>NC_077235.1:41008401-41348046 GCF_027887165.1 Monodelphis domestica | reverse complement strand
TTACTGAAATGTTAATGGCAAAGCCAAGAGCTGGGCCCATATCTCTGAATGCCTAGTTCATTGCTCTTTCTGGTACAGCAGCCTGCTTAGACTACACACCAACATCTGATTATTTGGAAACATCTGTGTAACTGACAAAGATTTCCAGTTTTCCTCAAGATTCATCTGAGATTTTTGACAGATTACTGATATTTTTGACAATTTGCTGAGTGCTATATGGGAATAGAGGAAGAAAAAACATGAGACAGTGCCTTGACTCTAAGAGCTTACAGCATAGTAGGGGAGACCAGATGTGAAACAACAAGGGAAAAACAAAAACAGGTATATGATCAAGAGCATGAAATATAAGAATTGGTAAGAAGTATGCAATCACTAAAAGGGATTTGTGTTCTCAGAGATCTGGAAGTTCCTGGAATTATCAGCCTAAATCCATTCATCTCATATGATACTTGTCCTTATCTTCCCATAAATTTATTGGTGGGCAGAGCCCACTCAACACACTGGAGGTTATTTTTTACTTTCTCCTGACATCTGAAACATACCATTGGGATAGTCAGGTTGTTCACCTGCCATCTCTCACCTTCTGTTTTATTGTTTCTTGATATCTCATGAAATCGTTAGCTTCTGTTTGCCCAATTCTAATTTTTAAAAACTGAATTTCTTTCATAACCTTTTGATCCTCCTTTTCTATTTGGTCCATTCTACTTTTCATAGCACTCTTTTCTTCATTGGATTTTTTGCCTCTTTTTTCAGTTGACCAATTTTGCTTTTTAAACCATCATATTATTTTTGCATTACTTTTATTTCTTTTTCTCATTTTTCTTCAACTTATATTATTTAATTTTGGAATTCCTTTTTTATTTCTTTCAGAGCTTTTGACCAATTCCCATTTTTTTAAGTTTTCCATGTGGATACTTTAATATCACCATCTTCTGTTGGTTCTGCTTTTTGTTCCTTTTTTCCCATAGAAATTTTTGACAGTTAAATGTTTTTTTTTTTGCTGTTTGCTTATTTTCCAAGCCTTTTTTTGTCTGTGGACTGGGAATTCTAAAAGCTGCTTGCCAGTTATCTCTCCTCTGCTGGCTTTTGCCTTGGACCTAAGTCTTCACTGGAGGCTTGAAAGGTTCCAGTGCTATGAACTTCCAGACCTCACTGAAGGCAGGGCCTGAAACTTCAAGGAGTGGATTTGAGGTGCTCTTTTGTTGGTGTAGGCTGTGTCCCAGTTTCCTGAAGGGCAAAATCACTTAATCTGTTTTTGCCTCAGTTACCTCATGATCTGTAAAATGATCTGGAGAAAGAAATGGCAAACCATTCCAATATCTTTGCCAGCAAAACCCCAGTGAGGATCATGAAGAGTAAGACATGAATGAAAAAAAAAAACAACTAAACAACAACACAACAACATCTCCTTATTCATCTTTGAATATCTTTGTTATATTTTGGAGCCTGCTCACACCCATCATGTGCCTCTCCATTGTACTTTGCATTGTATATTCTTTTTCAGCTCTTCAGTGACTATTGTTTTTCATCTCTTACAACTATATAACAAGACTTGCAGAATATTGTTATTTAAAGAATTGACCTTTGTTTCTAGAAGAAATTGGGTCACTAAAAGAATCTTATGTTTTCCTGAAGGCAATCCAGTCCTCTGTCCTTCTGCTATTTAATTCTAGGCCCAACTCAATTTCCATTTATGTCTGTATCAGGTGGAGCTCTCTGTATTTGTCACTTCTAACTGCATACCATAATCTGGGCAATTCTTCTTCCATTTGTTTTTTCCTGTGTGGATGGTTATTTCTAATTAATTTAAGTAGTTGTAGGTAACTTCCAGGACACTTTGCAGTGTTCTGAGACTTAGTTAAATGAGCATTGCCATTCATAATTAGGTACATTTGGAGGACATCATCATCCAAAGGGAATTCATGTTCAACTTGTACGCTATCCAGGATCCTCATCCATCACAGTGGCGATCACCATTGCTAATCACATATCTCCATATTTTATGCCTCACTTGTTTTTATGATTAGAGAATAATCATTAAACAAGATTATCTCTATTATTATATCTTTCAAGGAATCTTGAATGATTTTGGTATTTGAATGGAATATAGTGGAAGAGAAATTTCAAGGTGAAGTTTTCCTCTACCAATATTTTTTTTTATAATCAAAAACATCTTTCAATCAGTAGGAGGATGATCATGATTTATTCTTCTGTAGAATATTGCTTGAAAAACCCTATCTTTTTCCTAGTAATACCCTCTCCAAGGATGCTCTTGATGCATGAGTACATTATTCTTGTATAAATGTCATATAGGACATCCCAAAAGCCTTAGTGCAGTTTTCTGTAAACCTCGTTTAAATGGTAAAGGAAGAATATAGGCAATTATCATAGTTCTCTAAGTTACATTTTTCAGCATTAATAAGGTCTATAATTTTTTTCATGTCTTTGATATCTTTCAGCACTCTTGTCCCACAACTATGATACCTTGGGGATCATTTCCTCAACATGTTCACAATTGTGTCACCACTAACACAGATCCCTTCTTTGAACACTTGGTTAAGCCAGAAGCTTTGCCCACCTTTGTTCTCTTTGGTGTAATAGCTACCTTCTCTGTAAGCAGACCTAGAATTGTCAGAGTCCAAGTGTGACTGTACTTGGATGTGAAAACCACTTGTCACACACATCTTAATAGAACTTTTGCATTTTTCTTCAGGTTTGTTTATATTTCTTACATTTTAAACCTTAAATACCCTTGATAGGTCCTTGCTTAGTCAGAGTTCCCACTAAACTTCTTACAAATTGTTTTTCTCCTCTGCTGCTTCTGTCTTTTTTATGATAGTGTTCTATCTTCTAGAGCAACAGAATACTCCAGGAAATCTTTGATAAAGAGGGTGGGGTAATATTTTTATTTTCGTGGGACTTGATGCTACCTCTATATCTTTTCACGTGTGTACTCAATTAGATAGGGTATTCAAGGTTGTTGTGTACTGTCAACCAGTATGAATGCTACTGGCAGCTTTTATTGACAGGAAGGAATAAAAAAAAATCACAGGTTTAGGCTAGAAGGAACCTTAGCTTTCAATCCCCTCATTTTACAGATGAAAGTTCAACCCTCTCATCTTAAAGCTGAAGAAACTGAACCTCAAAAAGGTTATGTTGTAGGGAGGGAATACAGCTAAAAGGCTCAGCGGATTGAGAGCCAGGCCTAGAGATGGGAGGTCCTGGGTTCAAGTCTAGTCTCAGACACTTCCTAGCTGTGTGACCCTGGGCAAGTCACTTGACCCCCATTGCCTAGCCCTTACTACTCTTTTGTCTTGGAACCAATACACAGTATTGGTTCCAAGACAGAAGGTGAGGGTTAAAAAAGATTATGTGGCTTGTCCAAGGCCACCTGGATAGTATGTACCAAAATTAGGATTTGACCCTAGCATTTTCACGTCAAATCCTGTGCTCTTTTCACTGTATGTCCTTTGAAAGGAAGGTTGGAGTAAAGAAAGAAAGAGAAAAAGAGGAGAACAAAAGTAAAGAAGAAAAATATACTTATAGGATCACAGATTTAAAGCTAAAAGGGATGTCATGACAAATTCATTTACCATAACCTCATTTTATAGATAAAGAAACTGAGTCACAGAGAGGTGAAATGGATGGCTGGAAGCAATACCAAGATTTGAAACCAGATTCCCTGATATTAAGTGGGTTTTTTCCCACTGTACTGTGATTCCTCACATCTGAGGGGCAATGGTAATGACAAGGTCACCAAAAATTACCTCAGAGCTTTGCTTCCCCTTTATCTAAGAATAAAATGCAGGAATAGAAAAATTCACCTTAATAGCTAGCCTAAAAATTCCTCAATCCACTCTTGCACAAGGTCCCCTTTCCTTCTCTTAATTACTATCTTACCATGCCCTTGATTCCACTTGGTATAAGTTAAGATCCACTCACCTCCCACTTCAATTTGCATAGGCCACTACTCTTCTCAACGTGAAGCACCTGGAATTTGAGAACTACTTTTTGCACCCTGAGATATATTAAGTGTCCTTGTTGTCACTCATCATGCCACACATCCTTCATTCTCAGCCAGGACCCCATGGTGAGTACCCTCTTATGATTAGATTAGGTGCACACTCAAGCTTTCCAAAGAGGGCATGCTTTGAATGAAGGACTTCAGGTTTTTAGAAGCTCGACAGACTTTTTGAGCAAACTTTTTTTTGCTTTATAAAAAGTATAGACTCAAAGGAAGTGATGAGGCCCTGCTAGTCGCCCAGTGACTTGTCTTAAGTTTCCATTCTAATCACTATGTTGATCTTTCATATTACCAAGAAAGGAACAAGAAAAATCTTGTATTTTACTGTTTCTCATTATATTATTAGAAGAGAAAAATTAAGAAAATTCTACATTGTACTTAAAAACATTTGATGGAACATCATATTCTGTGCAATTTGAATAGCAACATACAGCAAGCAGAGTTTAATTAAACAAAAAGCATGATGAAAATCCTTAGACAATGGCTCTAAATGGTATTTAATAATGTCTTCACTTAAGCCTTTTTGATTAGTTTAAATGACCAAATGCTATTACTTTGGGGCTTCACTAACATAAATGGAAAATATTAGATGCCAGCTTGCTTAAACAGCAGTGAATGGAATTCACACATTTTAAAGCTAAACCCTTGGTTTCGCCTAATTATTGCTGGTACATAAATGTGATGTTAGAGAGAGGAGAAGCAGCATTACATAGGGGATAGAGCATGGATGGGTCTTGGAGTCATGGGAACCTAGGTTCAAGTCCTGCTTCTCATAGTTATGTGACCCTGAACAAGCTGTTTAACATCTCAGTGCCTGAGGCAACTACCTAGGACCTAGCTATAAATTGGTGGAAGAGAATTATCTGCAATGGAGAAACCATATATCCTTCATCTATTCATGCATAAAATAATTATAACTCAGAATAAATTTGTATTGTACTGCCAGTGATTATGGATTATGTTGATCTTGGTTCTGGTTAGGGGAAAGGAAGTGTCAAGAATCCATAATGGGTCACCCTGCCCTTTTGGATTGTTCCTCCAGCTTGCTGGGCACTAGTCTATGATCATTCCCTCACTGAATTCTTTCTTTCGCTATTGCCATTTACACTGGAAAGAGTCTATCAGCTAGTACATATCTAAAAAGGGGCATCCATAGGTGGTCAAGGGCTTCAAGGTGAAACCATAAAAAGAAGAACCTGGGACATTTAACATGCAGAGGAAAGGGCTTAGTGGGTGCAGGATAGCTACCTTACAATATCTGGAGGTATACCATATGGAATAAGGATTGGATCTATTCTGCTTTACTCCCAAAACTCTAAAAGTAATGAGCAGAAGTTACAGAGAGGAGGTATCACCCCACACCTAGCAGATGGGCTAACATGACAGCAAAGGAAAGTAATGAATGCTGGAGGGGATGTGGAAAAGTCGGGACACTAATGCATTGCTGGTGGAGTTGTGAATTGATCCAACCATTCTGGAGGGCAATTTGGAACTATGCTCAAAGGGTGCTAAAAGACTGGGGTTTGTACCCCAAAGAAATAATAAGGAAAAAGACATGTACAAAAATATTCATAGTTGTGCTCTTTGTAGTGGCAAAAAATTGGAAAATGAGGGGATGCCCTTCCATTGGGGAATGGCTGAACACATTGTGGTATATGTTGGTCATGGAATACTATTGTGCTCAAAGGAATAATAAAGTGGAGGAATTCCAGGAGGACTGGAACAACCTCCAGGAACTGATACAGAGCAAAAGGAACAGAACTAGGAGAACATTGTACACAGAGCCAGATACACTGTGGCACAATTGAACGTGATGGACTTCTCTACTAGCAGCAATTCAATGACCCAGGACAATCCAGAGGAACTTATGAGAAAGAAGCTCTCCACATCCAGAGGAAGAACTGTGGGAAAAGAAACACAGACGAAAAACAACTACTTGATCACATGGATCAGTGGGGCTATGACCGGTAAAGTAGACTATAAAGGATCACCCTAGTGCAAATATTAATAATATGGAAATGAATCTTGATCAATGACACATGTTAAACCCAGTGGAATTGTGCATCAGATATGGGAAGGGGTAGGGGAGGGGAGGGAAAGAACATGAGTCTTTTAACCATGGAAAAATTCTAAATCATCCAAATAAACAAAATATTTTTAAAAAAAGAAGTTACAGAGAGGGAGGTTTAAGCTTTAATATAAGTAAAAACTGTTATTGATTAGAGCTGTTGAAAGGTGGAAGTGGCTGCCTTTGGAAGTGGTGCATTCTCCTTTGACCAGAGATTTTCAAGCAAAGCCAGGATAACCACTTGGTGGGGTTGCTATGAATGCACATTTAACAACTGGTTTAGCTGTGTAACTACTGAGGTCCCTCTCAACTCATCAGTCCTGTGATTTTGTAAATATAGCAGAAAGAAAGGATTCTGAACCACATGCCATACTATGTGCAGGTATTCAGTTAGACTCAGCAATTAGACCCCTAGTGTGTGCTAATTGCTAGGGGAGATAGCTCCTTATGTTCCTTACCTGCACAGAGGGAATTTACTAGTAAATCACCATGTGCATATTGGACAAATCCAATTTTTTGGATTTTTTTATTCATTTTCCCTACATATGGATCCCTGGTGCCTGGCACATTAATTAGTAGATGCTTAATAAACACTTGCTGATCTAGTGGATAAATATACAAATGATTATAATGCCAAGTATATAAAACAAACATGGGCCATATATACAAACTGTGTGCATACATCATGGTACACACAATCATAGTTTACTTTGTAAGAGAAATATAAGAAACTACTCTGTGTAATCTGAGGGGATGACTTTTTTCTATCTTGAGAGTTAAGGAAGGCTTTATGGCAGAAATGTCGCCTCTTCTGGTTCCAGAAATAGATAGATTTTCATCAGGTAGAAATGGAAATAAGAAGGTGTTCTAGATAGTCAGAAGGACAGACTCACACTTAAGCGTGGAGATGAGATATGCCCAAGATGTTACATAGTCCCATTTGTCTAGACTATTGAATATGAGAGCAGAGTGTAGTATGAGATGACAATGGAAGGATATTTCAAATTCTGAGCATATAGTATAATGCTTTGCTTAGAAAGATGCTTGCTGCATAGAAATGAATTGAATTGAGGTAGGTTAGGGTATCCAGCATCTTACTTTTGGTCCCTCAGAGATTTCTTTCTGGACTGACAAGGTTGTTGTTGGTGATGATGATAAAGCTAGGATTTGGATCTGTGGTTCTGTTGCTATGGGGAGTTCCCAGAGGAGAAAACGTCCTGTACCATAGTAGATTGGCACCTTCTCTTCAACTTGAGTAAGAAGTTACGTGAATTTTCCAGAAACACCAAGCCCCAAGGGGTCACAGATAAGACTTGTACCTAGGTATTCCTGGTTCTGAGCCTGGCTCTCTAGTATGCCCTGCTGTCTCTCATGTATAGAATAATTATTTTAATCACTAACATTTATATTGTATATTAAAGTTTTCAAAGTACTGAATGTGTATTTTTTCAGTGGTTCTTCACAACGGTCCATGAAACAAGGGGTTTTATTATTTATTTGCATTGTGTAGATTAGGAAATTGAATCAAGTTGAGTGATTTTCCTAAGATCACATAGCTGCTAAGTGTTTGAGGAAGGATTTGCATCTAGGACTTCCTGATTCCAAGTCCACTGCTGTATCTACCATGCCGTATTGCCAAGGGAAATCAAAGATCCCCTGGAGATTGGAGCTGGGTGAGCAGTGAATCTGGGAGTCAGCAAGGGCTTAGGAAACCCAGAAGTCAAATGAGAATCTGGATGGGGTAAACAGAGGGAAGGGTATAGAGAAAAGGTAGATAGAAGCTAAGGGCGTGGGGGGCAGAGCCAAGGTAGGCCTGAATGGAAGGATTGGTCCAGCTGGTGTGTCTGGCAGTTAGTTTGGGTTAAACATGCAACATTCCTATGTCAAATATCTACATGAATGGAGGACCTCGATTCTATATGAAAATTTGTCTTAGAAGGAGGATATTTTAGTCCATAGGCTGAATTTTAAATGATGTTCTCTCCCAATGAGCATAATAAGCATTGCCCGGCAAAATGCCTATTTACTCAGGGCGATTAATTAGGAATTACACGGCAGGCACGGTGTCAGTCTCAAATGTTTTCTGTCATCGGCTTTCAAAAGAACTTTTATCTTGTTCCTGTCGAGGAATAAGGAAACTCAACCACCATAAATATTTCAGCCTGCTTATAATTAAAACTTCATGTGTTTGGCATGAAAACAAGTCGAGAAAAAGGGGGCCAATTGTCTCCTGATTACCCTGTCAGTCTGAGCCCTTTCATGTTAACAGCTGGGCAGTAAACGTGGTGAGGCATTGGCTCCCTGCTCAAATGATCGCAATATGCCAGTGGCAGAAAGGAAATCTTTTCCTTTGTGTCCGAAGCATTAATATTAAAGGCAGAGAGAGGGTCTAATGCTCATCACTTATGACAAGCCAAGCTCACCTGACCGTGGGGGTAGCTGAACTCTCTGAAAGGCTGGGCCATGAAAATTGGATTAGGCTCAACAATACTGCAAGGCAATGGACTCATTGAACCCAAAGCACTGCCCACAGAAGAGAGTGGGAGGACTGGATTGGGGACAGTCCATGAAATGGCTGGCTGATAACTGTGTTTCCCTCCTCTCCCCAGTCCATTAGATTGGCTTGTCTTCTCATGCCAGTAGTGAGGTCCTGTTTCTAGCAAGAATAACAGGAGAATTTTTCAGGCAAGATAATGGAGAACATGCATAGAACTAAGCCGTGCTCCCTCTCCATCCTCACCACCCCTCCCAATCACTTAAAGCAGTAAGAAGGGCACCAAAATGAGCAAAAACGAGCCTGAAAAGATGATGGGGAAGATTCTTCTGAGGAAATGTTATCAGAAAAAACCTGTCCCGGAGGACTAAAGATATAGCAGACAAACATTTTGGGCCTGGCCAGGGTAACGATTGGTTTTTCTTGACTCTGCCTATTTATTAGAAGGTTTCTGTTTTCTTTTCATTTTTTGATGGGGGGAAGATGGGAGGGAGAGAAAAGAATACCTGTTTATTGAAAAATTATTAATTGAATTTTTTTATTTGTTAATTGAAAAATAATAAAAAGTTTTAAAACAACAGCAATAATGAAAAACCATCAGGGAGACCAAAGAAAAGAGCATGCAAAGAAATCTCTTGGGACAATCTAGAAATACTCCAGGGAAAAAGAAGACCAAGGAAAATCTCCAGTAGAAATGAACTCTGTAGAACTTCAGAAAAGATATTTGAATGGCCACACGGATTCTCAGAGCAGCTGGAACGTTGAATCAATGAACGGGAGGAAAGATGGAGAGGATACTAGAGAGCCATTCTTTGAAGCTGCTAGAAATGCTCAAGGAGAGGAGAGGGGAGGGGGAGGAGAGAGACAGAGACAGGGACCGGGACAGGGTCAGAGACAGAGACAGGGACAGGGACAGAGACAGGGACAGGAACAGAGACAGAGACAGGGACAGGGACAGAGACAGAGGGCACAGTGGAGGTGAGGAAAGAGTATGACAGCTCCCTCCAATTTCATTGAATAAGGAATAAATTAATTCTCTTTGAGAATGTCCCCATTCTTTGGCCCCAGAGGACAGAACCTATAGGAACCTTGCTTCTTCTTAGTTTCTTTATCTGGAAAATGAAAGAATTGGCCTAGGTGACCTTGGGCGTCCCCTCTAGCTACAGATCTATAATCAGTTCCAAAGCAGCAAATTTCAGCTAGAGGAAAGGAATGACTTCCCAACAATGATAGCTTTCCCAGGCTGGACCAGAGGTGAAATTCCCTGGAGATCTTCTAGTTAGAGCTGGAGGGCCACTTGTTAATTCTGTTGTACAGGGATTCTTGTTCTAATACAGGTTGGAACAGATGGCCTCTGAGGTCCCTTCCTCTTCAGAATCTGTAATCTGTTTGAAAGCAAAGCTCCCAGTCAACTTATTTGGCAGCACAGAACACTGGGCCGGGAGTCAGAAAGACCTGAATTCAAATGACGTCTCCTACAACTTCTAGCTATGTCACTCTCCGCAAGTCACTTCACTTCTGTTTGCCTCAGTTTCCTCCTCTCTAAAATGGGAATAACAAAAGCATCTACTTCCCAGGGTTGTTGCAAGGACCAAAGGAGATAATAATTGTAAAATACTTTGCAAAGTACTTGGCACATAGCATTATTCCATTTCCAAGCACTTTCAAATGTCGTCTTAACCTGTAGGATTCTCATTTTACACATGGGGAAACCTGATGCCAGAGGAAGTGAGAGCCATTGAGTCACTTGGCCTCTTTTTCTTTACCTTAGTAGGGTCTGCACGTGGACAGGTCTTCCTTTTTTTCTGGGTGCCTGGTAAAATGTTCCCATTTATTTACTTGCTCAGTTTCAAGCAACCAGTGTGCAAGAATTGCCTTTCTATTTGTGCTAGCTGTTGATTACTGTGCTCTCTTTCCAGAGCGAGGCTTTCACTAAATCATCCCTAATAATATTGAGCCGAGGTCCGTTCAATTTACAGACTTGTATACAGCCATTTTATTGTTTCTTCCACAGCTTATAATTATTTTCTGCGGTAAATTAAGGTGAAGGGGAAAGAGTACAATTTTCTCTAATTCTCAGCGTGGTCAGGTTCAGGTGTACATTGATTTTGAGGTGTATAGATTTTCATAATTATGCTAAGTACTGCCTTTGCTTCCATAAAAAAGCAGAGACTGCCTACCACCCAACTGACACACTGAAGGTGCTGTTCCTAGGTCTCGCACCATGCCCCGTCCTTCACAAGGGATCAAGGCGGAGAGTAGAAAAAAGAGGCATATAAAAAACACTGAATCCAATGCTAGCATTTAGTAACAGAGTGCTTTAGGTATAAGATATGCATGATTACAGTATGCTTTTTTTAGACTCATACCTTCTTTCTTAGAATTCATGCTAAGAGGGGGCAGCTGGGTAGTTCAGTGGATTGAAAGCCAGGCCTAGAGATGGGAGGTCCTGGGTTCAAATTTGGCCTCATACACTTCCTAGCTGGGTGACCCTGGGCAAGTCACTTGACCCCCATTGCCTCGCCTTTACCACTCTTCTGCCTTGGAACCAATACAGAATATTAATTCCAAGATGAAAGGTAATGTTTTTTTAAAAAAAAAAAGAATTAATGCTAAGAATTGCAAAGCGCAATAAGGGTGAGGTAACAGGTTCAATGACTTGCCCAGGGTCACACAGGTAGGAACTGTCTGAGGCCAGATTTAAACCTTGGACCTCTTGTCTCTAAGGCTGACTTTCTAACCACTGAGCCACCCAGCTGCCCTTTGCAATGTGCTTTAAAGGAATTTGTCATTATTTATAATACATGCAAACATGTTAACCTTTAAAGTTCTACCACTAAAGAGTAGGCAGTAAGGCAGTGTAGGATGGCTTCCATATTCACAGTCAGGAACTGTTTATTAAGTATAAATTTAATTTCATTCATAAAAATCATTTCAGGGGAGGTTAGGAGAGAGTATTAGTAGGTATTGGTCATGCTTGAAGGGAGTTGGCGATTTCAAATGGCTGACTTGCGGAATGGAGAGCATATCAAGAATCTTACTCTTATAGGCTCTGAGATTGTCTGTGCAAAGACAAAGAGGTGGGAACAAATTTGGCTGAAATCTGGAGTGAATGAGAAGAAGTAATGGTCAAACAGGCTGGAAAGATTTCCTAAGTTGGATTATTAAGGGTCTTAAATGCCAGACAGAGGGCTTGGCCTTTTGTCCTTGAGAGGAATCAAGAAAAGCATGGCAGACTTCCTGGAGGAAGTTAGTTTCAAGTTTTAAAGGCAAATAAGGGGATGGCTTGGCCGATGAAGCTCTTTCAAGGAAAGAGTATTGCTAGGATTGCAAAAAGCTAAATAAATGTATGTACAGTCCTGGGAAAAGTTCTTTGTAGCTGCAGCAAAGAGAAAGGTGGTATGGGGAAGCTAAACTAATGAAGGACACTAGCCCTGGATTCAACATAAGAAGTTTCCATAGAGAAAGAAGTCCTGCCTAATACTTCAGAGTAGGCAATCCTTCAGAGGATGTGTACCTCAAGTCTTTCATTACTTGGGAGGTCTTTGAGAGTTCCTGCAGCCAAAAATAATGTACTCCTGAGGCCAGCTGGAGGAGGAGGAGGAGGAGTGTTTCTGAACTTCTGCCATCTTTGGATAGCAGGCCCTTCTCTGGCCCAGATTTTAAAAAATTTTCTCTTGATGCCTCATAGTTGTGGGGAGGTGACACAAGTTCCAGAGGCCTCTGTCAATGGAGCACAAGCCCCAAAGGATCCCAAAATATAATCATAAAATATTATCTTGTCTGGGATTGGACACTTAATCACTGAGCAGTCCTGGACAAGTCACTTAACTTCTCAGTCTGGGTTTCCTCAAATGTAAAATGAGGATAATAATGCATGTCTTTTAGAGCTTTGTGAGGCTCAAATGAGATAATACCTTAAAATGGCATATGTGCTATTGTCATTGTCATTTTTATTGTTTTATATGGCCTTAGAAGTCCCTGCTAACTCTGACCTCCCATGATTCCATAAATTTGCTTTACACCTCTGAGCCTTAGTTTCCTCATCTTCTAAATGGCAGAACTGGACCTGATAGTTTTTTATAATTTTATTTTTGGACTGCCAGTCTGGAGGACAGTCCAAACCGACCTAAGAATTCCCTCTACTGTATCTCCAATGAGTGGTCATTTGACTTTCCCTGAATGAAGCCTATTCAGTGAGAGCTCAATCCCTGATGAGGTAGTCCTTGTAGTCCTTTCTGCTTTTTTGAAATCTTAGGAATTCTTGACGATGTTTACAAGGAACAGGTTCACCGTGTCTTCAACTGACTCCCCATATTCTCTGGTAGTTGGTAGTTATGGGTCTTTTACCACCCTACCCCATCTTGTTAATGGGGAAGTCATTTGGAGAAATGGAGGCATCAAAGACCCATTCTCTTCATGATTTGTTATGCTTGCCTATTCTTCTACCCTCTCAACTTTTAGCAGGCCCCATATGTGCATCTTCACAGTAGAAAGCAGAGTGATAGATGAGTCTGTTTTTACAAAGGTTCTTCCCTTTAGTGTGTAGGAAAGAATGATGGGTGGGTTGGACATCGACCACCAACACCACCAGGCTATCAGTTACCATTTGGCAATGGGCAGAGTTCTCTGGGGCCGGTTGTATCAATAGCTAGCACCTGGCTAGAAGGGTGTAGAGCAGTGATGGCAAACCTTTTAGAGACCAAGTACCCAAATTACAACCCTCATGCAGCATGTGAACCCTCCTCCCTTTACCCCAGACAGGGGAAGGAAGAAGTGCTCCCACTGGGCTGTTAGGCAGAGGGGCGGGGGTTGAGAGAAATGTCCTCAAACATACATGGAGAGGAGAAAGGGAGCAGCCCCCTCCAGCACGTGTGCCAGAGGTTCCCCAACACTGGTATAGAGTCAACAACCCGTCCTCATTGGAATGGAACTTGGGGAATGTCTAGAGTAATTTTTCCCCATCATTGACTAAAACTGCCCCATCTTTATCCGATAGCAAAGAGACCATTTTGAGGAAGCTGATGACTGGACCTGCTATTGCTATTACTGAGAATTGAAATTTAGACTATGCCTATATTCCAAACAGCAGAATTGTCAAAACCCTAAAACATATGGCCATATCTAGATAATTCTATCCATCTGGCTTCCTCTCTAGATGCGCATATATATATATATATATATATATATATATATATATATATATATATATATATATATATATCTTTGTTAGAGCCCTTTGATCTTTGGGAGGAGAATTCCCTCCACAATTACAGAAGAACTTTTTTATATTCCCTGAGTCTTAGAGAGATACCTGAAACTCATAGGTTTAGTGGCTTGCCTATGGCCACACAGCTCCTAAGTGCTACTGGGAGGATCTGAACCCAGCACTCTTATCAAGTTTGCCATGATTCCTCTCATGTGTATTTACATGTAACCCACCAATTTTGGCAAGCCACCAACAGAGTGAGGAGAAACAGGAGGGCTGGCTGCCTGGTGTGCAGGCATATATTTCTCAGAATAATAACCCCATTTCTATAGCCCTTTGAGGCTTTCAAATGCTGTCTTTTATAACAATGCTGTGAGGTGAGGAGTAATAATATATTTATTTTGCAAATGAAGAAATGGCCTGGGTTTTACTGTGACTTACCTATGGCCACAGAAGCTGGTAAATGCCCAAGGTAGGCTTGGAACCCAGGCTTCTTGCTCCAAGGCCAGCCCTCCTCTACTCTTCTGCTCTTCTGCTGCTCCTGTTTACACCTAATCTGTATCTTCTCAGACAATGCCTTGCACACAGGAGGCATTCAATGAATCTTAGAAAATCAATTTCATTTAATTTACGCATATAGCTTTGACTTTGGGTTATAATCTGTTTACCCAACTGTGCAGTGTGCTGAGAGTTAGAAGCGTCTGGCTCCCCGACTGTGCCACGCAGACATCAGTTGGAAGGACTCAGGAATGTTGGGTAGGCTCACTCTCGGAGTTTTATAGCTCCCTCTTCAAGCAGAGAGTTATGATTAAGCCAAAAGGCAGCCTGAGCACGTGTGGGACCTCAGGAGTATTCTAGGCTTGATCATCATCAGCTAATTGGACAGGAATCTAGTTGGAGTGTCAGAATTAGGCAGGAATATGCAGATGAACTGGGGAGGGGGGGGCAAACCCTTTGTAGTTAAGCAGGCAGGATTATGCAAAACCACCATCTAGAGGCTCCAGGCCAATTCTCAGGCTGAATATTTTTCAAGCTGCAAAGTGTGAGGCCCTGTGACCAGCTGCATACCCAGGCTCCCTTCCTGCTCTGCATAGGGCCAAAATGTATGCCTCTGGATCTGTGGAATTGAGGGGTCTGCAAGGAAGGGACCAGGAGGAAGGAGGAGTGAGAGAGTGGAGGGAAAGATAGAAGGAGGGAGGAGAGAGAGACACACACAGAGACAGAGACAGACAGGCAGACAGAGAGACAGAGACAGACAGAGACTGAGACAGAGACACAGAGAGAGGAAATAAGTGAAAGAAAAGAAAGTATTAGAAAATGGCCCAGAAGGGATCAGTGCCAGTTGTCTCAGGTGCTACTTAGAAAGCTAATGTGTTTACCATATTTTAGCAACCCTTAGTAACAAGTGCCCCACGGCTTCCTCCACATTTTCCCCCTCTTCTAGGAATCCACATCTCTTTAAATAGCTGTAGCATCTAACTAACTGCTCTTTACTTCCTTTCTTATAGTGAGAGGATTGGTATTCCTGGAAGCAAGCATTTCCCATCCTTTTCAAAGACACAAATAACAATAATGGCAATGACAAATAGTCCCTAGATTGAATGAGACTGTGGGCAGGAGGAATAAATGGGGAAGGTGACTAGAAATCACTTGCTTTTGTTCATCACTAAAGCCACTAATAAATGCCTGTTGATTGATTGGGTAGGGTTGGTGGATAGAAAGAGTATCACAGACCATTTGGAGCCATCCCCTCATCTTCTACATGAGGAAGCTGAGGCCTAGAAATGGACAATGTCTTGCTCTGGGTCCCGGGTTCCTGATTCTATGTTTTATTTCATCAGTTGGTACCACATCTGGTCCTCCACCCAGCTGCTAAGCTCAGCCCCTCTCTTAGACTGGCATACCTACTGGTTGGTCTGCTAAGGTACTCAGAAATCTTTTCCTGAGCAGCAGCTGGGTGGTTCAGTGGATTGAGAACCAGACCCAGAGCCAGGAGGTCCTGGGTTCAGATCTGTTCTCAGACACTTCCTAGCTCTGTGACCTTGGGCAAGTCACTTAAATAGCCCTTGATGTTCTTCTGCCTTGGAACCAATACACAGTAGTGATTCTAAGCTGGAAGATGAGGGGTTAAAAATCTTTTCCTGTGCTTTAACTGCCTGAAGGTCACTTCCTTTAGTTCCTGAATCAGTGACCATAGAAGGAGAGTTGTGTTTTTATCTTTTTTATTTCTCTATTATATGTTTTTAAACTTCACTTATTAGTTTTAATTGGATTTTATGGCTCATGAGCACTTCTTGCATTTTTTTTCAAGGAACAATAAAACCAACTGAAACTTGCTAGTGTAAGCCACAATATTCCAAATATAACACTCTTTCCAGTGAGTCACATGGCTGGTGCTTTGGGGAAAATTTTTTCTTAAGAGCCTTAAACAAGCTAAAAAACAGCCTAAAAAGCTGATTGGGTAGTACTCTCAGTGACCCCCCATTCCTTGCCAGTCCCCTACTTCTGGCTGCCATTGATTGACATTCTCTTTTCCCCTTATTTTATTTCCTTCCCTTATTTGGTTAATGCTCTACAGCCCAGGATCTCTGATGAATCCAAATGATGAGTAACCCAAAGGTACAAGCTGTATGGTGTATGAGTCTGCTGGCAATGATGACTTGGATGGCAGGCTCCATCTCCTTGGAGGTCTTCACACAGGTTGCGTGAGCATTTGTCAAGCATATTTGTCAAGTTGTGATTCCTTTGAGATATAGCATGAACTAATTGGCTGCTGAAATCCTTTCTAGCTCTCAAATTCTGTGATACTAGGCGTGAGAAATAATGTAGAGGATATTATGGAGGACAGGAAAAAGATAGGCTAGTTATGTTATAAAGGAAGAGAATAAGCATTTCTATAGCACCTACTATGTGCCAGGCACCACTCTATGCTCTTCCACAACTACTACCTCATTTAATCCTTCCAAACACCCTAAGAGATAGGTAGTATTATTATCCCCCTTTCATAATTGGGGAAACTGAGGCAGAGTTGAAGTGACTTGCACAGGTTCACATATTGGTGAGTGGCCCAGCCCAGTGTTTTGTTTATTGTACCATCTAGATGCTCTGAGAGTGAGAGACAACCTCAGTGCTGCACTGGTACCCTTAAAGAAGACCTCTCTCCTGTTATATGGATGCACTATAAATAGAGATTTATTGAAAACTATGGACATGAATCACATAAGCCATGCTGGCAAACTTATGGCATGCATGCTGGAGGGGGCTGCTCCCCTCCCCCTCTTCACTCTCACCTGAGGACATTTCTCACAAGACCTGCTTCCTCCCTCCCCTGTCTGCAGGAAGGCAAGGGACATACATATGGCAGCATGAAGGGTGCAATTTGGGCACTTGGTCTCTAAAAAGTTCACCATCCCTGACATAGGCTGAGAAGGCAGAGAGGGATGTTATCTATATCAGTAGAGAGAGATTACCTAGAGTATAAAATCACAGATCTATCAAAGCATTATTGGATTAATATTTATTTTAGAGAAACTGAAGCCTAATTAACTTAAACCAGTCCTCCATTTCTGACATTTCAATGCAATTGTTTTTGTACTCATTTTCCCTGAGATATGCATGTTAAGAGGGCAGGGGAATTGGAATAATTCTTGTTCACCGCTGCTACTTCTAAGCTTTCCCTCTTCTACCATCACTCAGTAACAAAGTAAGCTCTCTGTTGAGTTACACTCATTGCTTATCTACCATCCAATCAAATTCTGCTAAGTGTTGCCTGTTCACCTCAAAAAATTCTCCTTTTTTCCTGAGTTCAGTATTTGATTCAGTCTTTCCTCCCAGTTCTACAGTTTACTAATTTCTTCTGACCTTCTCTGCCCCACATCAGGTACACAGAGAAATGGTCATACCATTCATCTTGTCATCACCCATAAATGTGCCACTTCCATGTTCATGAACTCTGAAATTTCCTTATCTTGTCACAATCTATAATCATTCCATTTTTTCACTGGCTATTTTACATGACTAAACTTTCTCCTTTCCTCATCTCTGCTACCTGGTTTTCCTAGCTGCCTTCAGATTTCAGATAAAATCCTGTCATCTCTAGGAAGCTTTTTCCTAATCCCTCTTAATTCTAGTGCTTTCCCTCTATTGATCACTTCCATTTTATCTTGTCTATAACATGTTTGTGCATAGTCATTTGCATGTTGTCTCCCCTATTAGACCACGAATTCCTTCTGAGCAGGTGCCATCTTTTGCCTCTCTTTGTTTCTCCAGTGCTTAGCACAATACCTGATGCATAGTAGTAGGAACTTAATAAATTTTCATTGACTGGCAGATCCAGGACAAGCCAGGGAAACAATCTTATTCTGTTTTGATCTGGGTCACCATAGGAAGAGTCCCAATTACAATTTAGGGGTCATCTCTCAGAAAATTTAAAATAACCATCCAATTTTTGGAACTTCTAATACTTTGTATACTTTCCAAACCTCTCCCCCCCCCCTCACTCTACCCCCTGACTCCACCCAGCAAAAAAAGCACTATAAAACTCATACATATAAATAGTCACACATGGGGCTGCTGGATCAACTCTTTTGATCTTATTTTGGTTTTATCTATATAAATAAATGGTTTTGAGAAATTCAATTAGCCCAACAAGGGAAGAAAATTATTATCAGATTCCCTCTTGCTTCACTCTTCCCCTAACTCAACCCTTAGAACTGATGTTTTTGTTTGTTTTACATAAGGTCATGTTTTAGAGGTTTCTTCCTCTAATAGAGGAAAAAATAATAACTAATAGTTAACATTTATGTAGCATCTACTATGTGCCAGGCATTGTATTAAGCATCTCACTGGGTCCTCATAATAACCCTGGGAAGTATGTGATATTATTATCCCCATTTTATAGTTTAGGAAATGGAGGCAAACAGAGGTTTAGTGACTTGCCCACAGGTACACAGCCATTAAGTTCCAGGGTTGACTTTCAACTCAGGTCTTCCTGACTCTAGGCATGGCCCTCTGTTAAACATCCTATATTTGCACAATTTAGGGGTTGGAAGGAACCCCTAAGTTAATTCATGTTAAACTTATGGTCCACTAAAACTTCCCAGATCTTTTTCAGACAAACTATAATCTGCTTGCTTCTCTCTCAGTTTGTAAAATTAATATTGTTAAATCGAAGTACATAAAATGTGATGTAGTAGAAAAAGCCCAAACTCTGGGGTTGGATTCTTCTGCCTCTTAGGTACCTACTTCTTGAGCCACCTAGCTAAAGAAAATGGGGAATTATAGGGCAGAAACAATGACAAAAACTCCCACATCACCTTCACCCAATGGCATATCGATTAAAAATGAAAACAGAATTCTCTGTTAGCTTTTATTAGCACCCCTAAGACATGTCATGTCCAAAAACAGCCCCTCGGTTGCTGTCAGATGGTGGGTTTTCCATAAACATCTATGAATAAGTGTATCACATTTCAGATCACTGTCCTTAGCTGGTGACAGCAGCCCCAAGAATATGCAGTGACTCACATGTTCAGCTGGATGGCCTGAATAATCTTAGAACCATCCTTTAGCAATGAGAGGGGCACTGCCTCACACTCACCAGTTGAATGTCCTTTGATTACATCTTTTTCCCCATTGGAATTAAACTGTCATAAGAGATCTCAGCAGCCATAATTTACTCAACTTTGGCATCTTCTTGCTTGAGTTACTTGGTACAATCATAAAATAATCATGATATTTTCTGCTGGAGAACAAGCCATGCTCCAAACATTTCCGTAACTCAACTTTTGCTGTGGCTGATAATGAGATGTGAAATAATGCATGCAAAATTCCCCTTAAGAATCATGAGAAGGCTACTAGAGCAGAATCATTTATTGCCCCTGTTAACAAAGTAGAGAATTCCTTTGAGATATACCTATGTGAATTTGTGTAGAGATGTTTTAAGATAAAGATGGATATAAATTATTTACAGAACACACGCAAATATTTACAGAACATGCACATGGAGTTCCCAATGTGGGAAAGCCCTTCATCAACCAAGACTACAAATTATCTTCGACTTAATAGATAATTCCTATAATGTTGCCTGATACACATAGAGATTAAGTGACCTGTCCAGGGTCTTGTAGCTATTAAGTATCATGGACTAAATGTGAACCTAGTTACTCAAGCCTGACTCCAACACCAGTGTTTTATATTGCTTTGTAATCCACTCACAATCAGACATTTGTGACTACGTGAATATACATATATAGTTATATATAAGAAGGGGAAGGAGAAAGAAAGTGAATCAGGAATATATGAGCTTGACTCCTTCAATCCCACCTCTGACATTTGTTAGCTTTTTGATTCTGGGGAGATCATTGACTCTTAAACTTGGACAATTTCCTAAAATTATGTTTGGATTTTGATTATATCAAATTAAAAAGTTTTATACAAACAAAACCAATGTAACCAAAATTAGAAGGGAAGTAACAAATTGGGAAACAATTTTCATAACAAAAACCTCTGACAAAGGTTTAATTACTCAAATTTATAAAGAACTAAATCAATTGTACAAAAAATCAAGCCATTCCCCAATTGATAAATGGAAAAGGGACATGAATAGTCAATTTCCAGTCAAAGAAATCAAAACTATTAATAAGCACATGAAAAAGTGTTCTAAAGTCTCTTATAATCAGAGAGATGAAAATCAAAACAACTCTGAGGTATCAACTCACACCAAGGAGATTGGCTAACATGACAGCAAAGGAAAGTAATTAATGTTGGAGGGGATGTGGCAAAGTAGGGACACTAATTCATTGCTGGTTGAGCTGTGAATTGATCCAACCATTCTGGAGGGCAATTTGTAACCATGCCCAATCCAGCCATAGCACTGCTGGGTTTTTAGCCAAAGAGATAATAAGGAAAAACACTTGCGCAAGAATATTCATAGGTGAGCTCTTTGTGGTGGAAAAAAATTGGAAAATGAGGGGATGCCCTTCAATTGGGGAATGGCTGAACAAATTGTGGTATATGTTGGTGATGGAATACTATTGTGCTTAAAGGAATAATGAACTTTAGGAATTCCATGTGAACTGGAAAGAACACCAGGAACATATGCAGAGTGAAAGGAGCAGAACCAGGAGAACATTGTACACACAGACCGATACACTCTGGCACAATCGAATGTAATGGACTTCTCCATTATTAGCAATGCAGTGATCCTGAACAACCCAGAGGGATCTATGAGAAAGAACACTATACACATTCAGAGGAAAAACTGTGGGAGAAGAAACGCAAAAGAAAAACAACTGCTTGATTACATAGGTTGAGGGGACTATGATTGAGGATATAGACACAAAAGGAACATCCTAGTGCAAACATTGACAGCATGGAAATGGGTTTTGATCAAGGACACATGCAATACTCAATGGAATTGCATGTTGGCAACGGGAAGGGTGGGGTGAGGGGAGGGAGGAATAGAATATGATTTTTGTAACTAAGGAATAATGTTTGAAATTGACCAAGTAAAATAAAATAAAATTTTTTAAATCTCTTTAAGATTTGCAAGGAAAACAAACAAAAATAAAATTATGTTTGGCTGGGTTGTTATCTTCATATCTATCTGTATATATATATATATATATACATACATATATATATATATATTATATATATAGCGAGAGAGAGAATAAGAGAGTGAGAGAGAGAGTGAGTGTGTGGGAGAGAGACAGAGGGAGAGAAAGGGAGAGAGAGAGGGAGAGTACATGCTAGGTGGTACAATAGATAGAGTGACAGGACTGAAGTCAGGAAGACTCATCTTCCTGAGTTCAATTCTGGCCTAAGATACTTAGTAACTGTGTGAACCTGGACAAATCACTTCACCCTGTTTGCCTCAGTTTCCTCATGTGTAAAATGAGCTGGAGCTGGAAATGGTAAACCACTCTAGTGTCTTTGCCAAGAAAACCCCAAAAGGGGTCATGGAAAGTCAGACACAACAAAAAACAACTAAACAATACACACATGTAACATATATATATATATGTGTGTGTGTGTGTGTATGTATGTGTGTGTGTGTTACTAGTTATTGTAAATACATATTTTTCTTGTCCATTTTTAAAAATGATGTTGTATTCACATTTACATTGTCTTAAAGTTAAACTCATTGTCTTAAAAGATAGCATTCTTAAATACTTTCATTCCCCCTTATCTAGGAACTATGAAAATAGCTGCTTTTCTAGATTATGGAAGCCTAAAAAAATCGAGTTTCTGTTTTGCTTTGTGAATTCTCATTTATCAGAGTCTATAATCTGTTTTAAAAATTTAATTTGAAGAAAATTATGGTATTCAAGACTTTAACATGGAAAAAATCACCCTGTAATTTCTTCTTAGACTATAAATTTGTATAAATGATTTTCCTCTACAAATTAGTTCTGGATTTCTCTTCCTTTCAATTTCATCATCTAAAATTGTCTTTGGTTCAGAATGTTGAATCCCTACAAGGTGATGACGTGAACCAAAGACACGATGCTTGACTCCCATCAGCATGAAAGAAAAACAAACAGCACAGACAGACAACTGGAAGAGATGATGGATAGGACTGGAGAGAATCTGGAAATGTTTACCACAGTTTAATGATCTCTTGACAACTAGTTCCCTTCTCCCCCTTTTTTTCAACTGGCATCGATGTGTTCTAAGAATGAAAAAGTATGGGGTTCTGGTACACTATACAAAGGCATTTATTTAAAATGAGCCCCAATTCTTCTTTTTCCTCCTTCTTCCCTAATATCACTCTGGTGGTGATTGACATGATTCCTGAAATAGATATTAGTTGCTAATTAAAAATGATCTATTGAAAGTCACTTAAAAGTTTCAAAGTGGAGAATTTTGTTGTATACTTAAATAGCATACTAAAAGAGCACAGAATATATATATATATATATACATATATATATGTGTATATATATATATATATATATACACACCCTTTTGGGGAATCATCAAAGACAACAGATATATTCTGCCACATTCCAAGAAAATTTCTAGGAGAGTTTGACTTTCATCTAAGGTATCCAAAAGCCAGGTTAGAAACAGAAAAATGGTCAACATCCTAAAGCAGTATCTGAAAGGGTTCTTGCAGAAAAACACCTCTTTCTGTATTTCATGATGTAGAGTGAATTTTTTTTTTAAATTAGGGTTTAGGTAATAGAGAGATACTCAAGCTTTGTGAAGAAGAGTGCAACATGACCAGACCTGTGCTTTAGGAACAATTTAACTTTGACAGCCGAGTTGAAGGTGGTTTGATTTTAGAAGAGAGAGCCTGGATTCATGGAGACAAATTAGAAGGAAAGAGGTAACAAGGGACCTAAATGGGCTTTTACTGTACATAGCTTATAGGTACATAGTTGCTTGCTTGTGATCATCCCCATTAGATTGTTACCTTCTTGACAGTAAGGTACAGCTTTTGCCTTCATTTGAATCTCCATCATTCAGCATGGTACTTGGTACACAGTGTACACGATAGATATTTATTGATTGTCTAACCGAAGCAAATGGGATGGATGGATGTAAGAAATTTTAGGAGAGAAAATGTACAAGACTTGGAAAATGAATGAATAGTCCAGGATAACTCCCAGATTGCAATCCTGAATGACAAGGATGATCTTTAATAGGAATAGGGGAGTTAGAAAGAAGTTAGAGAAAGTAGGATTTCTATTTAAGACATGAGTTTGAGATATCTACAGGGTACTGTGAAAGAGAATTTTATTTAGTTAAAATTAAATCTCAATAATAAAAATATTATATTTTAGAGGTTTATTAAATGATCATTAGAAATCAAGGAATAAAGAAGATACTAAAAAAGACCACATGCCTATGGCTGATCAGCCAGTTCAAACACCCTCCTTACCACCACCAAGCTCGAGACCAGAAGTAAAGAGGTGAGACCTTCCAAGTCCCCACCTAATATCCCCTATCTACAGGAAATATGTAATGGCAGGAAATCAGTGGACTCCTGGGAAATGTAGTTCTTTTTTTAGGGTAACAGATTTTCAATTATATAATTCCCTTTGTCTATTTTAAGTTAATCAAGAACATAAAGTATTCCTACTTAACACTTAGTAAATCACTAACAAAGAAAGTTCACGCCCTAAAAGCCCACAAGCACTGCCCTACCCCTGGGCAATGCTAGGCAAATTGAAAGGATGTGATTGATTCTTGAGATGTGATGAGGAGATCTGACTGGCAGAGAAAATTGTTTATAAGTTGGAGCCTGAGAGAAATTTGGTTCTTCATTGTTGGCTCTTCTTAGCCTCTGGATTGTGAGCTCTGGTGTGATTCTTGGTGCTCTTAGCCTCGTGTGTGCTGAAGATTCTCAGCAGTTTTCAGCATCTTTTGCCTCTTCAGATTTCTGTTTCCTGATCCAGACTTTGGATTCTGATGAAGATTTGGCTTCCTGCCCTGGAGACTCTGGCTGAAAAGGGACACTTACTCTGATGAGACTCTTGTCTCCTTGGCATGAGAGACTGCCATTTGCAGCTCAGCCTCTTCACTGTCAGTTTTTGGTTGCTGGAACACCTGGCTGGGGCATTCTTATAGACTGGTGGGATTCACATTTGCAGTCTGGAGACACTAGGATTAGGACTTAAGGTATTTTTAGCTAGGCGATATTTTCTACCTCCTTCCTATATTTCCCACTTTAATATCTCTACTTTGCTGTAAATAAAGCTACTAAACAGCCAACTGACTCATAGTTTAACTTTAATTGTTATAAGCGGCAACCACAACAACCTTTTATAACTCATAAATTTAGTCAAACCATTTTTAACCCTTACGGTATCTAGTTTCATATACTTATGAGGCAGTTAGACTCATTGGCTGTAGGATTTTTAGTTTGAAATATTCACTAAGCAGTTGGAGATATGTGGCTAATGCTCAGGAGAGATTTTAGGGCTAGATATATAGATATAGGAGTCATCTGTATAAAGATGACAAGTTAAATGCATGAGAGCTGATGATGTTTAAAAAAGAGGGATTATGCAGAGAGAAGAAGGCCCAGGGCAGAGTCCTTGAGGTTACGGTATTATGATGATGGTATAGCAAAGGAGACTGTGACCAGACAGAAAGGAGAACAAGCAATGTCATGAAAATGCAGAGAGGAAAGAAAATTCATGAGGCAAACATGGTTAAGAGCTTTGTTCACAAAGGTCAAGAAGAATGAGAACCAAATAACTGAGAAAGGGTCATGACATTTGGCAATTAAGGAGTCAATGGTAAATTTGGAAAAAAGTGTCAACTGAGTGACAAAGCTGTAAACTATATCATAAAGAAGAGTCTGAGAAGTGAAAGAAAAGGAAGTGGAGACAACAAATGTAGGCAACTTTTTGAAGGAATTTAGCTGTCAAAAAGATGTGGGGATATAGGATGATAGCTTAAAGGGATAGTAAGACAAAGTGAAGGCTTTAAAAAATATTAGGGACACTGGGATTTTGTTGGCAGCATGGAATAAAGTTGTGTATAGGGAGAGATTAAGGCAATGAGGTGGTACTGTGGTTAGAGTGCCAATACTGGAATGAGGAAGACTCATCTTTCTGAATTCAAATCTGGCCTCAAATACTTCTAGTTGGATGACTCTGGGCACTTTGCCCCAGAAGGATTATATTCAGTTTTGTTGAGTAAATTATTCTTAATTGTAATCTTAGCTCATTTGCCTTCCAGAATATCATATTCCAAGTCCTAGATTCCTTTAATGTATAAACTGCTAAATCTTCTGTGGTCTTGACTGTAGTTCAGTGGTATTTAAATGGTTTCCTTCTTTTAAAAATGTTTATTTATTTGATTAATTAATTTAGAATATTTTTCAATAGTTATATGATTCGTGTTCTTTCCCTCCCACTCTCCTGTAGCCAATGCGCAATTCCACTGGGTTTTACATGTATCATTGATCAAGACCTATTTCCATGTTATTAATATTTGCAATAGAGTGATCATTTAGAGTCTACATCCCCAATCATATCTCCATCAAACCATGTGATCAAGCTAACGTTTTTCTTCTGTATTTCTACTCCCATAGTTCTGTCTCTGGATGTGAACAGTGTTCTTTCTCATAAGTCCCTCAGAATTGGCTTGGGTCATTGCGTTGCTGTTAGTAGAGGAGTCCATTACATTTGATTGTCCTACAGCGTATTAATCTCTATGTACAATGTTCTCCTGGTTCTGTTCCTCTCACTCTGCATCACTTCCTGGAGGTCGTTCCAGTTCACATGGAATTCTTACAGCTCATTATTCCTTTGAGCACAATAGTATTCCATTACCATCATATACTACAATTTGTTCAGCCATTTCCAAGTTGAAGGACATCCTCTCATTTTCCAATTTTTTGCCACCACAAAGAGCGTGGCTATAAATATTTTTGTACACATATTTTTCCTTATTATCTCTTTGGGGGTACAAACCCAGCAGTGCCATGGCTGTATCAAAGGGTTGGCAGTCTTTTAGCACCCTTTGGGCTTAGTTCAAAATTGCCTTCCAGAATGGTTGGATCAATTCACAACTCCACCAGCAATGCATTAGTGTCCAATTTTGCCACATCCCCTCAAACATTTATTACTTTCCTTTGCTGTTATATTAGCCAATCTGCTAGGTGTGAGGTGGTACTTCTATTTCTATTTTACCTTCTGGACCTAAGATATCAAGATAGTTTTCCTTGATAATTTTTTGAAATATGATTTCTAGGCTTTTTTATAATGGCCTTCAGGCAGTTCAATAATTTTTAAATCATCTCCCCTTGATCTTTTTACAAGTTGGTTGTTTTTCCATTGAGAATTTAACTTTTTCTTCTTCTTATCATTTAAAAAAAATTTCCTTTATTGTTTTTGGTGTGTCATAGAGTCATTAACTTCCATAGCAGCTATTGCTGCTCCTATTGCTGTGGTCATTGTTGCTTCCTCTTGGTGTGTGGGTTCAGGACTGGCCTTGATGCCTTGGAGTTCTTCTGATGATCTCCTAAGCATTCTCTGACTGAAAAAAATGCCTCACTCTGGCCTTTTGTTGTTTCTGCTGCTTGATTCTGATTCTTATGGAATTATTTATTTCATTGCACTTTTTTCCTCTTTTTCCTTTTGGCCAATTTTGTTTTTTAAGATGTTATTGTCCTCATTATTTTTTGCCTCTTTTATCAAGCTGTTGATTCTCTTTTTTATTTTTTTTACTTTATTCTAACTTCTTTCCCTAATTTTCCCTCTACCACTCTTATTTTTTTTTAACTCTCTGAGAAATTCTTACTGGATTTGAGTCCAATTTGCATTTTTTCTTTGAGGATTTTTAGTAGTTATTTTCACATTGTTTTCTTCTGAGTTTATGTCTTGTTCATCCTTCCAGGGTAGGAATATTTTATGGTCAAATTTGTTGTTGTTGTTGTTGTTGTTGCTTATTCATTTTTTAGCACATTTCTTGACTTTGAGGTTCCTATTTAAGTTAGGCCCTATTCAACTGGGGGTGGGAAGAAACTGTCCCTAGTGTCAGGCTTTTTTGTGCTACTGTTTTCAGAAGTAATTCTGTGGGATGTACAAATTTTTTGGTGCTTCCAAGTTGGTGTGATATGGGAAGAGATATAATAACTTCTCTCCTGGTCTATATTCTGGTTTTAACCCAGGAAGAGCCCCTAGTCCCCTACAGTCCAAAGCACTAGCATTCCTCTTTGCTTTGGAAATGTGACTAGGGTCCCTTGCCGACCTGTATCTGACCCCCAGTGCTCCTCTGTACCCAGAACAGTGTATGGGCAATAGAGCTGATGCTTAGTTCCATCTGTACCTCTGCCTAGCAACAGGTCCCTATGATCTCTTTTTGACCTGTTATCTGACCCCCTTATCATCTCTGGTCTGAGAAGTCCCTAAGCTATTGATACTCCTATGGCAATTTTTGTTTCTTCTTTGTATGTGGGCTCAGGACAGGCCTTGGTGTCATGGAGTTCTCCTGATGACCTCCTAAGGGTTTTTTTTTGTGACTGGAAAAAAATGCCTCACTCTGGCCTTTTGTTGGCTCCGCTGCTTGATTTGAGATGTTATTTTAGAGTTGTTTAGTGGGGAATGTTGGGAGAGTTAAGCCAGGTGGCTGCCCCTAATCCACTATCTTGGCTTTCATTGGCCATCTATTTTGAATTTCCTTATAATACTGTAAGCTCTCCCAAGCATAATTTTACAAGAGAATTCTGGGGCATTTCCTTCCCCAGACAAACTTTGATTATTTTCATGAGAACTAGTGATTATACTAGATCCAATTATAGCTTGGTTACATTAGGTAAATCATCTCCTGTTTCTGAACCTCAGTTTGCTCATCTATAAAATGGAATAAGGATTAATGTTCATACTTTTCTTCCTTTCCCGCTTTGGCATCTAACACTGTAATATTCTTTCTTATTGTGCAACAATCAAAATCTAATGAGTTCCTTTAACAGAGCTGCATGAATCTATTAATGCTGAAAGCCTGGAGAAGATAAGACTACATTCGGTTCAAAAAGTATTCTTCAGAGCTTTCCCTGTTCAGAGCATGCTAGGCCTTGGAAATCTGAAGACAGAAAGACATGAGACAGCTTGCAGAATTAAATGTTATCATGTGGAAGAAATATTACACTTATTCTGCTGGGTCCTAGAAGACAGAAATAGAAGTAATGGGCAGCAGTTGCAAAGACTTTTGACTTCCTACCAATTATAACTGTCACTAAATGGAATGAATTGGCTATGCTCTCTCCACCTAGAGGCCTTCAAAGAAAGGTTGGATCACCATTTTGGGGGGATGTTGTCCAGGAAGGAGGTGGTAGAAGTGGAGGCAGAGGTGGAATTCTTTTTCATGGTTGGACTGAACAGCCTCTGCTAGCCTTCCCTACTCAGATTCTGGGATCTGAAAATGGCCCACTATACAGCCACCCACCTTGCTCAAGAGAGTCCCTGACTGGCATACAAGCATGTAAATTTGGGACCATGATCACTTGTTAAAAATTGATCTTTCGGAGGCAAGTTATGAGCCTTTTCTTATTCAAATGCTTGGAGACTGGGTTCTAAGTGATGCTAACTCCAACTGGGGTGAAGCAGAATTTTCTGAAGACACCATGCTGTTTTAAATCATCTTTTCTTCCCTTTCCCTAAAGACTCTTAAGCAATTTGTAAGTTATTTTCTTCCTTAGCAGCATATGGTAAAACTCTAGTTTGGAATGTCACTTTAGGCATATTCATGGGGAATTAACGTACTAATTACAAAAAAGTTTCTTTGAGAAGTGTAACACATGGAGTTAATTATTATGTTTTTGGTTTTGTCTGCTTTTAAAAAAATCATCAGCAGGCGGGAGAGAAGGAAAACAAACCTGAGTACTTCCAGGCCAGAGGCAGCCCTTGATAGGAAATAGTGTCCCAAATGGAATGGTGGGAGAAACATATATGGGCTTAGAAATTCATTTGAACATGGAAATGAATGTAGAAGAAAGATCTCTCCATAGAAGAATTTGAGAATTGGGATCCAATGCCATCTCTTACTTATTATCTGTGGGATTTTAAGATAGTCACTTCCCTGGGCCTCAGATTCCCATCTTAAAATGAACAGTTTTGACTAGCTGACCTATGAGGTCCATTTTAAGGCTAGCCATCTAGCCACTAAAGACTGCTTCTTCGTGAGAACCATTCATAAATTAACTTACCCTAGAACTCAGCCTCTAAACCCTTTTGATGTCATGGACTTATTCGATAGGTTGCCTGATGAAACCTATGGACATCTTCTGAGAATAATGTGTTTAAATTTGTAAAATAAAATATAAAGGATTAAAAAGGAAGCCATTTCTCTTGAAATATAGGTTTTCTATGTCCAGATTAAGAATGTCTGCCAAATAATCTTTTTTATGCGAATGTATCTCTCTACTACTCTACAATAAAGTATAATAGAAAGAGTTTTAGAGTTAGGGAATCTGGGTTCACACCTAGAATTGTATGAAAGCCATAGATTTAGAGCCAGAAGGGAACCTAATTAGGGATCAATTGGTCAAATATTATTACTTTTGAGATCAAGAACTAAGGTCCATAGATAGGAAGTTACTTCTCTAAGGTCACACAGGTAGTAACAGGTAAGGCCAAGATTCATACCCAGTTTCTCTGACTTCAAAGCCAGTAGCTTTTCCCATATAGTACACAGACTCCAACCTATAAGGTTGTGTTCTGTTATTTGTATTCCAGGGAAGCTTTAGAATTTCTTTTAAAGAGAACTTAATAGCCAATAGAGTTTGCCTACTTCTGCTGTATACTTTGAAGACTCCTGGAATCCATGTTAAAATCTACCATTCGGAGTGGTTATTTTTACATTGAAAAGGTCCATTCCAGTTGGTAAAATGCCCTTGATCCCATGAGGTGGATGTGGCAAACCAAAGTCACATTATTTTCTCTGTGTCTGTCCAAATGCAGCGTGCAGATGTTTCTTTCCATCAGCAGAATCTTGAAATAGTTCTCAAATCCAGAAGTGAACTTTTTCTTTCCTCAGACACGTTATGCTACCCTGAGTTACCTTGTACATTGCCAGATGTAGACACTTGTCTTTCATTCATTTACATTTGAAAAACCATCATCTATACTTTTCAGGAAAGTTCTCAAATCCTGGTTTACTTGTATGTCCCTTTCCTTGACTTCTGTAAATACTTCCCTATGGTGCCCTGGCCTTTCTTTGTATACTAAGATGGCTGTGTGGACTCCCAGGAGGGGATGTGTGGGGGCTTCTTTTCACTGTAGTGGCAATGGTTTAGCCCTGAGATTTTGATGCTCACATCTGATAGCTTTGTGTCCACCATTGTCAGAGAGTCAGTGTGAGGGAATCACTAACACCATGAAACAGAAAATCAAAGCAAACCAGAGGCTCCTAGAGATTAAACTGTTGTCCTGGCTAGTATCTTCTGTTTGTTTTAAATTCAGTACCTGTGACTTCCTTGCCTTGGAGAACTCTCATTAAGGATAATTCTTCCACTGATGCATTTTGGCATCCTTCTGGTTGTAGAGTGATCTGGGACACTGTGAGGTTAAATGATCACCATCATTATTTGTCCTAGGCAAGATTCATACATAGTTCTTTCTAACTCTAAGGCAGACTTTCGTGTCACTGGCCTACACAGTCATGTCAAAAAAGGAAATGAGGTTAATCTGGCATGTACTGTTCTTGAAGCTGCCATGCTAACTTGTTAATGTCTTTTGACTTTCCATCAAAATCCTATTGCATGTGGGACCTTAGATCATCTAGTGAAACCCACCTTGCTTTGCTGATGAAGAAAATGAGAACCAGGGGGGTCAAATTTCCCTCCTCTAGGGAGTCAATCAAACAGTAAATAGCAATGTCAGTGAAATTAGCACTGAATTTGAACGTCAAGGACCTGAATTCAAATCATACTCTCATACTTACTACCTGGGTGGTATACAAGTTACTTGGTATTTCTGGGCTTTGGTTTCCTCTTATAAAAGAAGAAATGGGAACTAGACTAGATGGCTTCTATGATCAGCTCCAGCTCAGTCTGTTGCTTTAAAATGAACATTAGGAGAGGCCCCTGTTAAGTTAATTCAGTTAATAATGCTTCCTTCTTCCAGACTTTGTCACTTTCAAGACTTTTGTCATATCACTGATTATGGGAAAGTCAGTTACTTCATTGCATATGTACAAATGGGCTGAGCAGCTACTGGGACCCACTGTTTTACAAGGCCACCTTGGCTTCCATTGGGGAGAGCAATGGATAAAAGGCCTCGACAGGAAGGCTGGAGCAAGATTGTAAAGTATTCTAAATGCCAAAAGGGCTGGCATTTGATCCTTGAGGAAATAGGGGGGCACTAAAGCTTTTTGAGTAGGGTCTTGACAAAGTCAGAATTGTGCTTTAGGCATATCACTTTGGCAGCAGTGTGAGTGATTGACTGGAGCTGAGAGAGAATGGAAATCCTCTGGTAGCCCAGCTGAGAGATGATGAGGGTCATGTTGAGGGAATGGACAGCTAATCATTGCCAGCATCCTTACAGTACTTTAAGGTTTGCAAAACTATCTACATAGGTGAACTCATCCAGTCTTCATAACAACCCAGTGAAATAAGTGCTATTTTCTCTCAATTTTAGATGAGGAAATTGCAGTTGAAAGATGTTAAGTAACTTGCCCAGGGTCACAGAACCACGTAGGTAACTGCAGCAGGATTAGATAGCAGTCAGGCCTTGCTAACTCCAAGTCTAGTGCTCTATCTACTGATTCACTTAACTTCCTTATTGTGCATTCATTCTGGCCTAACTCTTCATGACCCCATTTGGGGTTTCTTGGCAAAGTTATTGAGTGGTTTGCCATTTCCTTCTCCAGCTCATTTTACAGAAGAGAATCTGGAGCATAGTAAAGTGACTTGTCCAGGCTCACAAAGCTAGTAGATGTCTGAGGTAAGATATGAATTCAGGAAGATAAGTCTTCTGACTCCAGGCCTCGTGCTCTATCCACAGAGTTACCTCATTGTTGCCCCACAACCCCACCCTCCAATTGCATAGGCGCATGCCAAAGATATTGTGGATGTGAACTGAACAAACCTTAGCAATTTATTATCGGGTACAAGAATGGATATATGGAAGAGTTAAGGATGCCTCTGAGGTTGTACACTAGAGTAACTAGAAGGATGGTGATGCTCTTGACAAAAATGGGGAAGCTATGGCTAGGGGTGATTTTGGGGGAAAAAGATAATTATTATCATAACATTTGGGGTGTTGGACCATAAATGTCTGTTGGAAACCATGTAGTCTATTCTTTGTCATATTTCTTTAGATGTTTTTGAATTGGTATTCATGAGTGATATTGACCTATTTTTATCTGTCTTTGCTGTATTCTTCCTTGATTTAAGAATCTGGACTACACCTGTCTCAAAAAGAATTTGATAGGGTTTTTGCTTTCCCATTTTAGGGAATAATTTGTGCAATTTTTCTTTAATAATGATAGAATTCTCCTATATATCCACCTGGACTGTGGATTTTTTCCCTTTGGTAATTTGCCTGTGACTCTTTAGGGTCATAAGGTCGACACATCATTGGCCCAGTCTCTCTATCATATGAATTATATACTCAAGTTGAGGACCTAGTAGGTTTACCCAGAAGCTTATTGTAACCCCTGCCACCTTGTAACTGACTTTGAGTGGTAGACAGAGGTCATGATGCTATCTTGGTGGCAATAGATACTTGAATCTAGATTGATCACTTTCTACCTATATTAGAACTCTGACCATAGTTGAGCTGTTCCCAAAGGAATTGGTGGACTCAATAGCCTTCTTTTTTATATCACTTTCTTTTAGTGCTTCCAGTGTATCTCAGGTTTTTGAATTGCACCTTCCATAAACTTTCAGACAAAGAATCCCCTTTCCATAGTAAATCCTCCCTAGTCCAATGGAAAGATTCATGTTCTGAGGTGTCAAGAGCACGTGTCCTGAACTTTAGAATAGCATCACTTTTGTAAAACTCCTTACCACCAGAATGTTGTTATTTATGCAGTTTTGCTATTATGACTTAGACTTCTTATTCTCTTGGAACACATCTAATCATGGGAACTGTGGCTACTGCCATCCATTTTTTGTTGTTCTTATTTTGTTTTGATATTCAGTACCCACATTGAGGAAGCTAGATGCTGCCGAGGCTGACTCTAGTCTATGACTTTGACTTTAATTGCCCCTTATGAGCTGTGACTGTGGCATTCTCATAGATTTTCAACTACTATAGAGGCACCAGGGAGCCCTTGTATATAGGGGACTATCTCACTTACTGTACCCTCTGTAGTAGGAATATTTTTCAAAAACTGATAGGCAAGCCAGCAAGCTCTTCGCTATCACAGAGATAGGCAGGCTCCTGTCTTTTCATTTGGAATTCCCATTCTCTCTTCTCTCTACTTCATATACTAAGTAGTTGTTTTGGAAGCTTCATCTTACTCTAAGCTATACCTTTTTTAATACAAAGAAAATAACATTATCTCGAGTCATGGGAGATAATGAGACAGTATCCAGTATCTAGAGGTCTGGTAGTGGTACAGACCTAAGGAGAGAATGTGAGAACCAGTACAACAATGTACATACCAATTGTCACCCCAATGAACTCTCTCAGGGATCTAGATGTTCTTGGGGAATAGGAGGAATTGGAGCATGGTAAGCACAATTAGCTCAAGAAGGTAGGCAGTGGGCCCCTTGAACATACCAGGAAATCATTGTGATGGCCAAGGGAATTAGGAATACAAGTAGCCTCTATACAAAGACTGAAACTTTGGGGAGATACTGTTGCCTCAAAGGATCAGCTTCGAATCATTCTCTATTTTTAGTGTTTTGGTAATTTAGCATTTAGCATTTAGTAAGTCAGTTAGTTGAGAAGCTTTTATTAATAACTTATTATATTCCTGGCACTGCAATAAGTAGCAGAGTCCCTCCCTTTAAGGAGCTCAAATTCATACAAGGTATTTGCAGTGAAAATAGAAGAGAATTTAACTTCAGTTTGCTGTTCTTTCCAATTCATCATGTCATTCCCATTCATGTTGACATGTTCAAAGACACTCTGGTACCAACCTAGCCTGACTTTGGGTTGCTACTTGCTCTCCTCCTGATTTGGCTTTCCTTCCATTTCCCCCCAACTCCAGGAATTGATTCCCTGTCCTCTCCCTGGTTATTGGCCTGTGCTTGGGGACACTGCCTCTAGCAGATATGTAACTGGCATATATGGCCATTTTAGAATTCCACTCTTCGTTTATAATTAACATGTGATAGCACCAGAGGAAATGCACCATCTGAAATACCATCAATGAGAATCTCCTGTTAAGAGCCCACACAATTTGGCAACTCCCCTGAGTTCTGGCTTAATCCTTCTCTATCTCTTCCACTCTGGTGATCATACAATTGCTCAACAGAAACACAAGAGAAATCTGCTTCTACTCAACAGTTAAAGGGCAGCACGAGAAGAAGGAAGACAGCTGGGTACTTAAGTACAGGGATGAGCAGCAGGAGGACCTTGTATGGAGTTACAGAGTATGGCCTCCATGCTTGGCAGTCTGCCACAGGCTGGGCCAATGAGGACTGGGCAGCACAAGGGAGGAGAACTAACATCTCTATCATGGGACAAATGCTGCTAGAATTAAAGGGAGAATGTCTAAATATATCTCACGTGGAATGGGGCATTTATATGTGTACGTAGACACGCATGTGAAAGAATGATATATTTGCATAGAACATTAATGGAAGAAGGAATAAAAAGTGAACAATCAGCACTGGATCCATGGGAAAGAAGACAGAGTGGCTTTTAAACTGCACTGTAGGCAAATAAGCAGAAAAGTGATCACTAAAAAGGTATAAGGAACTATCTCTTTTAAATTAATATATATGCATGTGTATGTATATTGCTTACATCATATTAACTCTTTTTTTGTGTTATATCATAATTTTGTTTGTTTTGTTGAACATTTCACTATTAACTTCTAATGTGGTTTTGACCATACCACTTAAAGACCAGGATTCAATTTGAGACCCTTGTTTTAAACAATGGTAAAGGAGATGGTTTCAGAAAACTAGATAAGACTTATATGAAGTAATACAGAGTGAAGTGAGCAGACCAAAAAAAGGGCCTACAAAATAAAAGAAAACTTTAAAGACAAATAACTTTGAACATCTTAAAAGGTCTTATCAGTTTGTGACCAATCATGGTTCCATAGAACTGATGAAGAAGCATGCTACTCCCTTCTTAAATGAGAGATGAAAGACTCAACAAACAGAATAAGTCCCATACTTTTGAATGTGTCCAATGTGGGAATTTGTTTTGATAGACTCTGCAGAGTAATTGTCATAATTTTTTTACTTCTTTTTCTTCAGTTTGATAAAGAGAAAACCAATTAATTAAATGAGGATAGAGTCTGAACTTTCTGAAGAAGAAGCAACTTCTTGCATTTTATGGAAGGATGAAGAGAATTCATAGATGCCACCAAGAACAAGGACATCTGTTATTGGTTTTAGGTAGAAGAGATAAGCTGCAGTGTGCAATGCCATTCTCTAAGATGAATATTATATCAGACTTAAATAAATAGGAAGTTTCCTCCTTTTTAGGACCTATATCTAAGCTGGGACAGATAAACTTTTGAAATTTGTCAAACCTGTGAATAATAACCCACTCCTCCTGAATCACAAGTGATAAGTGATAAGTAGCCACTGGAGGGAACCAGTTTTATAGTCCTTTAGGCATAGTTCCAAATTGTTCTCCAGAGTGGTTGGACCAGTTCACTACTCCACCAGCAGTTGATTAGTATACTTAATTTTCCCTTATCCCCTCTAGCATTTGTCACTTCTGATAGGTGTGAGGTGGTACCTCAGAGTTGTTTTAATTTGCATTTTTCTAATCAATAGTGATTTTGAACACTTTTTGACTATACAGTAGATACCTTTGTGTTCTTCTGAAAATTGCCTGTTCATATCCCTTGACAATTTATTAGTTGGGGAATGACTGTTATTTTTATAAATTTAACTCGGTTCTATATTTAGCATATGTTTGAGAATTGAGGCCTTAATCAGAGAAATTTTGTAAAAAATTTTGCTATTCTTTGTCTATGGTATCTTTCAGCATAATGTAGTTTTCCTGCTTATCTCTTTTAATTAGGTCTTTTTTTTTTTGCTTTTGCTTTCTCTGAGATCATGATCGCTGACCCTGCTCTCTATTTCAAATGAAGCATAATAGTTTCTCCTCTAGTCCTTTATTTTAATGTTGTGTATGTTTTTCTGTTTCAGCTGTGTCTTGTTGGATTCTAGTTTCTAATCCATTCTGCTATCTGCTTCCATTTTATAGTGAGCTCCTACCATTCACATTCACAGATATGACTGCTCAATGTATATTTCCCTCCATTTCATTTTCTTCTCTTTCTTCTCTGTCCCTCCTCAAAAGTCTATTTTGTTTCTAAACACTGCCTCCCTTAATCTATGCCCTCCTTTTGTCATACCCTAACCCCTTTGCTTATGCCTTTCCCTCATATTCTGCTATTGAGTAGGATGGATTTCTATACACAGCTGTTTGTATGTGTGTATAATTCTTTCTTTGAACCATTTCTAATGAGAATGAGGTTTAAGCATTGCTTACTACTCTCCACCATTCCATTTTCTTTTCCATTGTAAAAGCATTTCTTTGCATGCCCCCTTTTATGTGAGAAAAATTTCCCCATTTGACTTTCCTTTCCCTCATCTCCCAATGCATCTCTCTTTCTCATCCCTTCATTTTTCAAAGGAGATTATTCCAACATAATTGACTTATACTCATGCCCTCTGTCTATATTAACTCCTTTTAAATTGTCCTAAAGTTCTTAGAGGTCATTTTCTATCTTCCCACATAGAAATGCAAACACTTTTACTTTACTAAGTCTCTTTTGATTACTCTTTTATATCTATCTTTTTTTAAAAACCTTACCTTCCTTCTTGGAGCCAATCCAAGGCAGAAGAGTGGTAAGGGCTAGGCAATGGGAGTTAAGTGACTTGCCCAGGGTCACACAAGTGTCTGAGGTCAGATTTGAACCTAGAATCTCCCATCTCTAGGCCTAACTCTCAATCCAGTGAGCCACCCAGCTTCCACCTTATGTCTATCTTTTTATGCTTCTCTTGAGTCTTTTTTTTGTATCAGATTTTCTGTTCAGCTCTCGTCTTTTCATAAAGAATATTTGAAAGTCTTCCATTTCATTAAATTTCCATCTTTTTCCCAGAAATATTATACTCAGTTTTGCTTAGTAGGCTATTCTTGGTTGTGATCCTAGCTCCTTTGCCTTCCAGAATATCATATTCCAAGTTCTCCGCTCTTTTAGCATGCATGCTGCTAAATCATACATGTTCTTGGCTGTGGCTGTACAATATTTAAATGGTTTCTTTCTGTTTGATTCTAATATTTTCTCCTTGACTTGGGAGCTCTAGAATTTAACTATAATTTTCCTGGGAATTGCCATTTGATCTTTTTCAGGAGGTGATCAGTGGATTCTTTTGATTTTTGTTTTATCCTCTAGATCTAGGAGGTAGGGCAGTTTTCTTTAATTTCTTAAAATATGATATTTAGGCTCTTTTTAAAAAATCATGTTTTTTCAGGAAGCCCAATAACTCTTAAATTTTCTCTCCTTGATCTATATCTTAGGTCATGGAATTATTAGTTTCCACTTACCCAATTCCAAATTTTCAGGAAATTATTTTCTTCAGTTAGTTTTTGTACCTCTTTTGCTATTTGGCCAATTCTGCTTTCTTAATTTTTTTTTCTTTAGGGAATTTTTGTGCCCTTTAACCATTAGGCCTATTTTGTTTTCTAAGGTGTTATTTTCTTCAGTATTTTTGTGCCTCAGTAACTCTTACTTATTTTTTACTTACTTATTATTTATTTTCATAACTTTCTTGTATCGTTCTATATTTATTTATTCTCTTTTACTCTCACAAATTTTTTCTCTATTACACTTTGCTTGTTAACTCTTCCACAAACTCTTGTTGGATTTGGGTCCAGTTAGCTTTATTCTTTGAGGTTTTGCTCATAGCTATTTTTAACATTATTACTTTTTTTTCTGAATTTGTGTCTTGATTTTTCCTGTAACCATCATAGCACTTTGTGGTCAAATTATTTGGTGGTTGTTGTTCATTTTCCCAGCCTACTTATTAACTTTGAACTTTATGTTAAAGTTGAGTTCTATTAAGCTTACAGTATAGAGGCACTGTCCCTGGGTTCAGGCTTTTTATGCTACTGTTTTTAAAACTATTTCTGAGGCTCTGCAGATTTTTGGTGCTTTTAGAGTGTTATGATCTGGGGAGAAATGAGATCACTGCTCTCCTGGACCATACTATGATCTTTACCCAGAAAGAGTCCTTGCTCCCCTGCAGTCACAAGAACTAGTGCTCCTCTTTGCTTTGGAACTTTGCCTAGGTCCAATGGTCCCTTGTGACTGACCCCCAGTACTCCTCTCCACCCTGGAACAACAGCCCAGAACTGCCTATGACAATAGAGTTGCCAATCAATTCCAGCTATAAGCAATTATAAGTCAAGGGTCTCCTGTGTTCTCTTTCTGACTAATTGTATGAGCCTTTTACAGTCTCTAGGTTGTCAGTGTCTGAAGCTACTGTTGCTCCCCTTTCCAAGGTGTGCTACCACTGTTGCTACTGCCACATGCATGGTACTCTGGACAGGCCTCCATCCTATCCTGGTGTCACAGTCCTTTCTTGACAATGTAAATTTTCTGTGCCTGGAAAAATGTCTCATCTTGACCTTTTGTTGGCTCTACATTTCGAAAATATGATTTGAGGTGTTATTTTAAAATCGTTTCTAGGGAAATGTTGAGAGAGTTTAGCAGGGTTGCTGCCTCTAATCCTTCATTATATTATCTCTTTAGGAAAGTAATTTTCTCACATTGTCTCTCTTTTTATCAACTAGAAAGCATTTATTATGTGCCATGCAATGAGGATGCAAAGACAAAAAAGAAATAGAGCCTCCCCTTGAGGTGCTCACATTGTACCTGGAAGCTATAATAGTATAGTATTATATTGTATGTAGTATAGCATAGTATAGAAGTAGTATAATGTAGTGGTTGAAGGAGGGAATGAGGGAAACATTGAGACTTGGCAGACCTAGGAAAGGCATATAAAGGGCAGAACCTTGAAAGGATCTAGGGATTCCCCCAAGTGAGTGAGGGTGGAAGAGAATTCTAGGCATAGGGCAAAGACCATGAAAAAATATGGAGGTGGGAGGTAAAATGTTACATACAAGGAATAGCAAGTAGGCTTATTTAATATTCACTTCTCCACCAAACATGAAGAACCCTGCTTTCATCTCCAGAAGTGATTTTTTTGGAGTTAGGGGGTGTTCTTCAGACCTGTCATTTCACTTTTGTGGAAACTTATGATGTAGAAACTCTCTTCACCAAAATAGATTAGCAACTCATGTTCTTTGAAGGTTGCCCAAGGCATGCAAAGTACAGATCACTTGCTCAAGGTCACACCTCTAGTGTTAGATTAAAATTGTTATCTCCAAGTTCTTATTTTCCATAAAGTTTATTAATAATCATTTGAAATAGAGAAAGCATATGAGCATAGATTTAAAGTCTCTTTCCTACTCTGTCTGACCATGTGTAGCTCATCCTGCAGGATTCTCAGGCCACCTCTTCTACCACATTCAGAGAAGTAGAGATAGGTGGGGTACACCCACACCTTTTTATTTACATTCATGGACACAGAGCTGGCATGCAAAAAATGGGATGAACCAGGTGGGCAATCCAGGAGAGGGAGGATTTGAAACTCCCTTTACACACTAGCATGCTTCAGAGGCAAATCTTGAACCTAGTCTTTATGACTCTAAGGCTGACCTCTTTAATCCAACAACCCTACTTAACTCTCTTTCCTTTGAATAAAAAGACCGAAGCATCCATCCTTTAACATGAGTTAGACACAAAAGATAAAATGTACTCTGAATTCCTAGTTACAAAACAGAGCTGCTCCTTCTGGTGGGGCTTAGTGTTTCATTAGTTCTGACTTACTAGAGTCTTGGGAAGTGGTAGCTTAGGCTAATGAAGGATTATTAATGAGACAGACTTATTGCAACTTTCTCCTTTATGTGGCCTTAAAAGGAAAGGATGGAGCAGTCAGATGGCACAGTGGATAGAGCTCTAGGCTTGGAGTGGGGAGTACCTGGATTCAAATGTGTCCTCAGGCATTTTCTACTTGTGTGACCCTGAGCAAGTCACTTAACTCCATTTATTTAGTGCTTGCCTTTCTCTCCTAGAGTTGTTAGTATGACAGAAGGTAAGGGTAATTAAAAAAATAAAAGGACTAGACTTGAAACAAAAGAAGTTCTAGGGCATCAAAATCACCTTCATCTACCTTTCCTAGATTATTCCCTATTCTATCTACTGCTAAAATACTCAGAGGAACGTTCCTATTTAAAACAAAACATGCTTTGATAGTTTTGTTTCTTCCTGCAGCAACGTGATGCCCATCTGAATATTTATTCATTTGGTTGATTTCATTAGTTATTTCAATCAAATGTATGAGCAAGGATGGGCTACCAGAATGAGGATTTGAGGAAACAGTCATACAATGGAGAGGATGGAGTATGTGTAGCTTAGCCTACCATTAATCCTGGGAATGAGGAAGACCTGAGTTCTATCCCTACCTCTGATACTTTCTTGCTCTGTGACCTTGGGCCAATAACTTCACCTCTCTGATGCAATTTCCTCCTCTGTTCAAAAAAGATAGATAATCATCCTTGGGAGCCTGGGCAGTCAGCAAGCACTTGGAGAATGTCTATATGCCTGGCAATCTATTGAGTGCTACTCACTTGGTCTCAAAGGAACTTACCATCAAAAAGGGCTGTCTCTTAAGGGTTCCAGGAGGCTCCAATGAGAGGATGTGTAGAAGTATTTTCCCAAGCTTCAAGTGCTATTAAAAATGCCATCATTCAGAGTAAAAGGAGCAGAACCAAGAGAACATTGTACACAGAGACTGATATACTGTGGCACAATCGAATGTAATGGACTTCTCCATTAGTGGCAATGCAGTGATCCTGAACAACTCGGAGGAATCTATGAGAAAGAGCACAATCCACATTCAGAGGAAGATCTGTGGGAGTAAAAACACAGAAGAAAAAGAAGTGCTTGAATACATGGTTTGAGGGGATATGGCTGGGGATGTAGACTCTAAATGATCACTCTAGTACAATTATCAATAATCTGGAAATAGGTCTTGATCAATAACACACATAAAACCCAGTGGAATTGTGCATCGGCTATGGGAAGGGTTGGGAGGAGGGGAGAAAAGAACATGAATCATGTAACCAAGGGAAAATATTCTAAATTAATTAATTAAATAAAAATTTCCAAATTAAAAAAAATGCCATCATTGCTATTACCAGCATTGACTGGAGGAGCTGGCTGTTTGGATTTGGTCTTCCTGTGGGAATAACATTAATAATAACTCATAACTCCTATTTGTATAGTACTTTAAGGTTTACAAAGGACTTTCACCCAATGATCATCCTTGCCTCCTCTGGTGCAAACAGATAAGCCAAATAAGGAACATAAAGCTAGTGGGGACATTTATAGATACAAAAGACCCTTTTTCAGTCCCTTGGGATTTGTTATGAGATCTCCATCAAAGCCTTGAAACCCATGAGGGGAAGAAAAGAGAATACGCATTTCTTTAGTACCTACTATGTGCCAGGCACCATGTGAAGCACTTTAGAAATATGATCCTATTGTCCCTGCTATAATCCTATTGTTTAAACACTAGCTCCCAGCTTTAAAAATCCTTACCTAGGTATGATAGTGTGGGAGGCCATGGGAAATTTGAAGAAAGTACTAGTACAGAAGAGACCTGGGTTTTAGTCCTGGCTCTGACCCAAAGAAACTGTTACTCTAGGAAAACCAAGCCACATTTTCTACATGTGTAAAATAGGGAGTAGGTATGTGCTGAATGATTTGTATGTTTTTTTCAAGGTAGCTTGTGTTGCTTTAGGAAAATGGGGAATTGGGATGAATTCATTGATCTCAAAAATCCTTTTCCAGTTTTAATAGCCTAAAATTCTACCGCACAGTCACTTAGTCATATATGACAGTGTAGATGGGAAATGTTCTGCTTTCAAAGGAAATCTAACCTTCCCAGTTAGGGACAAAAAACACAGATCTTTAAACTTTTCTAGAAACTTCCCCAAGGACACTAGCCAATTAGAGCACAATAGAATATGATATGGTATGTATTGTTCCTGATAGTTATACCTGTTCAACTGCTTTATATCTCTCAGGTCATAAAATAAATGCCTGAAGCATGGCTTAGGATACCTGTTAATGATCAAAATAAGAAAACTGAATAAAGGAGCATAGACTGCTTTAAAACTGTTGTTTACACCTATACCATGTAAACATTTGGACCCTTCTCTTCTTCTAGTGGGCCTGGCCTGGACATCAGAATGATCTGAACTACTAACATCTGGCATCTCAGAACCTCAGTTTGTTCATCTTTAGAATGGGGATAATGATAGCTAGAGTATTTACTTCCCCGGCATTTGAAATAATGAAATAATTCATTTAAAGTCTATATAAATGACAACTTTTATTATGAGTGGGAATTCTATTAAAAAAAAGAAATAGATTGTGTGATATGCAGGCTTACAGAATGCTAGAGGCCAGCTCTATCTACCCCAAGATAGAAATTGCCTGCTTTTCTTTCATGGTGTCATAAATTTAAAAAGTTACAACTTTAATAAAAATACAACCAAAATGGCCTCTGCAATGGCTCAGTTTTCCCCATCTTTCCAAATAGTGCAATTAAGGAAACACTACATGAATTAAAGGGACAAAGCTATTAGCACATCTCTCCATGAATCAGGCGGATCTAATTGCCGTCAATTACAATATGTTCACTTCCTGAAAGAGTTCTCTCTGACATTTCATCGTTTTGTTTAACAAAAATAAATCAATCCCCACACTCTTCATAAGAAGGATGCATTATTCAAAACCATATAACTCCTGAGAGGAAAAAATAGATGTTAACAAACAATGGAGTATATAAAATTGCACTAGCAGGAAGCTAGCTACATTGTAATTATGTGAATCAGAGTTGCATCCTCACATATAGTGATAGTCTTACAACTTGTCCATTTTGAAGAGGAAGTGCCACCAGTGTCGAAGCCTTCCTCTGACGCCTTCCTGTGGCCTGGAGATGACCCTGAGTTCTCAAAGGCCGTATAGCAGTAGGATGTTATTTCTTGCAGGGCCTTCAATATGGTTAGGATTGTATGAACAGTCAGGGCCCAGTGTCCTCTGACACAGACTAACTCTAGAGGATCCCCAAGGACTCTGGAGAGCTCACCTGTCTGTGCCTTTGGGACAGAACATCATCACCCTCTACGTGCCTTTGGTGTATGCCATGCTCATGTCAGGACTCTCCCTGGGGACACTCCAAACCCAAAAAGTGATAAGATCTACTCGACAAATTACTAGTAGGTCGACGAAACTACTAGGGCTACAAAAAGGAACACAGAGAGAGATGCACAAGGAAATAGCATTCCTGGAACCAGCTTGTGTAGAGCTACCCTGTCCTTGCTGCCCAGCCTCTCCTCTAGCCGTCAGTTGCCTTTGACTCCCCTGTCAACATATTTCACACTGAAATATAAGAGCTAGTTTAAAAAATAAATATTGGTTCATAAGTCTGGGCTAGCGGGCTCCTGGAAGCCACAGGATGTGTTTGGGAAGGGGGGGTGAAAAGGAAGGACAAAAGTGAACAACAAGAGGCTGGGGCCCTTATCAGGGTTACTGGCAAAAGCTGCTGACTTCCTTTCCCATAGATAAGTTATCCTGCCTCTGTGGTTATTATGGTAACAAGATTTCTGTTCCCTAAGGACCAGCCTGGCTAGGGGCCCATCAACAGGGGGTTGTGTACCCTCTTTTTTCATCAAAAACTCACAAAAACAATTGATTCAAGTGTAGTGGTTTGAGGATTGTAAGATCATATGTCTCAAGGCCTCAGTGGCCATCCAATAACTTCTAGTCTTAGATGTATGATCCTCTGATCTATCTCAGTCCCCTCATTCTACAGAAAAGCAAACTGAAGTTCTGCTAAGTAAATTAACTTATCATTGTCACTCATATAGTAAGTGGCAGAGATGAGATTCAAACCCAGGTCTTCCAGTTCCTGGTGTCATGTTTCTCCTCTATGAAGAAGAACCCAGACTGATGCAATCATGCAGTCCTGAATGATTGTAAAAATGTGAACTGTTTAAAGGGAAGGAAAATGATCAATTTGGGAATGATGAAGTCACAGTATAAGTGAGGATACTAAGGGGTGTCGGGTCGTCTTCTACTGCTAGGTGGGCCCGGATGAGCTCAAAGGTGATGCTAACAGACTATGGTGAATCTATGATGCGATGAATAAAAACATGCCTATCTCTTTAGCTTTTAGCAAAAGTGATTTCTTTGACTGTAAGTAATGAAATGTCTCAGTTTATGCTGTCTTTCAGTGTAGGAGATGATGGAGAGGCTTTCAAATAATAAAATAAAATGTTAAATACAAAAGACGTCCCATGTACAGGCTGTACGCATATCCGCCAGCTAATACAGTCATCTTCCTGTGACTAAAGTATGATGGTAGATTTCTCTAATTGGTCAAACAGTTGAGCTCAGCACCTGGGAAAGAGAGAGTTAATGGAGAGCTATTTGGATAGGTTTAATTCAAGAAGTGTATTTCTGGCTGTGTCTTTCAGGAAGGCCTCCACAGCCTTCATTCTGTTGCTAATACCCTCTCTAACGTTTGGAAATAACTTGTATATGTTTGTATTTAGTGTTCTGGGTTCATAATGTTTTCTCTCATAGATGTCAAGTTCCTTGAGGGCAGGGAATGTTTACTTGTTGTCTATGTCACATAATAGACACTTAATAAATATGTTGAATTTGATTGTTTCCCAAATTGTCCAAAAGTCAATTAAACACATGAAAAAAGGGAAAATGTGAGACTAAGAGCTAGGTAACTCCAAGGTGTTAGGATACTCCAGGGTGCAAGGAAAGAAGGTTGACATGGCCTAGATTTTAAAAAACCCATTATATCACTTGTACAACTTTTTGTTTGGGTCCATATAAATACATTAAAATTAGAAGTCACCGAAAGATTCAGGCATTTTTATCTTAGGCAGCATTGCAAAGAAGACCTGTGTTCAAATTCTCTGGTGGATAGCTGATATTTCTGCAACCATAAGTGCTTAAATTTTTGGAGCCTCAGTTTCTCAGTCTGTAAATGTAAATAATGGGATGGTGGATAAATTGACAGGCCCAGAGTCAGGAAGACTCCTCTTCCCGAGTTCAAATCTGATTTAAGACACTTACTAGTTGTGTGACCCTGGGAAAGTCACCTAACCCTGTTTGTCTCTGTTAACTCATCTATAAAATGATCTGGAGAAGGAAATGGCATAACATTCCAGTATGTTCACCAAGAAAACCAAAGCCTTTAGGCTTTGAAACAAAGGTATTTTCAATAGGTTCTAGACTTACTCTTCACCGCCATGCAGGTCTTGTTCCTTGGAGAGCCTCAATTGAGCCTTGTTTACTCCAGTATTAAAGAAAAACATTTGATTTGGAAACTTTCAAAATCCATTAAACCTTACCACCTCACTGATTCCACACCATTCCTTTTTCTTTTTACCTTCCTGAACTTTTGTTTCATTTATAGTGAGATTTTCCTCATAGGAAGGAAAGAAACAAGCATTTATTAAGTGCCTACTATGTTCCAGGGACTATTCTATATGCTTTACAGGTATTTTATTTGATTCTCCCAATAACCCTGAGAGATAGGTGCTGTTATCATTCCCATTTTTCAGTTGAGAAAATGGAGGTAGGCAGAGGTTTAAGTGACTTGTCCAGGATCACATAGCTAGTAATTGTCTGAGACTGTATTTGAACTCAGGTCTTCCTGACTCCATGCCCAGGCCTCTTTCAACTACAATGTCCTTAAGTACGATAATCTCTTATAATTTATACCAAAGTATTGGGTACCAGAGGGTAAGACTATAGTGGAAAGAATGCCGAATTTGGAGTCAGAATTCCAAATCCATACTCACTAGCTGCATGATCTTGGGCAAGTCACTTAACTTTTCTGAGGTCCAGTTTTTTTTCTTCCATAACTAGGAATAGGGTGTCCTCCATGAACTCTATAGAGTCCCTTCTACCTCTAAATCTATAATCCGGTGATGACCCTATGAAATATCAAATCTCTATAGCAATGTACTGTGAAAGCTCTAATTCTTTAAGGGAAATCACCAGGCATTGGGTGAGGAGGGAGATACATAGTATTTGACAGTAAATGATGGGAGAGAGAATCAGAAGTTTTGGCATGATTATAAAAAGCCCTGCTGGTAGTTAGAGGCAGTGTGTGGGCTAGTGTGCAGGAATACTGGATTTGAAGTCTCAAGAGAGAGTTTAAATCCAGCTTTACTACAAAAGAGCAATGCTCTGCTCCACCAAGAAGACTGAGCGACTTTGGGCAAGCCACTTTCCTTAGCTAGTTCTTTATCTGTTAAATAAGTGGGTTGGTCTGTTTGGCCCTCTGGGGTCCCTTTCAGCCCCTTTTGCTTCTCTTAAGAGGGAATGTTAAATTCAAGGAGAATGACTTTCAGAATGAGTTGATTTTAAATGTACACAAAAGAATGAGTCATGAAGAGATGGTTTCTCAGCTTTTCATGATTCATAACTTGAATCCTTTAATACCTGTTAATAACATATATTTGATATCATATTTACAAAGAGGGATGCTGAGCCACATAAAGACACTACAGGTGACCTGAAAGTATCTTTTCATTGAAAATGGCATTAGTTTTTTATTTAAGCTCTTACAGTTAAAGTGACTTCAAACAAGAAATTGGCATTGATGGAATCATCTGAATGTACATGTCAGCATTCACAGGGCAAACATCATTCCACAGAATGGGCACCCTGCTCAGATCTGAAATGCACTGTTTGCTATATCAGGAAACCTACTTGTCTCAAAATTCATGCAGGAAAATTGTTTGGAACTATATTCATTTGTGGGTGGTTAGCAGGTTGGTTGGTGGCCAGTGCCAGTCTATTTGGAGATGCTCATAATTTCATGGATTCCTTTTAATTCCATAAACTTTTAAGTGCTTATTGTGTGCCAAGCTTTTTGCAGGCTGCTGTGGATACAGACCAAAATGAAATTGCCTCTTCCCTTAAGGAGTTAATATTCTATTGGGATGATAGAACATATATTAAAGTAAGTAAAAATATAAGGAAGATACCAAGTAATTTTAGGAGAGATAGTGGACTAATAGCTGATGGGGGGGGTTGTAGTGAAAGAAGAAAGGCTACATATAGGAAATGGCATCAGGTTTATGATTTGAAGGATGGTAGGGTTTCTCTGGTACAGTGGAGAGAGTGCCAGGTCTGGAGTTAGGAAGACTCATTTTCCTGAGTTCAAATATAGCCTCAGACACTTATTGTGACACTTATGTGACCCTGGGCAAGTTACTTAACCGTGTTTGCCTCAACTTTCTCGTGTGAAAAAGGAGCTAGAGAAGAGAATGACAAACCATTCCAGTTTCTTTGCCTAAAATATCCCAAATGGGGTCACCAAGAAGAGTCAGGCACAACCTAAAAACTACTGAAAGGATTCTCCAACGTGGAGTTTAGGAGGCTATTCATTGCACATAAGAGGTATCCATATTCAAAGGCATGGAGGTGGGAGATGGTATTTCAAAATAGGGGACAACTAACAAATTGGCTTAACTGGGAGTGTGTGTGTGTGTGTGTGTGTGTGTGTGTGTGTGTGTGTGAAATAATACAGAATAAAACAAGAAAGGTAGATAGAAGCCAGATTGTGGAGAAATCCAGTCATGTCTCTGACTCTTTTTTTTTTTTTTGATTGTTCTTAGATGGAAAATTTGGGAGGATCTTATTTCTTTTTTTTTTTTTAAATATATTTTATTTGATCATTTCCAAGCATTATTCGTTAAAGACATAGATCATTTTCTTTTCCTCCCCCCCACCCTCCATAGCCGACGCGTAAGTCCACTGGGCATTAGATGTTTTCTTGATTTGAACCCATTGCTTTGTTGATAGTATTTGCATTAGAGTGTTCATTTAAAGTCTGTCCTCTGTCATGTCCCCTCAACCTCTGTATTCAGGCAGTTGCTTTTTCTCGGTGTTTCCACTCCCATAGTTTATCCTTTGCTTATGAATGGTGTTTTTTTTCTCCTGGATCCCTGAAAGTTGTTCAGGGACATTACACCGCCCCTAATGGAGAAGTCCATTACGTTCGATGATACCACAGTGTATTAGTCTCTGTGTACAATGTTCTCCTGGTTCTGCTCCTCTCGCTCTGCATCACTTCCTGGAGGTTGTTCCAGTCTCCATGGAACTTCTCCACTTTATTATTCCTTTGAGCACAATAGTATTCCATCACCAACATATACCACAGTTTGTTCAGCCATTCCCCAATTGATGGGCATCCCCTCGTTTTCCAGTTTTGGGCCACCACAAAGAGCGCAGCTATGAATATTTTTGTACAAGTCTTTGTGTCCATTATCTCTTTGGGGTACAGACCCAGCAGTGCTATGGCTGGGTCAAAGGGTAGATATTCTTTTGCCGCCCTTTGGGCATAGTTCCAAATTGCCCTCCAGAATGGTTGGATCAATTCACAACTCCACCAGCAATGAATTAATGTCCCTACTTTGCCACATCCCCTCCAGCATTCATTACTTTCCTTTGCTGTTATGTTAGCCAATCTGCTAGGTGTGAGGTGATACCTCAGAGTTGTTTTGATTTGCATCTCTCTGATTATAAGAGATGTAGAACACTTCTTCATGTGCTTGTTAATAGTTTTGATTTCTTTATCTGAGAACTGCCTATCCATTTCCCTTGCCCATTTATCAATTGGAGAATGGCTTGATTTTTTGTACAATTGATTTAGCTCATTATAAATATGAGTAATTAAACCTTTGTCAGAGGTTTCTATGAAGATTTTTTCCCAATTTGTTGTTTCCCTTCTGATTTTAGTTATATTGGTTTTGTTTGTACAAAAGCTTTTTAGTTTGATGTAGTCAAAATTATTTATTTTACATTTTGTGATTCTTTCTATATCTTGCTTGGTTTTAAAGCCTTTCCCCTCCCAAAGGTCTGACATGTATACTATTCTGTGTTTACCCAATTTACTTATGGTTTCCTTCTTTATGTTTAAGTCACTCACCCATTTTGAATTTATCTTGGTGTAGGGTGTGAGGTGTTGATCTATTCCTAGTCTCTCCCACACTGTCTTCCAATTTTCCCAGCAGTTTTTATCGAATAGTGGATTTTTGTCCCAAAAGCTGGGATCTTTGGGTTTATCGTATACTGTCTTGCTGAGGTCGTTTTCCCCCAGTCTATTCCACTGATCTTCCTTTCTGTTTCTTAGCCAGTACCAAATTGTTTTGATGACTGCTGCTTTGTAATATAGTTTGAGGTCTGGGACTGCAAGGCCCCCATCATATGTGTTTTTTTTCATTATTTCCCTGGATATCCTTGATCTTTTGTTCTTCCAAATGAACTTTGTTATGGTTTTTTCTAAATCAGTGAAGAAGTATTTTGGTAGTTCAATGGGTATGGCACTAAATAGATAAATAAGTTTGGGTAGGATGGTCATTTTTATTATATTGGCTCGTCCTATCCATGAGCAGTTAATGTTTTTCCATTTGTTCAGGTCTAGTTTTAGTTGTGTGGCGAGTGTTTTGTAGTTGTGTTCATATAGTTCCTGTGTTTGTCTTGGGAGATAGATTCCTAGGTATTTTATTTTGTCTAAGGTGATTTTGAATGGGATTTCTCTTTCTAGTGCTTGCTGCTGAGCTGTGTTGGAGATATATAGAAAAGCTGATGATTTATGTGGGTTTATTTTGTATCCTGCAACTTTGCTAAAGTTGTTGATTATTTCAATTAGCTTTTTGGTTGAATCTCTAGGATTCTTTAAGTAGACCATCATGTCATCCGCAAAGAGTGATAACTTGGTCTCCTCCTTGCCTATTCTGATGCCTTCAATTTCTTTATCTTCTCTAATTGCTACTGCTAGTGTTTCTAGTACAATGTCAAATAGTAGAGGTGATAATGGGCATCCTTGTTTCACTCCTGATCTTATTGGGAATGCATCTAGTTTATCCCCATTGCAGATGATATTAGCTGTTGGTTTTAGATATATACTGTTTATTATTTTTAGGAATGACCCTTCTATTCCTATGCTTTCTAGTGTTTTTAATAGGAATGGGTGTTGTATTTTATCAAAGGCTTTTTCTGCATCTATTGAGATAATCATGTGGTTCTTGCTAGTTTGCTTGTTGATGTGGTTAATTATGTGGATGGTTTTCCTAATGTTGAACCAGCCCTGCATCCCTGGTATGAATCCTACTTGATCATGGTGAATGATCCTTCTGATCACTTGCTGGAGTCTTTTTGCTAGTATCCTATTTAAAATTTTTGCATCTATATTCATTAGGGAGATTGGTCTATAGTTTTCTTTCTCTGTTTTTGACCTGCCTGGTTTTGGAATCAGTACCATGTTTGTGTCGTAAAAGGAGTTTGGTAGAACTCCCTCTTTGCTTATTATGTCAAATAGTTTGTATAGTATTGGGGTTAACTGTTCTCTGAATGTTTGATAGAATTCACAGGTGAATCCATCAGGCCCTGGGGATTTTTTCTTAGGAAGTTCTTTGATGGCTTGATGGATTTCAATTTCTGATATGGGATTATTTAAGAATTCTATTTCCTCTTCTGTTAGTCTAGGCAGTTTGTATTTTTGTATATATTCATCCATTTCTCCTAAATTGGTGTATTTATTGCCATATAATTGGGCAAAGTAATTTCTAATGATTGCCTTAATTTCCTCCTCATTGGAGGTGCTGTCCCCCTTTTCATCTTTAATGCTGTGAATTTGCTTTTCTTCCTTCCTTTTTTTAATTAGATTGACCAGTACTTTGTCTATTTTGTTTGTTTTTTCAAAGTACCAGCTTCTTGTCTTATTTATTAAATCAATAGTTCTATCACTTTCGATTTTATTAATTTCTCCCTTAATTTTTAGGATTTCTAATTTGGTTTTCTGCTGGGGGTTTTTAATTTGATCGCTTTCGAGTTTTTTCAATTGCATTTCCAATTGATTGATCTCTGCTCTCCCTTGTTTGTTAATATGAGCTTTCAGGGATATGAATTTGCCTCTGATTACCGCTTTGGCTGCATCCCAAAAGGTTTGAAAGGATGTTTCGCCATTGTCATTTTCCTTGATGAAATTATTAATTGTTTCTATGATTTCTTCTTTAGCTAAACGGTTTTGGAGTATCATATTGTTTAATTTCCAATTGGTTTTAGATTTGGTTTTCCATGTACCATTACTAATCATTATTTTTATTGCCTTGTGATCTGAGAAGGCTGCATTCATTATTTCTGCTTTTTTGCATTTGTGTGCTATGTTTCTGTGACCTAATGTATGGTCAATTTTTGTGAATGTGCCATGTGGTGCTGAGAAGAAGGTGTATTCCTTTTTATCCCTATTTATTTTTCTCCATATGTCTATTAATTCTAATTTTTCTAAGATTTCATTCACTTCTTTTACCTCTTTCTTATTTATTTTTTGATTTGATTTATCTAAATTTGATAATGGTTGGTTTAAGTCTCCCACTAGTATGGTTTTATTGTCTATTTCTTCCTTCAATTCTCCTAGTTTCTCCATTAGAAATTTGGGTGCTATATTGTTTGGTGCATACATGTTGATTAATGATATTTCCTCATTGTCTAGAGTCCCTTTTAACAAAATATAATTACCTTCCCTATCCCTTTTGATCAGGTCTATTTTTGCATTGGCTTTATCAGATATCATGATTACCACTCCTGCCTTCTTTCTATCAGTTGAGGCCCAGAAGGTCTTACTCCATCCTTTAATTCTGACCTTGTGGGTGTCAACCCGCCTCATGTGTGTTTCTTGAAGACAACATATGGTAGGGTTTTGGATTCTAATCCATTCAGCTATTCGTCTACGTTTTATGGGTGAGTTCATCCCATTCACGTTCAAAGTTATGATTGTCATTTGTGGACTCCCTGGCATTTTGATTGCCTTCCCTAATTCTAACCTTTTCTTCTTCGGCTCTACCTTTTAGTCCAGTGATTTACTTTGAATCAGTCCCCCTTGTCCCCTCCCTTGATGTTTCCCTTTTTAGTCCCTCCCTTTTTGTTCCCTCCCCCTCCCCCCTCTCTTTCCCTCCCTTTTTGTTCTCCCTCTCCCCCTCCCCCCCTTGGTTTTCCCTTCTCCTTACCCTTGTTGGGTAAGATAGAATTCAAGATCCCAATGGATCTGGATGTTTTTCCCTCTCAGAGTTGATTTCCCTGAGATTGAGGTTTAAGTAAACCCCCCCCTCTCTTCCTCTCCTTCTTATAGGAGTTTTCTTCCCCTCCCCTTCCCCTGTGAATCTTTGTGTGAGAACCATTATTCTATTTGGTCTTTCTTTACCCCCTATTTATACATTACATTTTCCCCACATATTAGTATACATAGGTTGATATAAATGTAGTCCTTATAGAAGAGAGTTTGAGTAAAAGAAGATAACATTTTTCCCCTTTCCTTAATATTTACCTTTTCAGGTATTCCTTGCTCTTTGATTTTCGGTATCAAACTTTCCACAGAGCTCTGGTCTTTTCTTTGCAAAAAGTTGGAAGTCTTCTATTTTGTTGAATGCCCATACTTTCCCTTGGAAGTATATAGTCAGTTTTGCTGGGTAGCTGATTCTTGGTTGGAGACCCAGCTCTCTTGCCTTTCTGAAGATCATGTTCCATGCCTTACGATCATTCAGCGTAGAACTTGCAAGGTCTTGTGTGACCCTGATTGGCATTCCTTTATATCTAAATTGTCTTTTTCTGGCTTCCTGTAGGATTTTTTCTTTTGTTTGATAGCTTTGGAATTTGGCAATTACATTCCTGGGAGTTGTCTTTTGGGGGTTTAGTGTAGAAGGTGTTCTGTGAGCTCTGTCAGTGGATGTATTGCCCCCTTGTTCTAGAATCTCTGGGCAATTTTCTTTGATTATATCTTGTATCACCATGTCCAGTTTGGTGTTTATTTCTGGCTTTTCTGGGAGTCCAATTATTCTTAAATTTTCTCTTCTCCCCCTGTTTTCCAGATCTATCACCTTGTCGGTGAGATATTTTATGTTCTCTTCTAATTTCTTGGTGTTTTGGCTTTGCTTTATTAGTTCTTGCTTTAAAGCCTGGTTTTCTTTTACAGTTTGGTCAAACTGGTTTTGTAGATGCGTGAATTTCTTTTGCATCATTTCCCACTTTTCCTCCCAGAGGGCTTCCATCTTTTTGGTCCTTTCTGATTCAAATTCTTCATGTGTTTGTGGAGAGTTTCTATTTCCTTTGGAAGATTTTGGAGAATTTTCTTGTATATCTTCTTCTATCTGCTCTGTATTTTGTATTTTGGCTCCATAGAATGTGTCCAGAGTCGCCCCTTTCTTCTTATTTTTCTTGGTATTTTGGGGCTTCTGTGCTTCTGTAGAGTTTGTCATCTCTGAACGTGGAGGATTGGCTTTTCTTGTCTTTGTCTGGTGATCAGAGGCTTTAGTCCTGGGCAGATGTTGGTTCTATGAGCGTTCCCTGGGTTAAACTGAATATGCCTCACTGGAACTGGAATGGAAGGGTCGGACCAGGAGGCCACACTCTCCCCCTGGCTCGATTTCCGGAAGTTGCCTTCAGAATCCCTGGCCGTGAGGCTGTTTCGTCGGCCTGCGGGGGGATGGGCTGCCGCTTCCCCAAGCTCCGAGAGCACAGACTTTCACTGAGACTTGGATAGCAGGATCCAGCCCGTGAGGCTGTCTTGCCCGCCCTGAGGGTTGCTGTTGTTTTGACCAGCTCTCTGCAGCAGAGGCCCCAGGCAGTAACTTTCACCCGGACCGACCAGCTCTTTGCAGCGGAGGCCCCAGGCAGTAACTTTCACCCGGACCAACTGGCTCTCTGCAGCGGAAGCCCCAGGCAGTAACTTTCACCGGGACTGGGACTTGGGTAGAAGACCCTGAGGGTTGTTGTTCCTCAGACCCTGCTCTCTGAGCCCAGCGCGGCTGCCGCTTCCGGGAGCCTTGGACTCTGCGCTCCTACCCCTGAGGTCCGAGGGATCTCGGGTTCTGGCTTTTAAGGGGAGCCGTACCTTTTGAACCGGGTCCAGGTCCAGGAGGAGGGTTCCCAGGGTCTGTGCTGTTGATCGTTTTGAATTTCGGCGCCTTAGGAGCTTCTAGTTTGAGATCGGTCGGGAAGGGTTTTCCGGAGATCTGAACTTCAGCTTTCTCTAAGCCGCCATCTTAACCGGAAGTCTCCATGTCTCTGACTCTTAAAATACTATCCATTCTTAAGGATAAATTAAGCACTTTAATCTGTTCTCTTCCATGAGGTATTTCCCAATTTCTTGAAGCTAGAAGCAATCCCTTCCTTCACAAATGTCTCAAAATACTTATCATAGATCTAGAAGGTATCGTTTTCCCTGTCATATTCTAGACAAAACTGAAAATGCTGGGTTACTGACTTGCCTAAGGTAAAAAATAAGTAAAAGAACCAAGAATTTGAACTCTGGTCCTTTAGACTAAATCCAGAATCTCTTGCAAGGGGTTAATGATATTCTATTTTGATTTATACCAGGGAGGCAGGGCTGGTCCAGTATTAGGAAAACCATCCACATAATTGACCATATCAACAAGCAAACCAACAAAAATCACATAATTATTTCAATAGATGCAGAAAAAGCCTTTGATAAAATACAACACCCATTCCTATTAAAACACTAGAAAGCATAGGAATAGAAGGGTTGTTCCTAAAAATAATAAACAGTATATATCTAAAACCATCAGGTAATATCATCTGCAATGGGGATAAACTAGATGCATTCCCAATAAGATCAGTAGTGAAACAAGGATGCCCATTATCACCTCTATTATTTGACAGTGTACTAGAAACACTAGCTATAGCGATTAGAGAAGAAAAAAAAATTGAAGGCATTAAAATAGGCAAGGAGGAGACCAAATTATCGCTCTTTGCAGATGACATGATGGTCTACTTAAAGAATCCTAGAGATTCAACCAAAAAGCTAATTGAAATAATCAACAACTTTAGCAAAGTTGCAGGATACAAAATAAACCCACATAAGTCATCAGCATTTCTATATAATTCCAACACAGCTTAGCAGCAAGAACTAGAAAGAGAAATCCCATTCAAAATCACCTTAGACAAAATAAAATACTTAGGAATCTATCTCCTGAGACAAACACAGGAACTATATGAACCCAACTACAAAACACTCTCCACACAACTAAAACTAGACTTGAGCAATTGGAAAAACATTACTGCTCATGGGTAGGACGAGCCAATATAATAAAAATGACCATCCTACCCAAACTTATTAATCTATTCAGTGCCATACCCATTGAACTTCCAGAAATTTTTTTACTGATTTAGAAAAAAACCATAACTAAGTTTATTTGGAAGAACAAAGGATCAAAGATATCCAGGGAAATCATGAAAAAAATACAAAGGAAGGGGGCCTTGCAGTCCAAGATCTCAAACTATATTATAAAGCAGCAGTTATCAAAACAATTTGATACTGGCTAAGAGACAGAAAGGAGGATCAGTGGAATAGACTCAGTGTAAGTAACCTCAGCAAGACAGTATATGATAAACCCAAAGATCCCAGCTTTTGGGACAAAAATCCACTATTTGATAAAAACTGCTGGGAAAATTGGAAGACAGTGTGGGAGAGATTAGGTTTGGATCAACACCTTACACCCTACACCAAGATAAATTCAGAATGGGTGAATGACTTGAACATAAAGAAGGAAACTATAAGTAAATTAGGCAAACACAGAATAGTATATATGTCAGACCTTTGGGAAGGGAAAGGCTTTAAAACCAAGCAAGACTTAGAAAGAATCACAAAATGTAAAATAAGCAATTTTGATTACATCAAATTAAAAAGGTTTTTACAAACAAAACCAATCTAAGCAAAATCAGAAGGGAAGCAACAAATTGGGAAGCAATCTTCATAAAAACCTCTGACAAAGGTTTAATTACTCAAATTTACAAAGAGTTAAATCAATTGTACAAAAAATCAAGCCATTCTCCAATTGGTAATAGGCAGTTTTCAGATAAAGAAATCAAAACTATTAATAAGCATATGAAAAAGTGTTCTAAATCTCTTATAATCAGAGAGATGCAAATCAAAACAACTCTGAGGTATCACTTCACATCTAGCAGATTGGCTAACATGACAGCAGAGGAAAGTAATGAATGCTGGAGGGGATGTGGCAAAATAGGGACATTAATTCACTGCTGGTGGGGTTGTGAACTGATCCAACCATTCTGGAGGGCAATTTGGAACTATGCCCAAAGGGTGATAAAAGACTGTCTGCCCTTTGATCCAGCTATAGCACTGCTGGGTTTGTACCCCAAAGAGATAATAAGGAAAAAGACTTGTACAAGAATATTCATAGCTGCGCTCTTCGTGATGGCAAAAAATTGGAAAATGAGGGGATGCCCTTCAATTGGGGAATGGCTGAACAAATTGTGGTATATGTTGGTGATGGAATACGATTGTGCTGAAAGGAATAATAAAGTGGAGGAATTCCATGTAAATTGGAATGACTTCCAGGAATTGATGCCGAGTGAAAGGAGCAGAACCAGGAAAACATTGTACACAGAGACTGATACACTGTGGTACGATAGAACGTAATGGACTTCTCCATTAGTGTCAATGCAATGTCCCTGAACAATCTGCAGGGATTTAGGAGAAAAAACACTATCCACAAGCAGAGGAAAAACTGTGGGAGTAAAAACACCGAGGGAAAGCAACTGCTTCACTACAGGGGTTGAGGGGACATGTCTGAGGAGAGACTCTAAATGAACACTCTAATGCAAATACCCACAACATGGAAATTGGTTCGAATCAAGAACACATGTGATACCCAGTAGAATCACGCATCGGCTATGGGATAGGTGGACAGGGGTGAGGTGGGGAGAAAAGAAAATGATCTTTGTCTACAATGAATAAGGTTCGGAAATGACCAAATAAAATAATGTTTAAAAATAAATAAATAAAAAATAAAGTGCCCTGTAAAAGCTGGTGCCATTTCTGTTGGCCCAGTCTTCAGGCAAACAAAAGAAGCAAAAAAAAAGATATTCTATTTTTTATTATGTACTTTGTATACATGAATCATAACTTCTATTAGAGAAAAATGGGGGAGGGAGTTGGACTAGATAATTTCGGAGAACTCTCGTTTCCTACAGTTCTCAGATTCCTTGGCAATGGCTCATAGGCCACTATTACTCTATTCTTTTCCAATATCTAATTGGTATGGGAAGGTGAGCTTGGGTTCTTGAAGACTGTCAAAACAAGTCATTTCAAGTTACAAAGGATTTGAATTGGATATGGACCTGGCCATGGGCCAACAACTTTTGTGCCCACAGTTACTTAAAGCCCCAGATGAAGTGAGACAGCATGGTAAGGTGAAAAGAGCACTAAAATTAAGGGCAGAGCACCTAGGCAAGTCATATTTCTTCTCTGGGCCTTAGTTTCCTGATCTATAAAATGAGGTCCTTTTTATTTTATTTTAATTTTTAAAATTTTCCATGGTTACATGATTCATTTTTCCCCACCCCTCATTACTCCCCCCTCCTGGAGTTGACAAGTAATTCCACTGGGATATATTTTATATGTATGTGTGTGTGTGTGTATATATATATATACATATATATGTAAAATAATTTAAATCCATTTCTATATTATTCACTTTTGTAAAAGAGAAATCCTTCAAAACCAAAACCCCAAATAACATATCCATATAAACAAGTGATAAACACATGTTTTCTTCTGCGTTTCTGCTCCCACAGTTCTTTTTTCTGGATATGGAGAGCGCTCTTTCTCATAAGTCCCACAGAATTTCCCTGGATCATTGCATTGCTATTAGTAGTAAGGTTTATTACATTTGATTGCCCCACAATATTTCAGTTCCTGTGTACAATGTTCCCCTGGTTCTGCTTTTTTCACTGTGCATCAGTTCATGGAAGCCTGTCCAGTTCTTATAGAAATCATCCTGTTCATTATTCCTTATAGCACAATAGTATTCCATCATCATCATATACCACAATTTCTTCAGCCATTCCCCAATCAAGGGACATCCTAATGAGGTCTTTTCTATCTCTAGTTCTCTGACCCCATAATGACCTATAATCAACCCCTCATATACCCTAATGATCCTGGAATTTTGGTCACAGCAACTCATGAAACCATTTGGCAAGTCACAAAGGGAATTATTACATTACAACAATCAATATGAGAGAATACCAGAAATGTATAAAAGGAAATTAGCAAGGGTATCTGTGTTGGCCCTGTGCATCCAACACTTCACAGTATTCTTGGTTAGCTTCTTAGAGAACTTCGATGTTCCCTCATTATCCACACATGATAGGTTTGACTCCTTCCTCATATCTTTATAAAATAGCTTCATTCTACCTCCATTCTCTAGCAAAGTTTAAGAGGGAAAGCTTTGGGAAAAGATTTGGATGGAATAGACAGCCACCTTTATCAGTAGGCAACAGTGGCTTAGATACCAGAGGCCAGATAAGTAAAGCTATTCTGTTGAAAGCTGTGAGGGCTATCACATGTGAAGGCCTGATAACTGTGCCTGTGATGAGAATGGCCTTACAACCACTTGTTGCATACCAGATCACAACAAATTTAAGTTCTGTGATCCAGGCTATGGAGAAGTCATGTAAAGTGCTTTACTGATTAGGCTTTCTATTTTAGGCCAAACATTTTTACGTCCAGTGAAATTCACTGTGGTAAGATGTAAAGGAAGGGGCCTTTCTCACTCCCGGGGTGACCTTGGACAAGTCACTGAGCCTCAGTTGGTTCATCTATTTTCTTAGCAGGTAATGAACAATTCAAGAAATTAGTCATGAACACTTGACTATCTTCTGAAGGTAAAGCAGGGGAATTGACATCTAGAATAATTTCATTTTCCTATGTTTAGTTCTTTTGAGAAATATTGTCTAGGATGTATCTGTAATGGATGCATATGTGAATTTTTCCACCTCTAGAGCTTCCTTGACAACTCATCTTATAAACTATGAGAGTTCCAACATCAAAGCTTTATTCCAAGTATTATCAACCTTCTTGCTCCCCCCACACACATTAAATTTCCATTTTTTACCTCCCAAGACAACCATCTGAGGAAATATCTCTCATCTATCCTAATACCATAGGGGTTCTTTTTTTTTTTAATATATTTTATTTGATCATTTCCAAGCATTATTCGTTAAAGACATAGATCATTTTCTTTTCCTCCCCCCCACCCCCCATAGCCGACGCGTAAGTCCACTGGGCATTAGATGTTTTCTTGATTTGAACCCATTGCTTTGTTGATAGTATTTGCATTAGAGTGTTCATTTAGAGTCTATCCTCTGTCATGTCCCCTCAACCTCTGTATTCAGGCAGTTGCTTTTTCTCGGTGTTTCCACTCCCATAGTTTATCCTTTGCTTATGAATGGTGTTTTTTTCTCCTGGATCCCTGCAAGTTGTTCAGGGACATTACACCGCCACTAATGGAGAAGTCCATTACGTTCGATTATACCACAGTGTATTAGTCTCTGTGTACAATGTTCTCCTGGTTCTGCTCCTCTCGCTCTGCATCACTTCCTGGAGGTGGTTCCAGTCTCCATGGAACTTCTCCACTTTATTATTCCTTTTAGCACAATAGTACTCCATCACCAACATATACCACAGTTTGTTCAGCCATTCCCCAATTGATGGGCATCCCCTCGTTTTCCAGTTTTGGGCCACCACAAAGAGCGCAGCTATGAATATTTTTGTACAAGTCTTTGTGTCCATTATCTCTTTGGGGTACAGACCCAGCAGTGCTATGGCTGGGTCAAAGGGTAGATATTCTTTTGTCGCCCTTTGGGCATAGTTCCAAATTGCCCTCCAGAATGGTTGGATCAATTCACAACTCCACCAGCAATGAATTAATGTCCCTACTTTGCCACATCCCCTCCAGCATTCATTACTTTCCTTTGCTGTTATGTTAGCCAATCTGCTAGGTGTGAGGTGATACCTCAGAGTTGTTTTGATTTGCATCTCTCTGATTATAAGAGATGTAGAGCACTTCTTCATGTGCTTGTTAATAGTTTTGATTTCTTTATCTGAGAACTGCCTATCCATTTCCCTTGCCCATTTATCAATTGGAGAATGGCTTGATTTTTTGTACAATTGATTTAGCTCATTATAAATATGAGTAATTAAACCTTTGTCAGAGGTTTCTATGAAGATTTTTTCCCAATTTGTTGTTTCCCTTCTGATTTTAGTTATATTGGTTTTGTTTGTACAAAAGCTTTTTAGTTTGATGTAGTCAAAATTATTTATTTTACATTTTGTGATTCTTTCTATATCTTGCTTGGTTTTAAAGCCTTTCCCCTCCCAAAGGTCTGACATGTATACTATTCTGTGTTTACCCAATTTACTTATGGTTTCCTTCTTTATGTTTAATTCACTCACCCATTTTGAATTTATCTTGGTGTAGGGTGTGAGGTGTTGATCTATTCCTAGTCTCTCCCATACTGTCTTCCAATTTTCCCAGCAGTTTTTATCGAATAGTGGATTTTTGTCCCAAAAGCTGGGATCTTTGGGTTTATCGTATACTGTTTGCTGAGGTCGCTTTCCCCCAGTCTATTCCACTGATCTTCCTTTCTGTTTCTTAGCCAGTACCAAATTGTTTTGATGACTGCTGCTTTGTAATATAGTTTGAGGTCAGGGACTGCAAGGCCCCCATCGTATGTGTTTTTTTTCATTATTTCCCTGGATATCCTTGATCTTTTGTTCTTCCAAATGAACTTTGTTATGGTTTTTTCTAAATCAGTGAAGAAGTATTTTGGTAGTTCAATGGGTATGGCACTAAATAGATAAATAAGTTTGGGTAGGATGGTCATTTTTATTATATTGGCTCGTCCTATCCATGAGCAGTTAATGTTTTTCCAATTGTTCAGGTCTAGTTTTAGTTGTGTGGCGAGTGTTTTGTAGTTGTGTTCATATAGTTCCTGTGTTTGTCTTGGGAGATAGATTCCTAGGTATTTTATTTTGTCTAAGGTGATTTTGAATGGGATTTCTCTTTCTAGTTCTTGCTGCTGAGCTGTGTTGGAGATATATAGAAAAGCTGATGATTTATGTGGGTTTATTTTGTATCCTGCAACTTTGCTAAAGTTGTTGATTATTTCAATTAGCTTTTTGGTTGAATCTCTAGGATTCTTTAAGTAGACCATCATGTCATCCGCAAAGAGTGATAACTTGGTCTCCTCCTTGCCTATTTTGATGCCTTCAATTCCTTTATCTTCTCTAATTGCTACTGCTAGTGTTTCTAGTACAATGTCAAATAGTAGAGGTGATAATGGGCATCCTTGTTTCACTCCTGATCTTATTGGGAATGCATCTAGTTTATCCCCATTGCAGATGATATTAGCTGTTGGTTTTAGATATATACTGCTTATCATTTTTAGGAATGACCCTTCTATTCCTATGCTTTCTAGTGTTTTTAATAGGAATGGGTGTTGTATTTTATCAAAGGCTTTTTCTGCATCTATTGAGATAATCATGTGGTTCTTGCTAGTTTGCTTGTTGATGTGGTCAATTATGTGGATGGTTTTCCTAATGTTGAACCAGCCCTGCATCCCTGGTATGAATCCTACTTGATCATGGTAGATGACCCTTCTGATCACTTGCTGGAGTCTTTTTGCTAGTAGCCTATTTAATATTTTTGCATCTATATTCATTAGGGAGATTGGTCTGTAATTTTCTTTCTCTGTTTTTGACCTGCCTGGTTTTGGAATCAGTACCATGTTTGTGTCGTAAAAGGAGTTTGGTAGAACTCCCTCTTTGCTTATTATGTCAAATACTTTGTATAATATTAGGATTAGTTGTTTTCTGAATGTTTGATAGAATTCACTTGTGAATCCATCAGGCCCTGGGGATTTTTTCTTAGGAAGTTCTTTGATGGCTTGATGGATTTCAATTTCTGATATGGGATTATTTAAGAATTCTATTTCCTCTTCTGTTAGTCTAGGCAGTTTGTATTTTTGTATATATTCATCCATTTCTCCTAAATTGGTGTATTTATTGCCATATAATTGGGCAAAGTAATTTCTAATGATTGCCTTAATTTCCTCCTCATTGGAGGTGCTGTCCCCCTTTTCATCTTTAATGCTGTGAATTTGCTTTTCTTCCTTCCTTTTTTTAATTAGATTGACCAGTACTTTGTCTATTTTGTTTGTTTTTTCAAAAGTACCAGCTTCTTGTCTTATTTATTAAATCAATAGTTCTATCACTTTCGATTTTATTAATTTCTCCCTTAATTTTTAGGATTTCTAATTTGGTTTTCTGCTGGGGGTTTTTAATTTGATCGCTTTCGAGTTTTTTCAATTGCATTTCCAATTGATTGATCTCTGCTCTCCCTTGTTTGTTAATATAAGCTTTCAGGGATATGAATTTGCCTCTGATTACCGCTTTGGCTGCATCCCAAAAGGTTTGAAAGGATGTTTCGCCATTGTCATTTTCCTTGATGAAATTATTAATTGTTTCTATGATTTCTTCTTTAACTAAACAGTTTTGGAGTATCATATTGTTTAATTTCCAATTGGTTTTAGATTTGGTTTTCCATGTACCATTACTAATCATTATTTTTATTGCCTTGTGATCTGAGAAGGCTGCATTCATTATTTCTGCTTTTTTGCATTTGTGTGCTATGTTTCTGTGACCTAATGTATGGTCAATTTTTGTGAATGTGCCATGTGGTGCTGAGAAGAAGGTGTATTCCTTTTTATCCCTATTTATTTTTCTCCATATGTCTATTAATTCTAATTTTTCTAAGATTTCATTCACTTCTTTTACCTCTTTCTTATTTATTTTTTGATTTGATTTATCTAAATTTGATAATGGTTGGTTTAAGTCTCCCACTAGTATGGTTTTATTGTCTGTTTCTTCCTTCAATTCGCCTAGTTTCTCCATTAGAAATTTGGGTGCTATATTATTTGGTGCATACATGTTGATTAATGATATTTCCTCGTTGTCTAGAGTCCCTTTTAACAAAATATAATTACCTTCCCTATCCCTTTTGATCAGGTCTATTTTTGCATTGGCTTTATCAGATATCATGATTACCACTCCTGCCTTCTTTCTATCAGTTGAGGCCCAGAAGGTCTTACTCCATCCTTTAATTCTGACCTTGTGGGTGTCAACCCGCCTCATGTGTGTTTCTTGAAGACAACATATGGTAGGGTTTTGGATTCTAATCCATTCTGCTATTCGTCTACGTTTTATGGGTGAGTTCATCCCGTTCACGTTCAAAGTTATGATTGTCATTTGTGGACTCCCTGGCATTTTGATTGCCTTCCCTAATTCTAACCTTTTCTTCTTCAGCTCTACCTTTTAGTCCAGTGATTTACTTTGAATCAGTGCCCCTTGTCCCCTCCCTTGATGTTTCCCTTTTTAGTCCCTCCCTTTTTCTTCCCTCCCCCTCCCCCCTCTCTTTCCCTCCCTTTTTGTTCTCCCTCTCCCCCTCCCCCCCTTGGTTTTCCCTTCTCCTTACCCATGTTGGGTAAGATAGAATTCAAGATCCCAATGGATCTGGATGTTTTTCCCTCTAAGAGTTGATTTCCCTGAGATTGAGGTTTAAGTAGACCCCCCCCCTCTCTTCCTCTCCTTCTTATAGGAGTTTTCTTCCCCTCCCCTTCCCATGTGAATCTTTGTGTGAGAACCATTATTCTATTTGGTCTTTCTTTACCCCCTATTTATACATTACATTTTCCCCACATGTTAGTATACATAGATTGATATAAATGTAGTCCTTATAGAAGAGAGTTTGAGTAAAAGAAGAAGATAACATTTTTCCCCTTTCCTTAATATTTACCTTTTCAGGTATTCCTTGCTCTTTGATTTTCGGTATCAGACTTTCCACAGAGCTCTGGTCTTTTCTTTGCAAAAAGTTGGAAGTCTTCTATTTTGTTGAATGCCCATACTTTCCCCTGGAAGTATATAGTCAGTTTTGCTGGGTAGCTGATTCTTGGTTGGAGACCCAGCTCTCTTGCCTTTCTGAAGATCATGTTCCATGCCTTACGATCATTCAGAGTAGAACTTGCAAGGTCTTCTGTGACCCTGATTGGTATTCCTTTATATCTAAATTGTCTTTTTCTGGCCTCCTGTAGGATTTTTTCTTTTGTTTGATAGCTTTGGAATTTGGCAATTACATTCCTGGGAGTTGTCTTTTGGGGGTTTAGTGTAGAAGGTGTTCTGTGAGCTCTGTCAGTGGCTGTATTGCCCCCTTGTTCTAGAATCTCTGGGCAATTTTCTTTGATTATATCTTGTATCACCATGTCCAGTTTGGTGTTTATTTCTGGCTTTTCTGGGAGTCCAATTATTCTTAAATTTTCTCTTCTCCCTCTATTTTCCAGATCTATCACCTTGTCGGTGAGATATTTTATGTTCTCTTCTAATTTCTTGGTGTTTTGGCTTTGCTTTATTAGTTCTTGCTTTAAAGCCTGGTTTTCTTTTACAGTTTGGTCAAACTGGTTTTGTAGATGCATGAATTTTTTTTGCATTATTTCCCACTTTTCCTCCCAGAGGGCTTCCATCTTTTTGGTCATTTCTGATTCAAATTCTTCATGGGTTTGTGGAGAGTTTCTATTTCCTTTGGAAGATTTTGGAGAATTTTCTTGTATATCTTCTTCTATCTGCTCTGTATTTTGTATTTTGGCTCCATAGAATGTGTCCAAAGTCGCCCCTTTCTTCTTATTTTTCTTGGTATTTTGGGGCTTCTGTGCTTCTGTGGAGTTTGTCATCTCTGAATGTGGAGGATTAGCTTTTCTTATCTCTGTCTGGTGATCAGAGGCTTTAGTCCTGGGCAGATGTTGGTTCTATGAGCTTTCCCTGGGTTAAACTGAATATGCCTCACTGGAACTGGAATGGAAGGGTCGGACCACGAGGCCACACTCTCCCCCCCGGCTCGCTTTCCGGAAGTTGCCTTCAGAATCCCTGGCCGTGAGGCTGTTTCGTCGGCCTGCGGGGGGATGGGCTGCAGCTTCCCCAAGCTCCGGGGGCAAGGACTTTCACTGAGACTTGGATAGCAGGATCCAGCCCGTGAGGCTGTCTTGCCCACCCTGAGGGTTGCTGTTGTTTCGACCAGCTCTCTGCAGCGGAAGCCCCAGGCAGTAACTTTCACTGGGACTCGGGTAGAAGGCCCTGAGGGTTGTTGTTCCCAGGACCCTGCTCTCTGAGCCCGGCCGGGCTGCGGCTTCCGGGAGCCTTGGACTCTGCGCTCCTACCCCTGAGGTCCGAGTGATCTCGGGTTCTGGCTTTTGAGGGGAGCTGTACCTTTTGAACCGGGTCCAGGTCCAGGAGGAGGGTTCCCAGGGTCTCTGATGTTGATCGTTTTGAATTTCGGCGCCTTAGGAGCTTATAGTTTGAGATCGGTCGGGAAGGGTTTTCCGGAGATCTGAACTTTAGCTTTCTCTAAGCCGCCATCTTAACCGGAAGTCTCACCATAGGGGTTCTTAACCATTATTTGAACCCCTTTGGTAGTCTGGTGAAGCTGATATGCCTTCTCAGAATCTTTTTTTTTTAATTTATACTTGAAAGAAAATTTAAATTTCAGTTAGAGAAGAATGAAAATAAAGATATAATTTTTCTCATCTAGATTCCTAGACCCCTAGAAATCTATCCTTGGTCAATGGACCCCAGTTTAAGAGCCTTAGATCTAGTGCAAGCCTCTCATTTTATAGATGAGTTCCAGAGACATTAAGACACAGGCTTACCAAAGGTATACAGATTAATAATTCAGAGACTGGGATTTGAACTCAGGCCTTCAGATTCTCTGTCCATGCTTCCAGAGGTTAGGTTAGTGGGGCAGGATGGAGAAAAGATATAGGCTTAGAAGAACAAAAAGTTCATCTTATGCATTATTGCGTGAGTTTCATTCTAGGACTGCTGAATTCTGTTGGCTTTTAAATTCATTCTCTTGCTGACCTTTCCTTCTCTATTTCCTCGTATGTGCTCACCTGTCAAGAGGCAGGAGATTATTTTTCTGCCTCTAAATTAGAATATGAGGCAATTAACATTCACAAGCTACCTCACCATCTATAAACAAGAGGCAAAGAAGACATATTGTTATGCTACAAGCCCAGAACTCATCATCTACTTCCTGGAATTATCTAACTTGGGGTTCTCTTGGTTTACTCAAGTTGAACCTTTCTGCATGTGGGGAAGCTCATCAATAGTAGGTTGTGCTAATATATTGATTTTCTCAAAATACTTATGAGAGTGAATATTGTTTTCCTAGCGAGCTTGAGCAGGAGTATATTGGGGTGACATGTTTTAAAGACAATTTCTATGAACAAGAGAACAGCATGCTTTTGAAAGCTACAGTATCATGTATAAGTCATATGGCCATTTTGAGGCACTATCCTTAAGGTTATTTTCCTCCCTCCTCCTTTGCCCTAATTTCCATCAAGTCCAATGGGAGTCATGCCCATCAATTCTCCTGGTCCTCATCCTGAGACTGTCAAACTAGCTTGAAAATGGTAATTGTTTTTGAAAAGTCTCATTCTCCTTGACTGTTAATTTGGGCTCTTGGGCTGGAATGGAGGCATCATTTACTCAAGTCAGTCTTTTGGGGCTCCTCCATCAACTTGAAAGGGTAATTAGCTGAACATAGCCACCTGTCCTAGCCCTTGGTACCCTAAGATTATAGATTTAGGTATAGAATGGGGAATCAGAGGCCATTGAATATAATAACCTCTTCACTTTGCAGATAAAAAAAAATGAGGCACATAGATTGAGTGACTTACTTAGGGTTACACAGTTAATAAGTGTCTGGGATAGAATCTGAACTCAGATCTTCATGACTTCAAGGATTTGATACATTCTGACAGCTATCTAATGAGCCCTTATGTGTCATGCACACACACACACACACACACACACACACATTTTTGTGTGACCTTCGGCAAGTCACTTATACTCTCAAAGCCTCAGTTTGATCAATGGAAAATGAAAAGAGTGGACAAAGTAAAGGTATCTAAGGTCCTTTCTAGCTCTGAACCGGTAGTCCTATCATCTTGGTGCCAGACTGGAATGAAAGGTGACCTCCTTGCTTCTTGCCACGGGAAGCCAAGCATAGACAAAAAAAGGTTAGCTGCCAGGTAAAGAGTATTATTTGGCCCCAACAGCTCCCAAAGGCAAGTACTGAGATGTAAAGGAGCTGGGATACATATCAATGGAGGCAGCACCCATCCCAGTAAACTCTCAGATCTCTGAAGTATTCTAGCATAGAACTGTGCAATACCCCTGTCTTATAAGAGTAAATAAATGGCCTCTGATTTCACCCTTGTGGAGGAACTCCTAGTATGGGAAATTCCTGCACTAAAACCAGGCATAACCCATAGCTGATAGGTCTTGGGTCCCTGAGAAGTCAAGTGAATTGCCCAAGGTTGAACAGTATGTGCCATTGGGTAGGACTTGATCCCAGCTCTCCTGACACCAAACTCAGCACTGGGAGTGCTACACCACATTATCTCCTATTGCCTTCTTACTAGTGGCTTTTGGTAGAATGTACTATGAAGACGTCAAATTCTCACTGGCTTCTACTTCCAGCTTTGCTGATGACTTGCTGAGAGACCTGATATCTGGAGTTCTCTCTGCCTCTTTTCCTTGCTTTGTAAAAGGAGGGGGCTGGACTAGATGCCCTCAAGGATCCCTGCCAAGTTTTTAAGAATGTGGGATTTTCAAACACTTTAGTAACATTTGTAAAGGGCATTAGAAAATGAAATACTCTAAAATGTCATTTTATAGAGCATACGTTTGAACCAGTGGATAAATGCATGGCACTCATTCTTCTAAGTGGCTTGCCCTTCTTCAGAAAAGATTAGCATCACTGTTATTTCATGCTTTTAAATATTTGGAGGGGAAAGAAGATTTCAACAGTCTAAAAGTCACTACCTCTTTCTGGGCCCCAACTGTAAAATTATGGTAGGCTGGATTAGATCAGAGGTGACAAACACACTGTCCATTGGCTGTATTATAGTCTACAGTACACCTGAGAGCAGCCCAGGGCAAATTGAAATGTAACTGGGAAATATTTAATAACATAAATAGAAATTCAATGGAATATAGATAATGTTAATATATGTTTTTCTGTGTCAAAAGGCAACCAGCAAGGGATTCTAATATTCACTTTGGTATCCCCCATTTCTATCTGAGTATGATCCCACTGTACTAGCTGATTCTGGTGGTCCCTGCCAAATCCAATTCAATTATTATTAATAATAATAATAATAATAATAATAATAATAATAATAATAGCTTACATTTATATAGCACCTACTATGTGCCAGGCACTATGCTAAACTCTTTACAATTATCTTATTTGATCTTCAAAACAACCCAGGAAAATAGGTGCTATTATTATCCTCATTTTATTGATGAATAAACTGGGGCAAAAAGAAATTAAATGACTGACCTAGAGAAACATAGCTAATAAGTATCTGAGGCTGGATTTGAACTTTGGTCTTTCTTACTTGAAGCCAAGCATTCTGTCCATTGTACCATTCATGGAAAAAGCCCTGAGAGATACTGAGATGACTCAAGCATAATCCTTGCCCTCAGATAGCTTATAAAATGGATTATCAAAGAAACTTGGGGAGCAAAAAAATTCACATATATGCCCATTACAGATACAACAGACTTAATATTTCTCAAAAGAACTAAACAAAGGAAAATGAAATTATTCTAGATGTCAATTCCCTTGCTTTGCCTCCAGAAAAGGGATAGTCAACTGTTTAGGATTAATTTCTTGAATTATTCAGTACACGCTAAGAAAATAGATGAGCCAACTGAGGCTCAGAGAGGATAGTGACTTGCTCAAGGTCACCCAGAGAGTGAGAAGGGCCCCTTCCACTCTATCTAATCAGTGAAACAGTTTGCATGACTTCTCCATAGCCTGGATCACAGAGCTTGGATCGGAAGTGAGTGGTCAGGTATCGAACAAGTGGATGTGAATCCATTGTTACCACAGGCAACATTATCAGACATTCACATGTGATCATCCTCCTAACTTTCAACAGAATAGTACCTTTATTTCAATGCTGCCTAGTGAAAAAGGTGACTGTCTATATAAAAAGTACTCTAAATCATTACTGATTAGAGAAATGCAAATCAAAACAACTTTGAGATATCATCTCACCCCTATCATATTGGCTGAAATGATAAAAGGATAAATTGACCGATGCTGGAGGGGATGTGGAAAAATGGGGCCACTAATACACTGTTGGTGGTACTGTGAACTGATCTAACCATTTTGGAGAGCAATCTGGAATTATGCCCCAAAAGTTATAAAAATGTGGATGCTTTTTGACACAGCAATATCAATATTAGGTCTGTTTCCCAAGGAGATCAGGGAAAAGGGAAAAGAACCTGTGAGTTCTAAAATATTTATAGCAGCATTATTAGTAGTGGCAAAGAATTGCAAGCTGAAGGAATACCTATCAATTGAGGGATTGGTAAAGAAGTTGTAGCATACAATTATGATAGAACACTGCTGTGCTGTAAGAAATGATGAGCGGGTTAATTTTTTAAAATATGGCATGACCTACATGAAATTATGAAAAATGAATCAAGAAGAACCAAGGGAACATTATCTACAGCAGCAGAAATACTGTTTGAAGAAAAATTGTGAATGTCCACATTCAGAGAATGAACTGACAAATAGAAGCATCCATGACATGGTTTTATATATTAAACATCCATGTATATTTGTCAAATGATGCCTTCTCTAGTTCAAGGAGGGGAGAGAGGAAGGAAGGTACCTGGGGACTATAATGTAACAAACACACAAACAAATAAATTAATTTTATATACATATAAATATATAGAGAGAGAAAGTATGTTTTAAGATGTGTAAAGCACTATATATTTCATATTCAATTCAAAAGCATTTATAAAGCACTAAAAAAGAAAGAAAAAAAGTGGCTGACTATTTCATCCAAAGCTTTTCCCAAAGTTTTCTCTCTTAAGGTTGGCTAGGTGTGGACATTAAGAAGAGAATAGAGGTAGAATGAAACTATTTTTATAAAGACACAAGTAAGGACACAGACCTATCATGCGTGCATAATGAGGGAACATGGAAGTTCTCTAAGAAGGTAACCAGGAATACTGTGAGGTGTTACATGGGCTAGGCTGCTCACAGGGCCAACACAAACACTCTTGCTAATTTCCTTTAATACATTTCTGGTATTCTCTCATATTGTTGTAATCCATTAATAATTCAAGTATTTATGATTTCACTCATGTGAACATTCCCTTTCCACGATAGATGACAGCCCCTCTGTGACTTGCCAGATTGTTTCATGAGTTGCTGTGACCAGCATTCCAGGATCATTAGGGTATGATAAGAGGGGATGATTATAGATCATTAGGGGCAGAGAATTAGAGCCAGAAAGGACCTTAGCAGCTGTGTATTGCAACTCTCTCATTTTATGCCAGGAGACTAAGGCCCAGAGAAGGAATATGACTTGCCTAGGTGCTCTGCCCTTAATTTTAGTGTGCTTTTCACCATATCATTCTGTTTCCCTTCACCTGGGACTTTGAGGAACTGTGGGGACCAAAGTTGTTCACAATGGCCAATGGCCAGGTCCATATTAAATTCAAATCCTTTATAACTTGGAAGGATTTGGTGGAGCTAGTTCTCTTTTGACAATCTTCAAGAACCCAAGCTCACCTCCCTACATCAATGAGACATTGGAATAGAATAGAGCAGTAGTGGCCTCAGAGCTATTCCCAAGGAGTCTGAGAACTGTAGGAAGAAAGGAACCTCAGAAATTATCTAGTCCAACTCCCTTTCCCCTTGGAAGCTTGGAACTGAAGGAACTTTGCTAGGATGGAAGCCTTGTTTTAAGGATGACCTCCAGTCCTAAGACTTGGTCCTAGATATTGGGAACTGAATCAGGGAGTAAAAAAGGTTTTTTCCCCTTTTTCCTTGAAGGAAAGAAAATTGGAGGAAAGAAAGGAGAGACATATATGTTCCACTGGATCCTTGTTGGGAGGCCAAGGCCACCTGGGGAGCAGAGGTGGTTTTCACCCAGGAAAGGCCCATGTCAGTGGTGCTGTAATCCTGTGCAGTCCTTACAGAGAGCTCAAGGTAAGGCTTCCTTTCTATTTTAAGTCCATACTTTTCCAACTGCTTTGAGTGGTTTTGTTTTCCAAAAGGCTAATGTGCTTTGCTGTGAGGCGTGTGTATAAACAGGCAAAGAACCGTTTGCCTTTGAGCTCATTTTTGTATTGTGGTGCTCCTACCCAGAGCAGGAGAAATCAAGTCTCTATCCAAGTAGGAGAAGCCCCTACCTGACTGCAGTTTGCGGGTCTGTTTTTACACTTGATTCCCCAGTGATGAGACAATTCTTTGGTAGTTTGGGCCTGGCGACCTGAAATAAGTAGTCTAGTATAGGGTTTTTATTGTACACAAGAAGGTCTTGGGTTCCTCACAGCCCTGGGGGCCCAAGGTACCCAGGATTGCAGCTGAGTTACAATAGTCTCCTCAGAGGCCCAATCTAAAGAAGCTATTTTTCCATGATCTATAGAGGAGGAAACTTGGGAGGGGCAGCTAGAGGGGGGATGTAGACACCCTCAGGCAATATGTGGCTCTGGGAAGGAGCAAGATATGTGAGATGGTCTCCTGCTGCTGCTTTCTTATGAGCCCATTCCATTCTGCTACCTAGGGACAGTCCAAAATAGCCAATTCATTTTGGGACAGCTTCAGACTTGCCTCTGAAACTGTGTCTCCATCCCCTTAACAAGGAGCCAAGGGGCATGCTCCCACTCAATAGAAAAGGTGGCCTAAGGGCCATCTCCCTGTCTGCTCCATAAATAAGTCCATAGGGAATCTTGCAGTGTGCCTCTGGTCTCTACACTTCTAAGCTTACCACGCTGGATTCTTTTTACTTTGGTCTTCAGTAGAGCCAGAATGCCCTGCTTCCTGTTTCTCAGACACAGCCCCAGCTCCCATTTTCATCCTCCCTCCTTAATGCCACATCTCAGAATCCCTAGATTAAGTGCCACCTCTTGCCTTTCTAGCTTTCTACCCCCCCAGCTGCTACTGCCCCCCACATTCCTCTACAATTAATTGGTACATATAACTTGTTTTCCCTATGGAATGTGGGATTCTTAATGGCATCGTCGGACTATGGCAGCAAGACAGTACATTGGATAGAGTGCAGAATCTGAAAACAGGAAGCTTCAGGTTTTGTCTCAGGCAGTTACTTTTGCTTATAGCATCAAACCTGTCTCAGCCTTATCTTCGCCTTTTGTAAAACAGGATAATCATAGTGCCTCCTTCACAGTTTTTGTGAATGAGATAAAAGCTCTATATTCCATTCTATGTACATACGTAACATACACATACATGTGTGTATATGTGCACACATGAACATAAACTAGCTATAATGTGCTTTTTATTTCCTATGCCTTCCACAGTGCTAGGAACACAGTAGGCAATTAATAAATGCTTTACTTGGGTTTTTCTTTGTTGTTAAATGTATCACCGAATGTCTGTAGCAGAAGAGACCTTGGAGGGCATTTACAGTTCAAGGCCAACCTGAGCCTTCCCAATGCACCCCACATGTCAATCAGTGTAGTGTGACCCTGGTTTTGGACGTGTGCACCCTATACTAGCAAAACACTGTAAACTTAAAAGCAAGCAGATGAACTCCACACCTAGCCACTGGGAAATGGATAAACAAACCAAATCACCTGGTTTAGGGTAAAGTCAGTGGCATGTTATGATAGTAGGTAGAGCCACAAGAAAGGAACAGTAAAGGTAAAGAATCCAAGAGATCCCATCATCCTCCAGTGCCACGCCAAGTAAGCCCTGGCTCAGCCACCATTCTCTGGGCCTCAGGTCACAGGTCTGTGAAAGCTTCTGAGCTTAGGATCACAAAAAACTCATGCTCAAAGTACCTTAAAGACCATCTAACATGGTCTCGTTTTACTATGCAGAAAACTAAGGCCAAAGAAGGGACTTAAAATATCAGAACTGGGAGGGACTTCAGAGGTTCCCTAGGCTAATCTTCCCACTTTACCAACTTGGAGCTTTGCTCTAGGGTCTCAGTTTCTCTCTCTGTAAAAGGAGAATGGGTGGACTATAGCTGAGGTGCTAAAACACAAAACTACCAGTCAGATGAAGCCCTCACCATTCCCAAGTGGAATCTGAACCAAAATAAAATGTAATTGGGAAACACTGAATGAAATAACCTCTTATTTGGGTAGTTTAATTTCAAAGGAAAGGTATGGAAGAAGTAGAAGGTCTCAGAGTTTTTAATGAAGAAAAATGAATGAATGGATGAATGTAAAAGCATTTTTAAGTGCTTACTGTACTCAGCACATAAATAAAAAACAAAATATTCTCTCCTTCTAATACAGGACAACAACAATGTAAAGGGCAGCTAAGCTGCAGGGGAGAATGTATAATAAAGTTATAAAGGCAGGATTAGCCGGGTTATGAAGGACTTTAAATGTCAAACAGAAGATTTCATAATTTACCCCAGAAGTAATAGGGAGCCATTGGAGTTTATTGACTAGGAGAGAAATATGATCAAACCTGTTGTGCCTTATAAAAATGTAGGTGGCTCTGTGGAAGAGGGATTGGAGGCAAAAGCTGAGGGGAAAAGGGCAATTAGGTGGCTTTTGCACTAGTGTAGGAGAGAGGTGATGAAAGCTGGAACTAGGAAGTTGCCTACATGAATGGAGAGGAAGGAGTGTGAGATGTAGTGAAGGAAGAAACAAAGATTTGGTAACTTATTAGAAAAGATAAGTAAGTGGACCATGAAGAGCTAAGGATGACACCAACTTTTCAAATGCAAACAACTAGTAGAATGTTGCTCTTGAAGAAAATACAGGAGTTTGAAAGAGAAAGAGATGGGTTTTGGTGGGAAATATGAGCTCTATTTTCAAGATTTTGAATTTCAGATGCCTAAGAACCTAGATGGCAGAGTAAAGAGGATTGGACCCAATGACAGATATCCTACTGATATTTACTAGCTATATAAACCTGTGCAAGTCATTAGCCTCTTCCAGGCTCAGTTTCTTCATCTATAAAATGGAGGTAGGATAATAGTAGTAGTAGTAGTCTCTCGGTAACCGAGGATGACTATTGTCTTTGTGTGTTTCTGTGCACAAAGACACTTGTGCATAAAGATTTAAGTGGAAAAGTCGATGCACAGAGACAGTCCCACTCTCTCAGCGTTAGAAGCCTGGGTCCAGTGGCACGAAAAGTCGTTACATCTGGAGACTTCCTCAGCTGCATTGGATGGCCGTGTTGTCTTTTGTGTTCCAACACGCCCTAAGCACTCCACAGTGCCTTGCTGCGTCGCCATCTCAGCTGTTGAACCTTCTTATTGGTTTCTTCCGTCTGTTCAGCCGAAGCAGTCTTCACATGCTGGGTGAGCAAAGCCCTGGTTCACCAGGGGTCTATGACCCAATGGCTACCCTCACAAGGTTTAGCTGGCCTGTTGAAGCTGTTGCCCGGGGTGTGGCCTCTGCTGCATGCTAGCAGCTACTGGGAGCCACAAGTGAGAGCTGGGTGTCAGGTGGGGGTCAGAGGCTGGAGAGCTGCCCTGGGAGGGCACGACAAGCCCTCTATACCAAAGATATTACTCCTCCCTGAGCACCCCATACACCCCTGTAGGGTAGGATAATAATAAAAATAATAAACCTTATTACAAGATTGTGAGAATCAAATAAGATTTTATATTTATCTATTTATCACTCTGTACACCTTAAAGTGCAATATAAATTCATTGATAATGATGATGATGCCTTTGGAATACCCAATTAGAAAAATCCAGTAGGTTTTCAATGATATGTCACTCTAGAGATCAAACTAGACTAGAAATAGGAGTCATCTGCCCAGAGATGATTCAACCCATCAGAGTTAATGAGGTTATTAAAAGAGAGACTATGGGGAGAGAGAGAGACACTCACAATTGGGCTCACCATATAGTTGATGATTCAGCAAAATGAATTGAGAAAGAGTAGCCAGCCTGGTACTAGAATAACAAAGAGAAAAGTGTGTAGATATACTACATCATGGATCTGTCAGCCTACCCAGGTGTATATGTTCTAGGCTCAGTTCAGAAGTGGTACCTGCTTTTGTTTGTTGTTCTTGCCTGCTCACTTGAAGGGTAGTTCATTACGACTGGATTTTCCAGGATATTGGGATGGTGAAGCTGATCATCTTTCTGAAAACTGTAGATTTGGAGATTGAGTCTAGAGGGCCTTTGTGATTCCCTAGTCAAAATCCCTCATTTGACAGAAGAGGAGAAGAAATTTGCTCATGGTAACCCAGAAAATATAGTACAGTGCAGACTTTGAATCCTCATCTTTTTACTCCCAATTCAGTGTTTTCCCCTTACACCATCAAGGCAGTATTGCCAATTTGTTAGAGTGCTGGCCTTAGCACCACGGAGATCTAAGTTCAACCCCACTTCTGACACATATTGGCTATGTAAACCTGAGCCACTAATTTTGCCTCTCAGCTCTGTAGGGCTATCAATTGTAGAGCATGTGCCAGCCTACTTTGGTAGGGGGAATTTGTTCATCCATGGATTCTCTGCACAAAGGATATCACAGGTTCAGTCCCCATCCCTTTCTAGTATCTTGTCTACAACCCCTCCTTCCCATTTTCTAGCTAGAGTAGAAGTGACTTGTTTGGGTCTGCCAGTACCACTTATTGTATGATACTGAACTAAGAGTCCATGTCTGCTAACTCCCAGGTAAAGGTTATCCTACTCACCACATTGATCTGTCCCGTGGGTCAAAAAAATACTTGCTTTTCAGTCTAGTATTAGCTAAGGACAATGCTGTGATTATCTACTTTGGGAATATCTCATCCTCCAGAATTTGCATAGGTTCTCAGGTTTTCAATAGTGAATGAGATTTTTCAAATTCCAAAACTTTAATGCTCTGCATGTATCTAGGGAAGATGTCTCTCTTCTAGCCTAAGCCCCTCATTTTGCAGATGAAGAAACTGAGGCCCAGTGAGGTGAAGTTGCTTTCTCTGAGCCTTGAAGGAATTTAATGTCTCCTGCTTACTTGAGGAATTCCTGGAGCTAATGTATCAATGTGAGTGTTATGCAAACTTGACTAGAATCTTTCTCTGTAAATGGAATCAATAAATGTGCAAATACCAAAATTATATAATTAAATCAAAACTCTTGAAAACCAAGGAGCATGGGATTATTGAAGCAATCTATTTCAAAGGCTGAAGGTTATATTTCCACAATGTTTTTGTTTTCAAATATTTTTTTTTCTTTTAACATCCAAGTGCCCTAAAATTGCTGACCAAAAGAATCCCTCCTGTGGCTCTAATCTAAATTTGCCTGTTCAGCTAAATGAATGTATATAGTCATTGAACTGGGCTACAAAAGATTTATTGGTGTTTCCCATCTCTTAGCCAAAGGTCTCCCATGTAGAGAGTATTTATTGCCATTAGACTGTGAACTTAAGAACAGGTTCTGATTCTTGGAGTTTTTTGTTTATTTGTTTTGGACTTTTACTATATCTTAAGCACTTAATACAGGTACACAGTGGATGCTTAGTAAACACTTGTACCAAAAAAGTGAAAGATGACTTCTCTCGGAGGCACCTGAATGGGTCAGTAGATTGAGATCCAGGCTTAGGAATGGAAGGGCCTGGGTTCAGATCTGATCTCACACTTCCTGGTTCTATGACCCTGGGCAAGTTATATAACTCCAACTGCCTGGCCCTTACTGTTCTTCTGCCTTGGAACCAATATCCTGTATTGATTCTAAGACAGAAGGTAATAGTTTTGGGGACAATAGAAGACTTCTCTACAAAACTCACATAATACAGATCCATATGAAATTTCAAAGTGCAGTCAACCAACCCTTGGTCTCATATGGGTGTGAGGTGGGCTATTGGAAAATGGATTCCCTTGAGTGTTTACATTAGGGAATGTGTTCCTGCAAAGGTTTCTTCAGGCCTGGCTTCAGGCCTAGTGCTTATTTTACTTGTTTATGTGCCACCAACTGCAAAGCGCATCCGCAAAGAATAAAATGACTTGAAAGGAGAGCTCTTGGTCCTCTCATAGACCCCCTTTTTGCTCTCACAAGTCTCATAACTCACATGGGATATGGTTTTTGTGATTTTTGCTATTTCCAAAATCTTTATATACCAGGACAGAGTCAAGAGTCAGGGAAGGAGTATGGAACCACCTGATCTCTATCAAATTACCCTCTGAACAACTTTGATATCATGCCTCAAAGCAAAATCTGGAGCAGCAGAATCCACAAAATGACAGAGAGAAATAATTTTTCAAGCCAAGGTAACTTAGAAGGGGGATGGAGTCTGTTGTACTAGGATGTAAGTGGAATACAGACCAGGGAAACAAGGCAGACAGAGCCTACCTCAGCAAGTAAGCATAGGTCTTGGGAACAGTTAAAATCAGCCCCTCTCAGACAGACTGTTAGGGAATCAGACCACTGATCACAAGGAAATTACAGGGGTCCCTTTGCTGGCTCTGGGTATAGGACTTTATGTCATTGCCCATATGCAGATCCAAGTTGTAGTCCCAGGGCAAGGAAAAGCACTAACACACATCAGCTCTTGTAGCCGCAAGAATCCACTGATCACCTCCTAAAAGAAATCCCCAAATGAAAACCAGAAATGTTATAGCCAAATTTCAGAACTCCCAGGTCAAGGAGAAAATATTGCAAGCACCCCAAAATAAACAATTCCTATATTATAAAGCCACAGTCAGGATAACAGAAGACTTATCAGTTTCTATATTAAAGGATGGGGGGGCTGGAATATCATATTCCAGAGAGCAAAGAAGCTTTGACTATAGCCAAGAATCACCTGCCCATCAAAACTGAGTATCCCACTTCAGGGGGAAAATTGGCATTCAATGAAATAGAGAATTTATAAGCATTCCTGATGAAAAGAGCAGAGCTGAATAGAAAATCTGGCTCTTAAATACAAGACTCAAGAGAAGCATAAAAGGTAAACAGGAAAAAGAACTCAGAGAGATGCAATAAGGTTAAACTGTTTCTGTCCCTACATGGAAAGAGGATACTTGTAACTCCTAAGAACTTTATCATTATTAGAGAAGTTTCAAAGAGTATTAGCAGAGGGCAAGGGTATGAGTTAAATATAATAGGATGATATCTTAAAAAAAATAAAAAGAAGGGGTGAAAAAGAGGAATGTTTTGGGAGAAGTGGAAAGAAAATAGAATGGGGTAAATTATTTCACATAAAAAAGGCATGAGAGTTTTTAGAGTGGAGGGGAAGATGAGGGAAGTGGGGAAAATAGTGCTTGAACTTTACTCTCATTGAAATTCTCTCAAAGAGGAAAGAGCATACACAGTCAATTGGGTATAGAAATCTTTATAGATTTCTAAAAATACTTTCTATAAAGTATGAGGTGAAGGGGATAAGAGAATCGGGGAGCTGATAGAAGAGGGGGTAGATGGGGGAGGTCGTGATCAGAAGCAAAACACTTGAAGATGAATAGAATGAAATAAGGAGTAGGATAAACAGGGGGGAAATAATATGGAGGGTAACAGTAATCATAATGGTAAAAAAAAATTATAACAAGTCTGTCTAATAAAGGCCTCATTTTCTCAAATACATAGAGAAATAAGTCAAATGTAAAAGAATATGTCATTCCCCAGTTGACAAATGAATAAAGGATATGAACAGGAATTTCTCAAAGTAATTATAATCAAGTAAAAATGCTCCAAATTAATATTTATTAGAGAAATGCAAATCAAAACAACTCTGGGGTACTTCCCCATACCTATCAGATCGGCTATTATGACAAAAAAATGAAAAGGACAAAAGATAGAAGAGATGTGGAAAAATTGAGGCATTGATGCATTGTTGGTAGAGTTGTGAACTAATTAAACCATTCCAGAGAATAATTTGGATCTATGTCCAGAAGGATATAAAATGGTACATACCCTTTGACCCAGCAACTATGAGGTTTGTATCCCAAAGAGATAAAAAAAGTTTGAAAGACCAAGTCAGTGTCAGCAATATAGTGATTCAAAATAATTCCAAAGTACTTATTATGACAAATGCCATCTGCTTTCAGAGAAAGAACTTGTGGCATCTGAATCTAGAACATAATTTCCTTTTTTTCACTTTCTTAATTTTTTTGTTTGAGTGTCCTTCCACAAAAAAGATTAATATGGAAAAATGTTTTACATGACTTTACATGTAAAATCTATATCAAATTGCTTACCATTTCAGTGAGGAGAAGGGAAGAGGAAGAAGAGAAAGAATTTAAGACTCTAAATTTTTATAAATGTTAAAAACTGTTTTACATATAATTGGGGAAAATAAAATATCAAATTTAAAAATTAAAATTAATTAAATTAAATTAATAAATAAAAAAATTGAAAAAAATTTAAATTTCTCTGTATCACATGGGACTGAGTGTCAGAAGCCAAAGTCTAGCTCTATTATTGTTTTTATATCCCCAGAGAAAGATTTTTCCCCCAGAAATTAATGATTTATTCTTTAAACAATTCTTGAACACAACCTCTGAAGAGACATTCATACCCACCCATACACCCATAGGCCAAAGATGGGGGTGAGGCAACACTTTAGATGGAAAATTTCATTAGGGACTCAACCATGAAGGTGGTCAGAGATTGATCTGTCTAAGGATTTAAAGTTAATGGTGAATAAGAAAATCCTCAAGCATTTTAATAAAACCAGAGTATAAAAATACAAAACCATCTATGTTTCCCAATGTCCGGGAAAAAAGACCCCTACCCCCTTATACTTGATTGGATTTTAGTGATAGTAATAGGTTTAAGATAATCATCATTGTGATTCTAAAGTGATTAGTATAAATTTCACTATAATTTTAATATAATCAGCAAAATTAATAATTTTTACAAGGATTTCTAACTAAAGCATAAAAACCGCTTCTAATGGGATATCTAAAACCTCCCTAAGTATATACTTCCTTTTATCGTAAGATGCTGACTATCCGAATCTCATGTCCCAATATGGCACAAACATCAGGCACCCTTTCCTGTTTGGAAATAGTCATCTCTTTCCCCAGATCAGATGAGAGAGAGGTAATGGACATTTGACTTGACTAAGTCATTAGTCTAATGACTAATATAGGCTTTCTGAAATGAACTAACCAATCAGCTTTGTAATTGGGTAACTGTTTCTAAATAAGGTCTATATGATGCTATGTCTTATGATCTTGTACGGAAGTATTCATTTTGTTATAAAAACCAGGTCTCAGCCTCTGGGCGTTGTCTCTTGCCAGGGCCCAACAATGTAATAATAAATGCAAGAAAATGCTTTTATTGGAGGACTTGGCCCTCTTCCAATAAAATCTAACTTTCTTCCTTGACTTGGAGAAATTTGGCTTTTTGACTTTATTTACCTAAATTGTCTATATGGAGTCTGTGGGTTTCTATTTCACAACACCAATTCTAACAAAAAAGCTCCCAGACTCAAGTGATAGAAATTGTATAGAGTACCTGTGTATAAGAAATTGGTAATTAAAATATAAAGCAGTGGTCATCAAAACAATTTGGTACTGGCTAAGAGACAGAAGGGTAGGTTCAGTGGAATAGACTTGGGGTAAGTGACCTCAGCAAGACAGTCTATGATAAGCCCAAAGATCTCAGCTTTTGGGACCAAAATCCACTATTTGATAAAAAAAAAAAACTGCTGAGAAAATTGGAAGACAGTATGGGAGAGATTAGATTTGGATCAACATCTCACACCCTACACCAATTCAGAATGGGTGAATGACTTAAATATAAAGAGGAAACTATAAGTAAATTAGGTGAACACAGAATAGTATACATGTCAGATCTTTGGGAAAGGAAAGACTTTAAAACCAAGCAAGAGCTAGAAAAAAATCACAAAATGTAAAACAAATAATTTTGATTAAATCAAATTAAAAAGTTTTTGTACAAACAAAACCAATGCAACCGAAATTAGAAGGGAAGCAACAAATTGGGAAACAATCTTCATAACAAAAACCTCTGACAAAGGCCTAATTACTCAAATTTATAAAGAGCTAAATCAATTGTACAAAAAATCAAGCCATTCCCCAATTGAAAAATGGGCAAGGGACATGAATAGGCAATTTTCAGATAAAGAGATCAAAACTATTAATAAGCACATGAAAAAGTGTTCTAAATCTCTTATAATCAGAGAGATGCAAATCAAAACAAGTCTGAGGTATTGCCTCACACCTAGCAGATTGGCTAAAATGGCAGCAATGGAAAGTAATGAATGCTGGAGGGGATGTGTCAAAGTTGGGACATTAATTCATTGCTGGTGGAGTTCTGAATTGATCCAACCATTCTGGAGGGCAATTTGGAACTATGCCCAAAGGGTGCTAAAAGACTGTCTGCCCTTTGATCCAGCCATATCACTGCTGCAAAGAGATAATAAGGAAAAAGACTTGTACAAGAATATTCATAGCTGTGCTCTTTGAGGTGGCAAGAATTGGAAAATGAGGGGATGCCCTTCAATTGGGAAATGGCTAAACAAATTGTGGTATCTCTTTGTGATGGAATACTATTGTGCTCAAAGGAATAATAAAGTGGAGGAATTCCATGGGAACTGGAATGACCTCCAGGAATTGATGCAGAGCGAAAGGAGTAGAACCAGGAGAACATTGTACACAGAGACTGATACACTGTGGTACAATCAAATGTAATGAACTTCTCCATTAGTGGCAATGCAGTGATCCTGTACAATTTGGAGGGATCTATGAAAAAGAACACTGTCCACATTCACAGGGAAAACTGTGGGAGTAGAAACACAGAAGAAAAACAACTGCATGATTACATGGGTCGAGGGGGATATGGTTGGGGATGTAGACTTTAAATGAACATCCTAATGCAAACATCAACAACATGGAAACAGGTTTTGATCAAGGAAACATGTAATACCCAGTAGAACTGCACATTAGCTATGGGAAGGGTGGGGAGAGGGAAGTGAGGGAAAGAATAATGATTCTTGTAACCAAGGAATAATGTTCTAAATTGACTAAATAAATAAATTAATTAAAAAAAAGAAATTGGTGCAATACTTAGGGCGTCGGTTTATCTTCTTTTAGTATTTACTCATATAAGTGTCTCTAAGCAAAAGGAGTTGACTTATTTGCTAATTTGGGGGTTTAGATTAGGCTGTTTTAACAGAAATGGAAAAGGGCCCTTTTAAGCAAAGACTTACTAGAGCCTTAGATAAAGTAGGGAGGTTAATTGTACTTCCTTGGGTGAGGCCACCACATCTGTCTCCTAGTGTTCATAATAAGATGGGCTAGTTTGGCAAGAAGCAAAGGCCCTTTCCAGGTAGATGGATTGATTGCAAAAGGAAGGCATTGAAAGCACTTTTAAGCAGGAATGTGTGAATGAGAAAGTATGCAATTGCAATGCACCAAGCCCAACTCTGTGGTAAGCCCTGGAAATGTAATTGCAAAAGTAAAACAGCCTTCATTCTGATTGGGGAGACAACAGAGGAAAGAAAGTTCACCAGAAGATTCCCTCTAATCCTAAGAGAAAAGCACAGGGTCTTCGCCCTTTTTAGTTTTATTAATGGAGGGGCATCTAGCAGAACATCTTGCACCTAGCCACCCTTTGTAGCTCCCTCCCCCCAGGAAATCTTCAGCTTTGTAACTGTTGTCTATCTCTTTGGTGCCTAAACATTCAGAAAAGATAGAGGAATGACTGGTGATTGGAACAGAAGGTGCTTCATGGAGGAGTTACATTCATGTTGCTTGATTTCCCCCCCACCCCAGTTGCTTAGATCATTTTTTGTAACCCTTACCTTCTGTCTTAGTATCACTTCTAAGATAGAAGAGTGGCAAGGACTAGACAATCAAGATTAAGTGACTTGCTCAGGGTCACACAGGAAGTTTCTGAGGTCAGACTTGAACCCAGGTCCCCCAAATCCAAATCTAACCCTCTATACCCTATCCTACCTAATTGCCCCTTGGTTAGATCATTTTGCCCTTGGTCCTCACGTAGTTTTACATTATTTCTCTCCCAATGCATTAAGAATATAAGATTTTTTTACTATAGTTAACTGCATTAGCATATCTTTCTGTGTTGGAAGGCATCAAATATTGGACCAGTGATGGATGACTGTGTACATAATAGCTGAGGAACAGCCTAGCTTATTTGAAGAGAATCTTCAGAAAGTTGGCCACAAGGGTTGAGTTTTTCATTCGTAGCCATTTTTAAAGACTATCTTCCAAGTCACAGAGTCACTCTAATCTGCATCACTGTCTAGAATAATTATACAAATGAAATTCAAGATCCTTGAAGTACACTTCAGTTGATATGCTATCATATCCTCTTAGCAAACTGTAAGTTCCATGAGGGCAGGCACATTTGTTTGTAACTGACATCAAATTGGGCAACTGGTATATTCAGCTCAAATTATGTAGCCATACACACATACACACACACACATACACACACAGACAATACTATAGCATATATAACTAATACATATAACAAATGTGTTGTTTAGTTGTTTCAGTCATGTCTGACTCTTTACGGCCCCATTTGGGGTTTTCTTGGCAAAGATACTAAAGTGGTTTTCTACTTCCTTCTCTAGATTATTTTACAGATGAGGAAACTGAGGCCAACATGGTTAAGTAACTTGTCCAGGGGCACATAGTAAGTGTCTGAGAATAGATTTGAACTCAAGTAAGCAAGTCTTGCTGACCCCAAGCTCTACACTCAATCCACTGTGCACCCTAACAAATTAAATCTCTCAAATATCAGATTTAATGTTCTGATACAGTCAGTACAAATCATGTGGACTGTGTGTGTATGCAGATATATAGATAGATATGTATGTACATGCACATATATACTAGATATAGATATATGTATATATCATTGAAACAGAATAGATAAGTTTATTCAGTTCTCTACTTCTTCATGAGGTGCTTCCATTAGGGAAGGTGTTCTTGCTTACTTAATGACCTAATGGAAAATATCTCTTAGAATGAAGGAATACAGAGGAGATTGAAAAGGCTCTCCATTGTCTTCCTCCATCTGACACTTGGATAGGGACAAACAATGCATTAGGCACAAGAAGCCTAGATTTGGTAAAAGGACTGGTTAACTTTCACCCATTCACTGGAAATTAGGCCTGTTTGTTGGTAAGGATTCATGAGAGAGGCTAGTTCCAAAAGACTTCAGTGAACCTTCTGCCTTGAAAGGGCAATGAGCAAACATGTAGTTTTGTGCCTGGTTCTATGCTGTTCAAGTGAGAGTTCTGGGCTGTCTTGAGGAAAGCATTTCAAGAATGTAACAATTAGATCTAGGAATTAACAGGCCAACAAAGCTTATTAATTGCTTTTTTCCTGTTGAGGATATTAGTGTCCATACTCTTCTTATCAAACCGACTCAGATGAGTACACAACACATTGAAAGGACTTAGAGTATTCAGCCTCAGAAATAAGTAGGCTCAGGGGTTTTCTGGTGCAAAGGTTGGTCTAGATGAGTGAAGAAAAGGTAACATGAGGTGATTTTTGTTTTTTGATTTTGATCTCAGAAAGGTACAGGGACCATCAGCTGAAGCATGGGCAAGGGTCAGGTGGTGAGGCTCTGATTCTGGATCTTTGAAAGAAGCACTTTTCTTCGTGTCTTTCCTGTTAGAATATATGCAAACTTCTCTGGGGACAGGGGCTCTGTTTTGTTCATCTTTTTATCCCCTTCCTTGTCTCATGTAGAACTTGGTGCACTGGAAGCACGTATTAGTTGTTTGTGGATTTCCCTGATTTGCATCATTTTGAGGCCCTTTACCACAACTAGACTTAATTAATATGACATGTTTACACTTATTGGCATGCCAATTGAGAATCCAAAGTTAACTCCATATCCAGTGCCTGTTACTAAAAACAGGCTATTATAGAAACACAGGAGAATTGTAATACTAGAGAAGATGAAAGATATTTCCAATGGTTGAAGGGTAAGAGTTGGTTTAGATGATCTCTGAGGTATTTTCTTGTTTTCCTTTTTATTATAGCATTCAGGTTACCCCTTCTTCCCATAATAGAAACCCACAGGGGGCAACTCTAGCATTGAGGTGTCTTGTGGGCCAGCAGTTAATCAAGATCATAGTTCCCTCAAGTGTTTCCTTTACTAGTTCAACCAGAGTCCAAGAAGTAGATACTAATAATATTAACAAACTAAGTGATATGAAAGATTTTCCCTAAAATAACTCTAACTCTAACCCTAATCTCTAAAATTTATACAGGGATGTATTTTCCCAAGATTCCCCAGGGCATCAGTAAGAGAATAGAGACACATAAGGACCACAATGGTGCCAGTGAACTAGATCTTTGATCTCCTTGGCATAAAGAAATCCCAATGTTAAAAATCTGTCTACCAACATACATTGACATATCTGTTGTTACTTTATCTTTGAGAGTTGTGTGGGTGAACTGAGAAGTTGATTGGCTTCCAGTATAAATCAGAAGAAAAACTCAAACTCAGATCTTTTAGAATTAGAGGTAGGCCTTAAGTTTCCTGTGTAGTGTAGTCTAACATATGTTTTCCTCCTTATGAAGTTGTCCTAAGACTCCATCTCCTTGCTGGTGCTTTTGACAGCCAACCCTAGCACTATATTGCCACTAGTTCTACTCTGAGCTCTTTTTAGTTGGAGCCATATTAGTTGTGGGTTTTCACATGTTCTCCATCTTCCAAGACTTCAGTGCACATAAGGTATGGGATAATCCTTTGGCACCCCTCTTGGTACCATTATATGTGTTTCTTTAGTGTGCATTATACCTCTAAACGCAGTCCTTGTTGCAGTCATATGGCTTCGATGCTCTTTTCAGAACACAGAATTCCATCTCCTATTTCCCTACTTTTGCACAGCCTGCCATCCATGCCTGGGATGCTTTCCCTTCTCTCCTCTACCTCTAGAATCCCTGCCTTCTTGCAAGGTTTAGCTCATGAGCCCCTTCCTAAAAGAATCTTTTCTTGATCTTAATAATTGTGAACCCTTTCTCTTTCTTCCTCTAATGATCAGCTTATACTTGTGTTTACCTTTGTAATTTTCAATTTTGACTATAAGATTTTTATTGAAAAATTTATTTAATTAGATGATTTAAAATATTTTTTCATGGTTACAAGACTCATGTTCTTTCCCTCCCCTCACATTTCTGATGTGCAATTCTACTGGGATTAACATGTGTCATTGATCATGACTTATTTCCATATTATTAATATTTGCACTGGGGTGATTTTTTAGAGTCTACATCCCCAGTCATATCTCCATCGACCCATGAGATCAAGCAGTTGCTTTTCTTCTGTGTTTCTATTCCCACAGTTTTTCCTCTGGATGTGGATAGTGTTCTTTCTCATAAGTCCCTCCAAATAGTTCTGGATCATTGTATTGCTACTAGTAGAGAAGTCCATTGGATTCGATTTTACCACAGTGTATCAACCTCTGTGTACAATGTACTCCTGGTTCTGCTCCTCTCACTCTGAATCAATTCCTGGAAGTCGTTCCAGTTCACATGGAATTCCTCCAGTTCCTTATTCCTTTGAGCAAAATAGTATTCCATCACTGACATATACCACAATTTGTTCAGCCATTCCCCAATGGAAGGGCATCCCCTCATTTTCCAATTTTTGCCACCACAAAGAGCATGGCTATGAATATTTTTGTACAGGTATTTTTCCTTATGATCTCTTTGGAGTACAAACTCAGCAGTGGGCATGGTTCCAAATTGTCTTCCAGGATGGTTGGATCAATTCACAACTCCATCAGCAATGCATTGATGTCCCAATTTTGCCATATCCCCTCCGACATTAATTACTTTCCTTTGCTGTAATATTAGCCAATCTGCTAGGTGTGAGGTGATACCTCAGAGTTATCTTGATTTGCATTTCTCTGATTATAAAAATTTTAGAACATTTTTTCATGTCCTCATTAATAGTTTTGATTTCTTCATCTGAAAATTGCCTATTCACGTCCCTTGCCCATTTATCAAATGAGGAATGGATTGATTTTTTGTACAATTGATTTACCTCCTTATAAATTTGAGTGATTAGACCTTTGTCAGAGGTTTTTGTTATAAAGATTGTTTCCCAATTTGTTGCTTTCCTTCTAATTTTGATTGCATTATTTTTGTTTGTACAAAATCTTTTTAATTTAATATAATCAAAATTATATTTTTCATTTTGTAATTTTTTCTAACTCTTGCTTGGTCTTAAAATATTTCCTTTCCCAAAGATCTGATAGGTATACTATTCTGTGTTCACCTAATTTACTTATAGTTTCCTTCATTATGTTCAAGTCCTTCACCCATTCTGAGTTTATGTTGGTATAGGGTGTGAGATGTTGATCCAAACCTATTTTCCCAGCAGTTTTTGTCAAATAGTGGATTTTTGTCCCCAAAGCTGGGATCTTTGGGTTTATCATAGACTGTCTTGCTAAGGTCATTTATCCCAAGTCTATTCCATTGATCCTACCCTTCTGTCTCTTAGCCAGTACCATACTGTTTTGATGACCACTGCTTTATAGTACAGTTTAAGATCTGGTACTGCTAGGCAACCTTCCTTTTTTCATTAGAGTCCATTAAATTCCCTTCCCTTTCTCTTTTCCTCCCTTCTTTTAAACTCCCCACCCCACTCTCTGGCTTAGTTTTCCCCTCTCAACTTCCTTATAGGGTAAGATAGAATTCAATACCCCAAATTGATCTAGATGCTCTTCCCTCTCAGAATTGATTCCACTGAGAGTAAGATTTGAATATTACCTTTTAGCACTCTCTTCCTCTCCTTCTTGTAGTTGTATTCTGCCCCTCCTACTCCCATGTGCCTTTTTGTATAGTATAGATTATCCTAATTTTCTTAGTCCTTCAAGTTTCTCTTGGTGCCATCTTCTCTCCCCACCCCCTTTCTTTCTTTCTTCTTCTTTTTTAATATGTGATTTTTAAACCACTTAGTACCTGTGACTTTTAGATTTACTCCACCCTGCTTAGTCTTTAGAATTTTAGCAACCAGGAATGTATACACCCCCACTTAAGGATTAACTGTAGGGGAGGATGGTCTATGACCTGCATATTCTAGCAAATGACAAATTAGAACCAACTGACCCCCTGGGCTGTCCTAAGCCAAGTTTAAGCCACCATTGGTATATGTGAGACACAGGAAGTGATGTAAAGAATGGCCTTTATATTTTGCGCCACCTCTGGGGAGGGGGTGCTTTTTGCGACTTTGGAGGCTTTGACAGACTTTGGAGGCTTTTTTGTGGTGGAATTTGACTTGGAGGAGCTCTGAAGTGTAGTCTAGGTGAGACAGCTTCCCTGAACAGCCACGTGGTGAGTGATAAGGCTGACTCCCCTTTCTCTTGATCCCTCTGAAGGTTCTAGCCTCCAGGGAGGCCCCTCAACATGGAGGAGGGCTCCTAACTGGAAACTGAGTTAGATTTATTCTTCTGAGAAAGTCCCTTGGCTGAGAGGCCTCTGAACTCCCCCTGGCTCAGGCCTGACCAGAGTAGATCTTTGCCCTTTTCCCTCTTTCTCCTTCTTCTTAATTTCTTCCTTCTATTGTAAATAAACCACCATAAAATCCCATTCTGACTTGAGTATTTAATTGGGATTTAGAATTTAAATGCCTGGCAACCATAAAGTAATATATTCAGAGTCAACACTAAATTTTACCCTTAACATACCCCAATCTCTATCTATGGATAATTCTTCTAACTACTATAATAGTGAATACAGTTTTTGAGAGTTACAAATAACATCTTTTCCATATAGGAATGTAAACAATTTGGCCTTATTTAGGTCCTTAAAGAAAAAAAATAAGATCCCTCTCTTTCTTATTTACCTTTTTGTGTTTCTCTTGGTTTTTATATTACTGTGTCAAATTTTCTGTTTATTTCTGGTCTTTTCTTTACAAATATTTGGAAGTCTTCTATTTGGTTGAATGTCCATACTTTTCCCTGGAAGTTTATAGTCAATTTTGATGGGTAGGTGATCCTTGGTTGTAAACTCAATTCTCTTGCCTTTCTGAATATTGTATTTCAAGCATTGTGGTCTTATAGTGTGGAGGCTGCCAGATCCTGCGTAATCCTGATTGGTTCTCATTGATATCTGAATTATCTATTTCTGGCTTCTTGTAATATTTTCTCCTTAGCTTGGAAGCTATTGAATTTGGAAATTCCTGGGGGTTGTCTTTTGAGGATTTAGTGTGATGGGTTATCTATGGACTCTTTCAATGTCTAGTTTGCCCTCTTGTTGCAGAATCTCACGGAAGTTTTCTTGGATAATTTCTTGTAGTATGATGTCAAGGTTTCTGTTTGTTTCCAGGTTTTCAGGTATGCCTATGATTCTCAAATTGTCTCTCCAAGATCTGTTTTCCAGGTCATCCATCCTCTCAATGTGATATTTTATGTTGCCTTCTAATCTGTCATTCTTTTGAATTTGCTTTATTAATTCTTGCTGACTTGTGAGATCATTGGCTTTTGCTTGCCCAATTCTAGTTTTTAATGATTGGTTTTCACCTAAGATCTTTTGATTTTCCTTTTCAGTTTGATCTATCCTGCTTTTCATGACTTGTAGCAGGTCATTTCTGGTCTTCAATTTGCTTATCATTTCATTTGATTTCTGGGCTTCAATATCCAAGTGGGAGAGCCTGTCTTTTAAATTTTTCTTTTTGAACTCTTTCCCACTTTTCTTGCCACATTTCTTCCATTTTTTTTACAATCTCAGGTTTAAAATCTTCAAGAACTTGTGACCAATTTCCTTTTTTTCCAAAGGTTTGGGTGTGTTTAATTGTTTGTCATTGCTGTCTCTTCTTTAGTTTGGGTTTTTCTGCATAAAAATTATCAAGGGTTAAGGTTTTCTTCTTCTTCTTCTTTTTTTTTTGGGTGTTTGTGGATGTTAGTTCCTAGGAGTTGGTGGTCATTGCCTTGTTCCTTCTTGGCCAGATGTCTAAGTGAAGAATGTGGGTAATCTTTGTATTGGGCTCTGGAGAGGTTTTTGCCCTGAGGAAATTTTTCCCAGTCCTTAGCAGTGTCCAGCTGCTCTTAGTGGCAGATTCAGCCCCTAAGAACTTAAAGATTGCCTCGCAGAGGTCTAGGTGTAGAGTATAGGCAAGTCTCTGTATTGAGTGCTGGATAGATTTTTACCCACAGACTATTTTTCAGTTCTCTGTGGTGTTTTGCCTTGAGCCACTTCTCTCTGCCCAAGCTCTGTGCCCTATCTTCATGTTTCCTCAGCCTCCTGGGGTCCCTAGTCTTGCTGCACTTACAGGCAGGTCCAGCCCCTGAGAACTTAAAGATTGCCTGGAAGAGGGTCTGGGTGTGGAGTGTAGGCAAGTCTCTGAATTGAGCACTGGAGAGGTTTTTGCCCAAAGGCTTTTTTGGTTTTTCTGTGGTGTTTTGCTGTGAGCCATCCCCTCTCCCCAAGCCCCGCACCCTATCTCATCATTTCCTCATTCTCCCAGTGTTCCACATCTAGTTTGTCTTAAGGGTAAGTCTGTGTCAGTCACATCAAGTTTGTCTCTTGCTTGCTTGGACTCTGGAAAGGTAGGTGAAGTGGGAGAGGGGTAATGAGTTCGCCCCTTGGTGGGGGAAATTTTGCCCCCTTTTAGCATGGAAATGCCCTAACTTTGCCTACCTTCAATGCTGAGCCATTCTGTGGAACTCCTTCACTCTTTTGACTTTGGTTTTGTCATTTTCAGCCACTCTGTCTCAATCAATGGCTCTGCTTTTACTCTGGAGCCATTTTGACCCAGAAGTCCACTAATGGCTGACTATAAGCTTCATGACAGCAAGGATGATTTTGTTTTATTATTTTTTAATTTTTTTTAAACCCTCACCTTCTGTCTTGGAATCAATACTATGTATTGATTCCAAGGTAGAAGAGTGGTAAGGGCTAGGCAATGGGGGTCAAGTGACTTGCCCAGGGTCACATAGCTGAGAAGTGTCTGAGGCCGGATTTGAACCTAGGACCTCCCATCTCTAGGCCTGGCTCTCAATCCACTGAACTATCTAACTGCCCCCAGCAAGGATGATTTTAAATTGCATTTGTGTCTCTAGAACCTGGCACCATACTTTGCATATAATAAGTGCTTAATAACTGTTTGGGGGATTGAAATAAATGGTAATGCCTAAGTTCAATGTACTCAAAATAGCATATTTATAGCAAAGCAACTGATGTGGGCAGTGAAAGTCATAGCAGGAAACTCTGCTATCAAATCTTTAATGATCTTTCAAATTCTAAGGCATCCACAAATCAGAGAACCTTAAGGAGCCTTTGGCATTTAGTATCTGGGGCTTCCTTACATAAGTACCCTTGGGAGGACCTGGGTTCAAAGTAGAAACTTTCTGGGCTAACATCAACTCAAAAATTATTTTATGAGTACCTACCAATTGGTTGCCTTTGAGAGAGCAATCAGAAGATACAGTTCAAAGGAAAGACTTAGCAAAATAAATTATAAAGATTTCTCTTTTTACATACAAGGTTATACTCTCTCATTCTTCCTTTGGGGCAGCTATGTGGTAAATTTGTTAGAACACTGGGCCTGGAGTCAGGAAGACTTGAGTTAAAATCTGGCCTCAGGCACTAGCTATGTGACCCTAGACAAGACATTTAACCCTCTTTGCCTCAGTTTCCTCATCTGTAAAATGAGCTGGAAAAGGAATTGGCAAGCCACTCTAATATCTTTGCCAAGAAAACCCCAAATGGAGTCATAAAGAGTCAGACATGTCCAAAAATGCCTGAACAACAAAAACATTCAGCATAGAACTGCCTATTCATACCTGTTGATCATTTGCCTATTGAGGGTGTCTTGTATTCTTTAAATTTGACTCAGTTCTCTTTGTATTTGAGAAGTGAAGCCTTTATCAAAGAAACTTGATATAAAATTCTTTTCACAATTATGTTTACTATGCATTTCCCTCCATCCTATTCCCCCTCCTTGTTTACCCTGCCCTTTCTCTCCTTTTACCCTGTCTGTCCTCAAGTGTTTAGATTTTGATTACTGCGTTCCCCAATATGCCCTTCCTTTTACTATCCTCTCTCTTTCTCTTATTCCTTCCCCTTCCACTTTCCTGGTAAGGTGAGATAGATTTCTATACATCACTGAGTGAGTATGTTATTTACTCTTTTAGCCAGTTCCAATGAGAGTACGGTTCATATGTTCACCCCCACCTCACCCATCTTCCCCTCCATTATAAAAGCTTTTTTCTGTGACATAATTTACCCCATCTTACCTCTTCCTTTCTCCTTCTTAGAGTGCATTCCTTTCTCACCTCTTAAATTGTTTTTAGATGTCTTCCCATCATATTTCATTGCTACCTGTGCCCTCTGTTTATGGATACTCCTCCTAACTCTCTTAATAATGATGAAGTTCTTAGGAGCTATGAATATCATCTTCCCATGTAGAAATGTAAAAAGCTGTACCTTATTGACAAGTGTTTTTCTAGCCACATGAAAAATTCTCTAAATCTCTAACAATGAGAGAAAAGAAAATTCTGCTTAGCATCTGCCTTTTACCCATCACAGATTGGTAGTGTTGACAAAAGGATCATAGGGTTAGAACTTGGAGGGTCCTTGGATACCGTTTCAGTCCAATCCCTTTTACACAAACGAACAAAATTGAATCCTAGAGTGGCTGACTTGCCAAAGGACACATACAGTGAGAGGTGGGATTTGAAACCAGGTCCCCTAACTCAAGAACCAGTACCCAAATGATAATAGCTAGGACTGTGGAAGGATAAGAAAAAGTCAGGTACTATTAGTGGAGTTTTATATTGTTCTCTTCATTCTGTAAAGCAATTTGGAAATACCCCCCAAAACTTACTACATGGACCATACCCTTTGATCCAACTTTGGTCCCACGACATTACTACTGTAATATATGCCAAAGAGGTCAAAGACTGAGGCAAAGGACCTATAGGTACAACATTATTTATAGAAATTGGTCATTCAACAAGTATTAAGTGTTGTAACATAAAAATGGAAACAATGAAAGTGCCCATTATTTTAGAACGTCTTGTGAATGAGGTGAACATAGTGGAATATTATTTCTCTTTATTTTTTTAAACTCTTACCTTCCATCTTGGAATCACTATTGTGGATTGGTTTCAAGGCAGAAGAATGGTAAGGAATAGACAAGGAGAGTTAAAAGACTTGCCAAGGGTCACACAGCTAGTGAGCGACTGAGGCCAGATTTGAACCCAGCGCCTTCTATCTCTAGGTCCTACTCTCAATCCACTGAGCCACCTCGCTGCCACCAATATGATTTTTCCTTAAGATTTAGAGAAACTGGGGAAGATTTATATGGTAGGAATGACACCGATTAACCTAGTTGGGAACTGTGACAATAGGCCATATTGTGGAACAGGACATTCAATGTACTTATCTTATGTTTCCTTGAATGCAAAGATTTTCTTGAGAGTGAATTGGTCCAGGAAGACTAAGGTTTAAAAATTTTTCATTTTAAATTAAACCCTTACCTTCTGTCTTAGTATTAGTTCTAAGACAGAATAGTGTCAAGGGCTTGGCAATCGGGTTAAGTGACTTGCTCAGGATCACAAAGCTAGAAAGTATCTGAAGCCAAATTTGAACCCATATCCTCCAGATTGCAGACTTGGTGCTTTATCCACTGAACCACCTATAGCTGCCCAAAGACTTAAGTTCTGAAACACCGAATTTGCCATTTGGTCACCTAAAACACAAAAATAGTCCAAATCCAGGAAGCAAGCATTTATTAAGTATCTACTGTGTCAGGTACTGTGCTAAATGCCGGTGGTACAAAGGATGACAAAAGAGCCAACCAAACAAACCAGCTCCTGCTCAGGAGGTGCCCACAGTCTAATTAGGGAGGCAATAGGCAAAGAACTATTTACAAAGAAGCTTCAGACAGGATAAATTGGAGCTAATCCACAAAGGGAAAATAGTAGAAGAGGGATTAGGAAACAGGTTCTTTACAGGGTCATTCTTAGGGAGGTCTGAAAGGAAGCCAGAAGGTGAAGATGAGGAGGGACCAAGTTCCAGGCTTGGGTGATAGTCAGTAGAAATCCCTACAGCTGGGGAGTGGAGTGTTTTCTCTGAGGCCAGTGACAATGAATCACAAAATAGGTAGAGGAGAGAGGAAGAATTAAAGGGTGAGAAGTCTGGAGAGGTAGAAAGGGGCCAACTCATAAAGAGCTTTAAAGGGTTAAAATAAGGTTTTATGTTTGATCTTTGAAGTAATATAGGGAGCCATTAGATGTTGTTGAATGGGGGTATGAGTGATATGATCTGCACAGTGGTTTAGGAATAGTCTAGAACACAACAGAGCCGACTGAGGCAGAGAAACCTGTAGGCTACAGCAGAATCCAAGTGCGAGGTGATAAGAACCTGTAGCACCGAGGAGAGAAGGGAGAGAACACCAGAAATGTTGTAAAGGTAGAAACCAAAGGACTTCACAACGGATTAGATAATGAGGGGTTAGAGAGAGGAGTTGGAGATGATAGATTGGGAGCCTGGGTGCCTGCAAGGAAATTGGAAAGAGGGCAGTGTTTGTGGGGGGTGGGTGGGAGATAATAAAAGAGTGTGACTTGATGAACAAACTAGCTGACCAATCGAAAGGATGAAGGAGAAAATCCTGACTCTTTGTGTCCTAGTTTTTTGTGCTTAGGATACCAGGAAGCTACATCATTAGTTAGTCCTGGAATAGTTAAGTCTCAAAGATGATTTCACTACCTTTTAAGGAAAAAACTAGATGGCCTATGTGGCAGTTACTACTCTTTTCATAGAGGTATTAAAGCAAAGACTGAATAATGACCAATCAGGAAATCTATGGGAAATCTTTTTCAGGTATGAGTTGGGCTTAATGGCCACTCAGGTCCTTTCCAATTTGGAAATATTGTATTTCTGTGAATAGTCTAAGTTCAGTTCTTAAAAACCTAATAAAAATCCTTCCCATTGATGCATTTCGTTCATTAGCAACATGATATGCCTATGGCTTTGTAAAATTTTATGGATTCTCTTTCTCTTCTTTTAATTGCAAGATTTTATGTGGACTTTAAGGGCTGAAGCTTTAAAAAAAGGTATTTGTTATAGATTTAAACATTTGTGTGCATTTCAATAAGAAATCAGTGTAGTGATTAAGGCTGGACATCAAACTAGTAATTAAATGGTTTAGTCATAATTCTTTCAGGCCATACATTATCTCAATTCACTTCTAACAAATCTGTATGAAGATGAGGCACAGAGCCCTCTAGACTTGGCAGAGATTATGGGATAAAGAAATAAAAATCAAGATGTTGTTAGACTATGAAAAGGATGGGAAAAAATAAGCATTTAATGCCTACTATGTGCCAGGCATTTTATAACTATATCATTTGAACCTCATAACAACTCTTGGGCATAACTACTATTATGATCCCCATTTTACAGTTGAGGAAACCGAGGCAGACAGCAGTTAAGTGATTTGTCCAAGGTCATATCCAATAAGTTACTGAGGCAGGATTTAAACTTGGTTCTTCCTGATTCTAGGTCCAGTGGTCTAAGTAGTTCACTGAACTACCTGCCTACTTCTAGATGTTTATATGGTCTAATATCTCAGCATCTGTATGACTGACTACTGAACATACATGCTTCTACTTCCTTGTTCAGTTATTCAGACCCTGTGCTAAGCTTGAGAGCAACCAGAGAATATAATGTTTTCACTCTGACCCCAAAGGGAATCACAGCATTTTGCTATCCTACATTTAAATGAGTCTCAATTGGTCCAGGAAGACTAAGTAAAGTTTAGTTTTTTAATTAGACCCTTACATTCTGACTTGGTATCAATGCTCAGACAGAATAATGGCTAGGAAGGAAAAGGGCCAGGCAATTGGGGTTAAATTACTTACTCAGGATCACAAAATTTCTGTGATTTCAGAAATGACAGTTGATTTCTTTAGACTTTTCTAAGCCTGGTCCTCTCAGGTTACACAGAAGATGAGGTGTAAAAGGGAGAAGAGAAAAGGGAGGTGAGGCGAGAAGCCATCCTGGGTACAGCTTTGGAGAAGAAAATGTAAGAATTGGGTAGAGAGTAACTGAAGCTCCCATGACCATATTCCTAGCTCTATTCCAAACTTCTTGTGGTCCTATTCCCTTCATCATCCCTTTATCATCCCTAGCTCTGAATAGTTCAGTTCCCAGGATGCCTCAGGGATATGGGTGAACTCAGCTACTATTCTTAGGTCTAAGTATGAATGAAAGAACTATAACCATACCTCAGAGTTTACCCAACCTTGCCCCCACCCCCAGCAGCCCAGATGCCTGGTATATCTATTTACTTTTTTAGTGTTACCCAAAAGGGAGTTCCCTATGCACATAAGAACAATAAGTTGTTCTTCACCTGTGTATTTTCTGTCTTTAGTTCTTTTTATCCTTTCCCCAGCTCTTGATAGCAAGCTCATCTCTCCCCTACTATTAGAACTCTTATTTATTAAAATCAATCAATGAGGAAGTGACCACACATATCTCAAAAGCATAATATTTGCATAATGAAGGTTGATTTTTCAGCTGAGTTCCTGGTCAGCCTTCTTTGTATCTTGACAGTGATATTCCCTGCAGGTCAGTCATCATTATAAATATGAAGTGACTTGTGCAGGAACTCAATTAAGAGTAAATCCAAAGGAAGTTAGTGCCACTAAGATTTATCTATTTACTTTCCAAAAAGGAGCATCATAGTGACTGGGAGGGTAATAAGATGGCATTGGGTTTTTAAAAGAAATTATACAATCAGCAGACTTGAATCATAAAGTAGCTGTGAAAAGAAAGCATCCTACACCCTTTATATATTTTCATCAGACTGAAAGTGGATAGGATCTCCAGTCTAAAAACTTTTTAAGAAAAAAATGTTTTTCAGGAATGAGCCATTCTTTTTTGTTGAGACATGGTATCCCTCTTCTCTGGATGTGAGGGAACTTGCAATAAGGAAGGGGACAGGGCCTTCTTAGAATGCTTTTAAGTTCTGTGCATTAAGCAGCTAGCTGGCACTACAGGATGGTGTCACAGTAAATAATACATGCCCCTCTTCATGGGAGGTCAACGTTAGTCAAGGATCAGTTTCTATAGCTCTTTATGGAACTGGGCTCTAAAGATGACCATCTAATGTTTGGGGTTCTCCCTCATACTGGGAGCATTGTACCTCCTGTAAGATTGAGATTGCCACTATGGCACCATTCGCTCTCTTGCCAGCAATGGCCTACTCTTGGCTTCATGTGTCTACAGCATGCATCTACAATAACAAGAAGCTTGATGCTGAGAGCTGATTTGGGGGTGCTTGGTCCTTTCTTTAAAAAAACAAGTATTGCCAGAGCTTCAAGCCAGAGAAATGCTTACATTCATCCTTAATAACCCTAACAGGATCTGTGTTTAGCTGTGGCTCACTGAAATGCTGACAATACTGCATGCAGCAAACCAAGCTCAGACTCACAATTGATGGAGTCAAGATCAGGGGTCCTGGGCAGCCATTGTCACCCTGGCTCAGAAACTCGAGGATCTGTATGTCACTGTGCAAAGCTTGTCAGAGAAAGCACAGAGATGAGCAATGGGACAAGCTCTCAATACTATCCTCCTGCCACTGTTGGCAGTTTTTCTTAGAGGGGGAAATATCTGAAGCTAAATTAAAACACCTCCAGCAAGACCCAGATATGATAATAAATGCCATTGAGCAACTCTACCCAACAGATACAGGGCTAACATGGAACAACTTTGGTGTGCTTCCATGACCTGCCACAGGCTAAAGTATATAACACTATCATCAATATGACTGAGAGTTACATGTTGTCAGGCAGCCAAATCCAGACTTCATAGGCTCTGTTTGAGCACTGGAATTCCCATGGCATCCACTACAAAGGATGTATGCTCAGGAATGGGAATATGTGAAAATAGTTCTATGCATTGAGGACAAGTCATACTGTGGATATCCCAATGACGTGTCAAAGTGTCCAAATGTGGGTGACTCCTTTTAAAAAGTGACGATAAAACCCTCTACAACTATTGAGGATTTGTAGAAGATCTGTCGTGATTGTATGGCAGTGAATGCTTTGATTAGGGAATATTGCCAGTCACAAGAAGGGCCTGACTGAGATGCAGAACCTACTGATGATGCATATGGTAGCTTTGCAGAACTCGTGGATTTGATAGCTCTGTACCCTGCCAACCCATCATCTTTTCATGATGAATATGCTGGAACATCAAGATCCAGTGAGAGTGCCACATTAGCAAGGTGGTGACAGTAATGATAAGGGGTGGGTCTCCGAGCTGTTCCTGATCCTCCAGAAGGAGACCCACTTGCATGTGGGCACCAACACCATGGAAGTATGGATGACAGTTGTCTGGTGCCACCCAATGTAATGGCATTTACAAGCTTACTTGCTTCCCACTAATACTAACATGGAGTCAAACCATTCATTATCTTCTATTAACATTTTGCTAAACATTGCTTTATTTGTTTCTATATGAAATGGAGAAAAGAGTTTTCTATGGCACTGGAAATTGAGAAGGCAAATGAACTATTTCAGCCTAATCAGTCAGTTTGAAATCATTACCTAAATAATGCAGCCACCGTCATTTGTTACCAGTCTGAAGAATCCTGGAGTTGGAATCAGGGGACCTGAGTTCACAGACCAGTTCTGCCACTTATAATCTCTGTGACTGAGTCCCTTCCCTCTCTGGTCCCCACTTTTCTTACTTGTGCAATAGCTACAGCTTCAAAGTTGTGATTCTCTGGGCCTTCCCTTCCTTTTTTCCCCTCCCCCACTACACCCCCCCCCCCAGAACTTCTTCAGTAAAGGAAACCAAAATGCAAAGTCATCAGTATTAATACTTGTTATTATCTATGGTGCAGGAAGAGACTGCAATTGACTAAAATGAGGTTTGGGGATTATCTGAGGGTTCCAATTATCCTTGGTATACCTGTCACCCATTCCCAGAGAGATGTCTGTGTTCATTAAAAATTAAAGTTAATGTCTCTTAAAAGCAAGCTCAGATTGCTGGAGTTGAAGAATCCTTTAGAGAAAGAAATTCCTGGATAATGCACATATTTTTCAGTATGTGTCCTAAGATTTAATAGAAGGAAATAAACCAAAATGCATAATAAAACAGAAGGTGGAAAACAAGCTGATGTTTAATGGAATAGGGACTAGACCTATTATTTCACTGGCATAAAGAACTCCTGGGTGAAGAAACTACCAATGCAGGAAGGCACCTTGTATGTAATTTATGATCTTAGACAGTTGCCTTAGAATTCTGACAGGACACGTGACTTGCCAAAGGTCTCACAGTCAAGATGGGTTAGACGTGGGACTTGATTGGGTTTCAAGGCTTTGAGACTGCCTCTCTCTATACCATACTCTGTATTGTTAATAAGAAAAATGAAACAAAAAATCAATCCAAGTAGCCAGTCAAGAGCTAAGTTCAAATTTGTCCCAAAACACTTAGCTTTGGAACTTTGGGCAAGAAAAACCCTTAATCTCTTTCTCAGTCATCTTCTCTGTAAAATGGGGATAATAGTAGCACTTAACTTCTAAAGTGGTTGTGAGGATAAAATGAGATGTTTATAAAGCATTTTGTAAACTACAAATGAAAGCAGTTACTATTGTTAAGATGGAGGTCGTGTTAAAAGGTGGCTTCTGCTGATTAGGAGATTTTATTGATTACCCATACCTAGCTTTGGTTTCTCAAGAGTGTTGATTGTAGACCTGTAACAAAGCAGGGCTATCACCACCTGGTCGCTTTTTAGAATCCCAACAGAATTTGTTTTGCCAATCATATCCTCCAGACTAGAATGCAGTCATCTGGTTCTTTTTTATTTTGTGTAGAAAGTGTACTCAGTCTAGCTAGAGAGAGCAATTCATTCCTGCAGGCTATATCCTTTTTGTCTTCTGTGGAATGGCAAGAGATGTTTCTGAATTCTATCAGAGACACACATTATTGGTATCCAATCAGAAAGGCAAATCAGTGACTAACAGGCCATTAGAACTATGGATTTATAAGAAAGCACTCTGGGTCCCAATGTGAAGCATTGGAAATTAGAAGTTTTTTTTAAGGATCATAGTAGGACTCTCCCAGTTTGGTTCCATTTTGAGTTTTGCTAACAGGAAGATTTTGGTGTATAAAAGGTTGAAAAAAGTTGTATTCCCTTTGCAACCACCATATCAGGTTCTTAAAAAATTTATCTCAAAATTCTTGGTCATCAGTCCATTGAAATATTTTCTTTTCTCAAAAAAATTGGTAAAACTCAGAATTGAAAGTCTAAATACTTAGTAGACTGAGCTAAACTTCAAAATGCTGTATTTAAGAAATGAGCCCAAATTTTACCACATTTGTTGGAGAACTTGGTATGCTATATAATTCAGGCCCAGTGCTGATTCACATTTACTTAGGGCTTTCCAGTTAACAAAGCAGTTGATTTTTCCTTTTAAAAAATAAATTTTTATTATCTGTTTTGTGAAGATGGGATTAACTCTCCCCTATTTATTCTTTAGATTTTAGCCACCAGGAATGTATACACCCCCACTTAATTTTTAAGTGGGGGGAGGTGAGGTCTATAACCCATGTGTGATAGCAAGTGACAAATCAAAAACAATTTACTGCCCCCTGGGCAGTCTGAAGCGAAGTTAAAATTGCCATTGGTCCATGTAAAGGTGGACCACGCAGGAAGTGACGCAAAGAACTATCTTTAAATATGGTGGGGGGGGGCAGCAACCTGGTGACTCAGTGGATTGAGAAGCAGACCTAGAGACAGGAGGTCCTGGGTTCAAATTTGGCCTCAGACACTTTCCAGCTATGTGACCCTTGACCCCCATTGCCTAGCCCTGACCACTCTTCTGTTTTAGAAGCAATACACAGTATTGATTCCAAGACAGAAGGTGAGGGTTTAAAACAAATCAGACAATCAATAAACAAACAAATAAATGAATGAATTAATGAATAAATGAATAAATAAATAAATAGATAAATAAATAAATTTGGTGGTAACTTACTATGATGGGCTCTTCCCCTTTGAACTTGACCTTGGAGGAGCTCAGGCTTGAGACCTCAGACTGCTTTCCTTTGAACTGACACTTGGGTGAGTGAAAAAGGCTGACTCCCTTTTCCTGGCTTTTCTGGAGGCATGAGTCTATGGAGAGGCCCCCTGTCTTGGAGGAGGCCTTCTAGAAGCCTCATTTAATTAACCTCTATGCCTCCCTTTTCTGGGGCCTCTGAAGCCCTGCCTGGTTGGGATCAGGTGGGAACAGTTATCTCTCCCTCTCTCTCATTTCCCTTACTTTCACTCTCTCTATTTGTAAGTAAACTATCATAAAAGTCATTTTTCCATGAGTAATGTGAATCTTAAAATTTCTCAGACTTGTGAATCTTAAAAATTCGCAGACTCTACCTTAGAACATTTGGTTAGGATCATTCCCCATTTTAAAACAATGAAGGGACTTTGGTCAGGAATGTGGGAACTCTAACATTACTCCACCCACACTTAGGCATACTTTATGGGAAGATAAAGTTGTAAACTCCTGATTGAACAATGAAAAGTCCCCAACCCATACTTAAAGTGAAACAAGAACCCTTAAGCTAGGTCTATTTTTAGATCTAATACAAAGGGGTGCTAAGTACCTATGAAGATCAAATTAATCAGGCAACTTGCAAAGGGCAAGATTAGTCTACTCAGGTGTGAATTACTCAAAAGTTTTAGTCTACTCAGGTGTGAATTAAGAATGGTCAGTCCTTTGGAAACCGTCTACTGTGATTGGTAGATGTGAAAACTTAGGGGAGGTGACATAGGAGAAAATTTTCTTTAAAAGGAAGGAGCTGGAGGGCTCTAAAAATTAGTTCAGCTTGCCAAAGCTGAAAAAGGAGGTCAGGAGCTGAGAGCTGGGCTGTCTCTCAGTGGCTGAAGTTAGTTCAGCTTTCTGAGCTAAACTGGAGGGTCTCTCTGAACACTAGAGCTTGCTTGGAACAAGATCTTGTGGTGAGTTGATAAAAGACTGACTAGTCTCTCTCTTAAGGCTCAGGCCTAGGCCATGTTGGCCTAGGTATCAACTGGTGAAATAAGAAATCATTTGAGTATATGTGTGTGAAATTTGCTCTCATTGAACTATTTATTTAGAAGCAAATAGTGATATGGCTAAGAGGCTGGGGTGAGGTTATTTTTAAACCACGCCTTACTCTATATCCATAACAATTTCTAATTGGTTTCTTGAGTGTTGCTGATAACCTAGCCCAAACCTTCCCTCTCCTTTTCTGGCCCCCACAGCTTTCCTTTAATTCTTTTCTCAATCTGTCCCTCCTAGTACTTCCTCCCCCACTGAGCAAGGAAATTTAAAAGCAAAAAGAAGACCCCCAACCCAATTTGGGAAAAAGATTTCCTCATTGGCCAGGTCTGAATATGTCTCTTCAGCAATTTTAGGTCATTTCCACTATGGTGGGAGATGAGCAGTATGTTTCATCGATATTCTTTCAAACTCACTGCATGCATTGATCAGAGTTCTAGAATCTTACCAAGTTGCTTTTTTTTCCTATAGTGTTATTACCATATATATATATATATATATATATATATATATAACATATGTATATATGTTTTATATATATATATATATATATATAATAAAACAATTATAGATTGTTGTAGTTTACTCAGCTCTGAACCAGTTGACATAACAGAGGTCTTCCCAATTTTGTTTGAAATGGTCCTTCCTGCCCTTATGTCATAATGTCACATTACATCCATGAACCACAGTTTGTTTAAGCATTCCTTAAGAACACATCACTTTTCCAGCTTTGGCTACCATGACAAGACCTTCTAGAAACAACTTTTTTTTTACATTTAGGTCCTTTCTTTCTTTGATATTCTTTATTTCATAATGATTTATTTTGGAAATAAGGACATACGTTTTATTAACTACTACACAGGGCACAGGGTACTATCATCTGATTATAAAGGTTACCAGATCACTTTTGTTGGTCAGTTGTTTCAGCTGAATCCATCATTTTGTGACCCTATTTTTTGGCAAAAATATGAGTAGTTTGCCATTTCTTTCTATCTCACATTTTAATCTTTTTAATATAAATCTAATAATAGATTAATTAAAGTTAATTAAATTAAATAATTTTAATATAAATATAGATCTTTTTAATATAAATAAAAGTTTGCTTTCTTTTTTTTTTTTTAATTTTTTAAACTCCTACCTTCCACCTTGGAATCAATACTGAGTATTGGTTCCAAGAAGGAAGAGTGGTAAGGGCTAGGCAATGGGGGTACAGTGACTTGCCCAGGGTCACACAGCTGGGAAGTGTCTGAGGTCAGATTGGAACCTGGAACTCCTGTCTCTAGGCCTGGTTCTCCATCCACTGAGCTACCCAGCTGCCTCCAGAAGTTTACTTTCTAAAGATATTTTAAAGACATATTTTAGTAGTACCTTGTTTCCATGCCACTTGTTTTTTATAAAACTGCAAGAGACATAAAATCTTTAAATAAAAAATAAAATAAACCCAAGAGACAGGGTTGTACTGTATGAAAAATTAATGTATTGACTGAGCTAGGAATAATAAAAAAATTAGTTGTCAGCGATCTCTCCTATTAATCAAAAAATCATGATGCAGGGTCTTGATTCATTAAAAAAAAAACCTTTACCTTCACACAGCTAGGAAGTGTCTGAGACCACATTTAAACCCAGGACCTCCCATCTCTAGGCGTGACTCTCAATCCACTGATCCACCCAGCTGCCCCCCTTCTTTAAACTAGTATGAGGAAATGGCTTTTTTGTCAGAGAAGGGAATATAACAAATTAATATGAATCATCAAATGATTCAGTATTAAATTTAATTTTCCTCATCTTCAATTACCAATATGTTCTGTCCTCAACCCTTGCAGAAAGTCCTCCTTTTATGATAAAATATAAAAAAGACAAAAAAAGTTTAGTAAAACTAGCCAAAATGTGGAAATTTGTTTTATAGTATTTCACATGTGGAATGGATATCATATTTCTTGCCTTCTCACTAAGTAAAGGAATGGGATGGGGTGAGAGAGAGGAAAATAATTTATAATTGAAAATAAAAATTTTAAACATTAAATTAAAAAAAAAAACCCTACCCAAGTCATCAAAGAACACTGGGAAACTCACTTAATCATGCTTCAGTTTCCTCATCTGTAAAATGAGTTGAAGAAGAAAATGGCAAACCACTCCAATATCTCTGCCAAGCAAACTGCAAAGTAGGTCACGAAGAGTCAGATATAAGTGAAAACAACTGAATAGAAGAATTGATATAATCATGTGTCTCAGGATATTTTTTATTAAAAAATGTATTATAATATTATTGTATTCCTAATGTTCAACTATACTTGCATGTCTGGTATGGGGTGTGTGTGTGTGTGTGTGTGTGTGTGTGTTTCAGAAATTGAAATGCTGTTTTTATTAAGATATCTAAAATATTTGAATTGATATTAATTACTGATATTTGTTTATAGTTCACTTTCTTTGCTTTAGCCTTCCCTGCTTTATGCACTGGAACTATATTTGTCTCACAAAAGGCTTAAGGTAGTATTTTCATTCTCATTTTTCAAGAATAATTTTTATTAAGAGTGTGATAGGAAGTTGGTGTAAATCTATCTGGACCAGGCTTTTTGTTTACCTTTTGGAGAATCTTTACAAATAGTTCAATTTTCTTTCCAGAATTTGGATTATTTAATATACTTATTTAGTATTCTGTTAATTTGATTTTTTTTTTGCTTTTAATCCTTTATTTCCTTTGTATTATAGAATTCTGCAGAATAGGTTCTGATTATTATAAAAGTCTCTTCTGTCTTTGTGATTTAATATTTTTCATTTTTATTTTTTATCGAGTTCACCAAAGGATTATCAATTTTGTTTTTTCAGAGAATCAGATTTTCATTTTGTTGAGTAGTCCTATTCTTTTGGTTTCATTTCGTGATTTTGGCTTTAATTTTTAATATTTCCCATTTTTTGCTTATTTTGAGAGTTCTATTTCTAAATTGCATCTTCAGTTCATTTCCCCCTCCTCATATTCTCTAAATGTATGTTTTCAGGGAACTATCTATTCCTCTATGGACAGAATTAGCTACAGCTCAGAATTTTTGGCATTTGTCTAATAGTCCTATGTATACTTTTTTGGTAACCTGGTTCAAGCTCTTTTTGTAAAGTGCTATGTGGCACTTAGAAATAAGCCATATCATATACTTTTGAATGTTCCAGTTTATTGATGTTATATTTCTTTTAACCTTAAATTTCCTAATAATGTCATTATTTCTTTTTTCCCCTTTGCTTATCTTTCACTTAGATTTTTCAGGCCCTGAAAGTTGAACATTCAAATCTTCTATGATTATTGTCCTACTATCTGTGTAATTTGCAGTTTGTTAAACTTTTCCAATATGAATTTAGGTTGAATGGCATTTGATTGACATATATCTTATTATTGATAATAGTTCAGTGTCTATTTTAATATAATTTCCTTATCTCTTGATATGATAAATTATTATTTTTGCTTTTCAAATGCTTCTCATTTTCACCAAATTGTTATATAAAAAACAATTTCTCAATTATTTCATTTTATTAATTATTTAGTTCATGCAAATTTAATGTTACGATTATGAGTCTTTTGTTTTACTGTGCCTCCGTGTTATTACTTTCAAATTTGTATTCCCTTTCGAAAATTCTCAATTACTTTCTCTTCAACTCTTTTGATTCTAAAATCTCCCAAGAGGCATTCCCCACTCCCCAACTCATTTGCCTAGCCTTCCCTTCTTTGGGGGAGGGGTTTACTTCAATTATTAATTTTTCTTTAATTTATTCATTTTTCTATATCTTATCTTCTTTTTTGTCAGTTATGAATAATTTCCTTGTCATTTAAGCAATTTAGAATACCTCCTTAATTCTTTCCTCCCTGTTTTTCTTAAATTGTTTTAAAGCACGGCCTCTTTCCAGAAAGCTTTGCTTTGTTCATTTCACTAATTCTCATCCCTTCCTTTACTTCTGAAATATTATTTTGATTTATCACTTTCACCTTCATTTATCTCTCTCTGATCCTTAGGGGATGAATTTGAGTTCCTTCAAATTTCTTGCATTTCTGTGCTTGTACAGTATGCCTCTTGCCTCATTATACTTTTTTTTATCTCTTGTGTTTCACTAGGAGGAGAGTCAATTTGTGAGGGAATTAATATTGACTACAGATGATAATCCCTGATCCAAGCTCTGTGTCCCAAATAGTGTAGCACATTTCTACCCCCTGACTCACTATTAGCTCCATCCCAAATGCCATGTCATCTTGTTTCTAGATCTATGTTAACCTCAACTTTCTTAATCCAGCTGCCCATGGGGAATCATTCATATCTTTTCTTTTCCCCTTTCAATAGTGTTTTTTCCCCAATTACATGTACATGTCATTTTGGTGATCTTTTCTGGTATTTTGAGTTAAAAATTCTCTCCTTCCATCCAAGTGGAGAAAATGTTCATCATTTACAGATTGGGTGTGCAAAGCTAATATAATAAAAATGACAATGGTGTCTAAAGGAATCTACTTATTAATGTCATCTCAATTAAATTTCCCACAAATATTATTTTATGGAGCTAGAACAAATAATAACAAAATCCCTTTGGATAAACAAAAGGTCAAGAATATCAAGGGAACTAATGAAAGGAAATATCAAGGAAAGAGGTCTAGCAGTACCAGATCTTCAACTGTATTATAAAGCAGTAAATATCGAAACTTCTGTTACTGCCTAAGAAATAGAAAGAGAGATGAGTGGAACAGAAAAGACATATACAGTAGTAAATGATTATAGTAACTTGGTGTTTGTCAAATATAAAGATTTAAGTTTGGTTGATAAAAATTCACTATTTAGCAAAAATGTTGGGAAAACTAGAGAGCAGTGTAGCAGAAACTTGGTATAGAACATTTTACACTATTTCCTAAGATAAAGTCAAAATAGAAATATAACCTAAATACAAGGGGAGATGTAAAATGGATAATTTTGGTTCCATTAAATTAAAAAGGGTTTATACAAATAAAACCAATGTAGCCAAGATTAAAAGGAAAGTAGAAAATTGGGAAAAAAGATTTAGAGAGTTTCTCAGATAAAGGAATATCTCTTAAATATATAGGGAACTTGGTCAAATTTATAAAGGATATTAACAAGCAATATAGTCAGATGAAAAATGCTATCAGTAGTTAACGATCAGACAAATGAAAATTAAAATAGAGATAACTCTTCTCATCTTCATCCATGGAGTTCCACCTTGGGCAGACACCTAATTATATTCCTAGTCTGAAGGAAACCAAGGTTCAATGGTATGAAGCTGTGACCTGAAGTCAGAAAACCCTGGGTTCAAAACCATAGAAGATAGATGCTGACAATTATAACAATTTAACATAATTATTCTATTTCCACTAGTAGTAAAGTTGAACTTGATCTAATGAAGAGTGTTGGAATTGCTGTTCACAATCACATCAGTCCTGTGCAAAATTCTGTGTGTTTTCCTCATCCTTCCATACCTGTGAAAGATGTAAGCCTTTCTTTTCTGTAAATCTTTGGAATCTTATGAGTATTTGGAATTTATTTTTCTGTAATGTGAAAAGTGATGATAGAATTGTATTTTAAGATAAGATGCTTTTTTGTGGGAAAGAGAGATTTGAGTTTATCAAGGCAGCGGTACATAGTACATTTTTTCTTATCTAATCTACTCATTTACTATTTTGTTTTCCATTATCCATTTTCCATTATCAGCCAATGGCAAATCAGACATTATCATCATGGTGGATAACTAGCTGATACTGAAAAATAGTAGAATAAATATAGTATTTTAGAATAACTTAATTTTGTTTCTAACAAGGCCTGTGTCTGCTGTGCTTTGTTTGGAAGTTTGCTTCTCTTTCTCACCAGGCCTCTAGAATAGACTCCAAATATTTTTCTGTCATCGATTTGCTTGATTAGTACCAGTTCAAAGTCAAAAGTCCACATCATAACAGAGATCTCAAATAGAAAAGCAATTAAATCTCAGTAAAGTAAATAAATCCCTATTGCAAAAGAAGATTTAGGAGTCAATTAAAAAATGTCATGCTTCTAAGTACAGACAAATCAATTTTTAAAAATCATTTTCTTTGAGGGCCATTGAAAAAAGAAATCATTCATTAGAGAATTTCCCAAAATAGGTCAAAAGTAGGTGGGAGGATTAACTCATGCTTTTGACAATGAGGAATTATACATGAGGGGCATCCAAATGAACAAGGAGGGGAAACCTGGAGGGTGGTGATGGTAAGCAAATGAGTCAAACAAATCCTCTTTCTAAATTCTCCTTTGTCTCAGGGTCATTAATAGAAGAATTTTATTCCACAAGATGTTGAATAAAGTAGAGAAGGTACAATAATCAATAGGTTTATAGACATGGAGAGAGAAAGACTTTGGAGATTAACTGCATCTTAAATGAAGTAAACTGCCCTGAACCTTCCCAGAAAGTTAAAAAAACCAAAACATGATCCAGACAGGTTTAGGTGACTTCTATACAATGTTCAAAGAGTAATTAATTACAATGTTATATCAGTTATTCTTGATAATGGAATCCTTCAAATTACTTAGATTATATGAATATGATTCTAATGGCCAAAAGAGGATGGAATTTAGTACACATTTTTGCTACCTTATAGACAACCCTATAATGTGTGGCTATAGTATCTGTATATATTTATACATACACTACAGGGTAGTCTCATTAATGAATAATTATGGAAAAATTAATTGGGCTTTTAGTAAAAAATCTGTAGGTAAAAAGTTATTGTTCATAAAAGTTGCAACAATTTTTTAAGGAAAATGACACCTATTCTTTTACTTTCTTATCAAAGTCACAGCAGGTCTCTTCAATTGAATTTTTAAATATGTAAAATATGGAGGGTGGACTACATGATTTTTATCAGTTCTTACAATCAAAGCTTTTAAGTTCTTTTTCAGTGTTGGACTCCTTTGGACAATCTGGGGAATCCATAGGACACCTTCTCAAAATTATAATAAAACATGAAAGATTATGAAGAAAATCAAGCATATTAAAATAATGTTAACAATATTTTTTTAAAAATTCACTGAACAAGCTAAATACTTTTCTTCTAAATGTAAGATTTACTTTGACCAAGAGAGTAAAGTAGAAGTTTATTTTATTTGACCATTGAATTGTAAGACTTTTTTTACAAGTTTATAATTCCACATAAAAAGGAACCCTATTATTTAATAAGTATTTTATATGAAGATATGTAGATACTTTACTACTTTTCTCATATTGATCATATACAGTTAATGAAACAAAGAAAAATACTGCTCTACATACAGACTGATGTAGGAGGTTTTGACATTGTCAACTTGGAATCTAGAAGTCTCCCCATTTGTAGCTTGGAGGGATTTGGTGATCCCCAGTTTATTTAGCTTGGAGTTAGAAAACCCTGGGTTTGACCTTGTCATGAGAGAGTTCCTCCCTAAGGTAAAATCCTTCTTCACTAGTCTCAGACTAACAACAGACTTTAAGGTAGTTTAGGTGAGAATAGCTAATCCCATCAGATGTTAAGTATCTCTCCCCCAACTGGTTTCTCCCCTTAGGCCAAAATTCTTTACCAAGGTGGCCCAGCCCTGTGCTGGGTCTTTCCCTTTTGTGTTCATTGTGAAGCATCAGCCCCTCACTGTTATTCCTGTCTGGAACTCCTCATTTTTTTTCTTTCTTATCATTGTAAAGTCAATCAACTGTCCTTCTCGTCCTCAGCCCCCATGTTTCACCTAGAAATGTATTTAAGCTCCCCAACTTTAATGGCTCCTTGGAATTGTCCAATCCTAGTGGGTTGGCATTCCCAGGGGTCAGTGACCAGAGCATTCAGAGTTCACTCCTCAGACTCTGTGCAGTCGTGTGGCATGCAGCTCTGTGTTGTGCCCTACTATTGCATTGAATCCCTTTCCCTTAATTAAAGAAGTGATTTTGACTATTTAATAGTTCTGTGTTTTTCCCAGTCAACAACATAGAATCTAGAAATCCCCAAATGTATAACCTCCTGAAGTCTGATGAACCCCCAGTTTAGTTAGCTTGAAGGTGAAGCTCTCAAGTTTGACCTTGTCACATGAATCTCCCCTGAGAGAAAAACCCAACTTCACAAGTTCAGATTGACAATAGGTCTTAAATTGGTTTAAGTGGGGCTGACAAATCATATCAGCTGTTAAGTACCCTTTTGTCCCAATGGCTTCTCCCCTTAGGCCAACTTCCAACACCAAGGTAGCCCAGACCTTGGCTGAATTGTTCCCTTTTGTGTCCATTGTAAAGCAATTGCCTCTCCCTGATAATCCTGTCTAGTGCTCCTCACTTTCTTTGTTGCCATTGTAAAGTTAATCAACTATACTCTCCCATCCTCAGCCCCCAGTTCCCTTAAAAGAGTATATAAGCTTCCCATTTTTCTTGACCCTTCCAAGCTGTCATCTAGCAGTGGCACTCTCAGGTCACAGTGGCCAGAGTAACCGGAGTTTGCTCTGTGTGGGTTTGTAGCTTGCAGTTCTGTGTAGAGCCCTCGAGGAAAGCACTGAACCCCTTTCCTTAATTAAAGAGTGGGCTTTCTAACATTAATAGTTTTGTGTTTTTTTCCTAGCTTAACCGAGGTAATATTTGATGCAAAATAATGTCATATGTTATACTAATGTTTCTCGGAGCAAGAATGTGTGTGATTGTGTAGATTTATGCCACTTAGGAAAATGGTGCAGATTTAACAAGAAATTAAATTATTTTATTTTTTCTGCCTGTATTATTTTTCAAATTGCAATAAAATATACTTGAATTTATATGTGTTGAGTTTGTGTTAAATAAGATCTTCCTGGATTTTGATCTTAGTTATTTGTCTTGATTTTATTTAGATTTTAGAGTGTAATGAAAGTTTTCATTTCCTATAATTTACCCTATTTTCTTCTAGTTTTCCATATCCTAATGTGCAATTTTTAATTTTTTATAATTAAGATTGTTTTCATTACCATTCACTATTACATCAATCCCTTGCCAAATTCAGCCTGTTTCCCCTATCCTTCTATACCTGTGAAAGATGTACCTTTTCTTTTCTTTAAATGTTTGTAATCTTGAAATCATTTCCAATTCATTTTTATGTAATATGAAAGTTGATGATAGAATTGTGTTTGAAGCTAGGGCACTTCTCCTTTTTTTGTGGAACAGAGATCCTCTTTCTTTGCAGTTTTTAGATTTTAGATCCAGGCAGTGGTGACTTAGTACATTTGTTTCTTATATAATCTACTCATTGACTTGACTATTGTTTTCCAGTACCAGCCAAGTTTCATCAGGGTGGATACTTAGCTGATACTCAAACAGTAGAGTAAATGTAGAATTGTTGAATAACTTGAGATGTGGTTGTAACAAAGTGTGTATTTATCCTACTTTGTTTAGAAGTTTGCTTCTATTTCTCTTAAAATCTCCAGAATAGTTCCCATAAATTTCTTTCTATCATTGATTTGATTGTGTGAATCTTAAAAATTCTCAGACCCTACTTCAGAACACTTGGTTAAGACCATTCTTCATTTTAAACAATGAAGGTACTTGATCAGGAATGTGAGAACTCTAACCTTACTCCACCCATACTTAAGCATACTTTAGGGGAAGATAAAGTTGTAAACTCTTTACTGAACAATGAAAAATTACTTAACTCATACTTATACTGAAGCAAAAGCCTTAAGCTAAGTCTATTTTTAGGAAGGTGCTAAGTACCTATGAAGGTCAGGCAACTTGCAAACTTGTAAGGGACAAGCCTTAACAAAAGAGGTGTGAGGTTTTAGTCTACTCAGGTGTGAATTACTCAAAAGTTTAGTCAACTAAGGTGTGAATTAAGAATGGTCTGTCCTTTGGAAAACATCTACTGTGATTGGTAGATGTAGAAATTTAGGGGAGGTGACATAGGAGAAAATTCTCTTTAAAAGGAGGTCAGAAGCTGAGAGGGAAAACTCTCTCTCTGAGAGAACCCTCTCTGAGGATGCAGCTTGCCAAAGCAGAATTCAGCCTTGGAAGCTGAAGTGGAGCTCAGGAGCTGAACTGGTGGGTCTCTCTGAACACTAGAATCTTGCTTGGGACAAATCTTGTGGTGAGTGGATTAAAGACTGACTGATCTCTCTAGGGCTTGGGCCTAGGCTGGCCTGGGCTAGCCTAAACCTTTTGTCATTGTTTCCTCTTACTCTCTCTCTCTCTCTCATTAATTCCTTATTTGTATTAATTAAAATCTCCATAAAAACCCAGCTGACTTGGGTATATTTCATATTTGGGAATTTTTCCCTGGCTACCACTTTATATTTGATTTAACTCAAGATAATGTCTTGAAACCATATTTCCGTGGTCTCAGTTTATGCCAACCACTCTTTTATCTGTAACAGTTTATGGAAAACACTACTTTATATGTAACAATTGATGACATCTATAATAACTGGACATTCCCTTCAACTTTACTTTCATTGAAAGCTTGCATCTCTTCTCTAACCATCCTCAGTATACTATCATAGCAAACAAGAAAGGCCTCATCTGTTTTCCATCACCCATTTCTTCAAAGGTCTCTTTAACAGCCATTAATCCAAGAACTTCTACATTGTCTAGAGATAGAAATGTACTTATAGTGGTAGGAAGCTACAGTTCAGTGGTAACAAGAGTTGGCTTCAAGTCAGAATGACCTGACTTTCAATAAATATGCAGAAAGTAGATGTGAACAGAATGCCAAGCATTCCCCCTATTTTGGCTATGTCCACTAGTCTGTGTTTCCCTTTTTCTTCCATACCTGAGAAAGACAAAATTATATTTCAATTTGTTAAATATCATATGTGGACTGTATTGTTATATAATGTAGGATGCTTTTCATTTGTTTACAGCAATATTTGTTGAATGGTTTGGTTCTAAAAAGGTATATCTGTTTCTTACTTTTCTTAGCTTAAATTTTTCTCCTGGCATCTTCAGATTATTTAACCTATATTTCTTGTGGTAATTATTTTCCTGATGTCATCCATAACAAATTTCAGCCAATCAAGTTTCACTTCAGATGGAGATTGATGCCCATCTCTGGCAAAAAGCAAGCTGTGGCTCACACTCTAGAGAATAGTGTCTGGATAGCTGGAGAGTTTGGAAGTTAGGCTCAGTCCTGTCAGCTATCTATAGACATATAAAAATGATCTAAATCTTTATTGATCAAAAAATGAAAATTAAAATATCTGAGATATCTCATCTCTTCTTAATCCATAAAGTTTCACCTTGGGTAGAGATCTAAACATAGTAGTCTGAAGGAAAGCATAGTTCAGTGGGAAGAAGCTGTGAATTCTGTTATTTGCATTGCTGTTCAGGATCACATCATTCCCAAGTCACGTTATGCATGTGACTGCATATCCTTCCATACTTTTGAAAGATGTAAGCCTTCTTTTCTGTAAATATTTGGAATCTTGTGAACATTTGGAATTTGTTTTTCTGTAATGTGAAAGTCGATCATAAAATTGTATTTTCAGCTAGAATGCTTCTCCTTTTCCTGGGACTGAGAGCCCCTTTCTTTGCAGTTTGTGGTTTTGGGTTTATCAAAGCAAAGTCAAAAATCCACATTATACCACAGATCTCAAAAAAGGCAATTAAAATTAAGTAAACAAATCCCTATTGCAAGAGAAGATTTAGCAGCCAATTTAAATTTTCATGATTCTAGGTATAGACAAATCAATTTTTTAAAAAAAATTTCCTTTTGTTTGAGGGCCATTGAAAAAAGAAAAATTCATTAGAGAATTTCCCAAAGTAGGTGAGAGGATTAAACTCACGTTTTTTGGCTATGAGGAATCATAGAAGAAGGTTATCCAAATGAAGGAGAAGGAACTTAGAGGATGGTGATGGCAATAAGCAAAGGAAGAATCAAAAGAATTCCCTTGGTCTCAGTCATTAACAGAAAAATCCTATTCAGACAAGATAATGAACAAAGTGGGGAGGGTACAGTAATCAATAAATTTATGGACATGGAGAGAGAAGAGACTTTGAAAATTAACTTAACTGCATCATAAATGAAGTAGTCAACCCTGTGACACCCCAGAAACTCAAACCAAACCAAACCATGATCCAGACTGGTTTATGTGACTTCTATACATTTTTGAAGAACATTTAATTATAGTGCTATATAAATTATTCCTGATATTGGAGTCTTCTAAGTTACTTAGATTATGTGAATATGATCTTAATGGCCACAACAGAACACAATGTAGTACATGTTCATAGAGACTAGGGTAATCTCATTAATGAATAATGGTGAGAAAACTACTTGATCTTAGAGTAAAAAACCTATGTGTAAAAAGATATCATGATACGATGCTTATAAGGGATTCAAAGGTTTATTTCTGTACCAACGTGGCAACTATTATTTGTAACAGTTAAAATTTAGGGGAGATGGGGAGACTGAGGCATCTGAGGCAGGTAGAAATTAGTTTCTCTCTGCAAGAAGTATTATATTTTTTAGAGGTTTATTAAAGGTTAAAGATTAAAGAATATACAAGTAAGAAACATGTGCCTAGGCCAGAGGCCTAGACAAAATAACCTCACATGATGTAAGAGACGCGCCTGCTCCAAAACAGAAGTCCAAAAAGAGCCAAGAGAGAGACCTCTCAAAAGCCTTTGAATCAGCTTAAATCCCTTCTCGATCTCGGCCCAGGTAAGATTACAAGGCATTCTGGGGAAGTGTAGCAAAGGCTCGTGGGGATTGTAGTCCTGTATTCGAGTCTATTTTTTACATTTACCCGTGTGATCATTTTTGGAAAAATTAATTTTTCCCCAAAAGGATCATAAAAACATAATAAACTTAAAAGATTACAATAGTGTGAGGATAAGAGAAAAAAGAATAAAACCAATAATTGCTGAACACATTGACAAAAAGCCATTAGGGGGAGTCCCCTTTGGCATAAAAGTATACATACAAATAAATGGTCAATCAACCACACCCAAAGTTCAATTTTGTACAACTTGTGGTCTGGAGGCTTCTTCATGGTGGCTTCTCCAACAGTTCAGTTCTGGATTCAGAGAGGTAGCATCTTCTTTACCTAAAATTCTTCTCAAAAGGAATTTAAACTTTGCAATTTAAATAATGATTTTTTTTTACATTCCCCCGTGTTGTGGGTGATTGAAAGATTAAGAATCAGTTAGGGATGCATGGCTGAGGTATGAGGTATATGAATCAATTGGCAAGAGATATTAAAAAGACATCAGAAAATCCAAAAGAAAAGAAAATTTTCTGGATGAAAATATAGACTATCAAAGTCTTATGTGTAAAAATTCCAAGTAGAAGAAAAATAAATCTGTAACAGGTCCTTCAATTAAGGCTCAATCAAAATGATCTAAGTAATGATGCATTTACCCAGTCAGTGCCAGTACACTACAGAAAGGTACCACACTATGAGAGGCAGAAAAGAAAGGGACCAGATTATAGAAGCCAAGTAGGAGCCAAGGTTTTGGGGATACCCGTCTGTGAGTATCTTCAGGGTGAGTGTGGATACAAGGAAAACCTATGTCTTAACACATGTTAAACACAGTAACCTCGAGTCTTCACACTAGGTTCAAGACCTTTGTATTGGCCTAGAAGTGCATCAATCCATCCTAGATTGGCCTTTCTTTGGCCCTGTGCAATGGCTCTTGTGTGTATATCTTCTCCTGGAATCAGACAGAATCATTAAGCAAAGTCCCATAATTTATTTAAATAATTAGTGGCATCATTTTTATAGTCACAAGCTTTTTAGGGCATGTATTAGCAAATGTATTTCAAACTTGTAGCACTGAAAAATAAAAAAGTTAAAGAAAATCTTAATGCTGGTGACATGTGCTTCAAATATAAAAAGGAGAGAAAAAATAATTAAAAAAACTGAAAAAGTATATTGCACATGGAAGAAAAATATAATAATAAAAGAGCTTTAAAAAATTCAAAAATATAGTTTATAATCATTGACACTCTGTGTCAGTTAAGAAAAATAAAATACAAGGCTTTCTCACCAAAAAATGAGATCCATTTCCTCTTTGTATCTGGCCATGATCACTGTGAGTAGAAGGCAAATGAATTGAACAAGGTTAACAATTTTTTCATCTTTAAAAATACAGTAGTACAAATATGTAGATATCAAAATCCCCAAAATTCTCAATAGCCCAATTAATTACAATAGCAAACAAACACACTTTCATATTTCACATAAGTAGCTGTATGACATTTTTAAAACCTATGAATTGATGGACATTTGTCACAATTTTTACAAACATAGCAATCTTTCAACTTTGGTAATAAACATATTTTTTTAAACAAAGTAAAACTCATCTAGGGTTAAGAACATAATCAAGAAATCTATATATCATTCTGGTGCAAGTAAAGTAGTGAGTATAAATAAAGAGTATAAATAAAGAGTATAAATAAAGGGGTGCTCCTTTTGGAGGCTTATAGGGATACAAATGCCCTGAGATTAACTGCCCAACTTCCATTCACATGTGGGAAGGTTGGGGTTTATAAAATGTATTCCACTTCAGCTAATGGGCCTTACCTCGTGGTAGGGGCAGGCAAAAATAACCAGATTGTTAAAAAAATTCCAAAAATCATATTTAAAAAACCCTTAAAATCAAATCATTTGAGGTATTTAGCACATTAAAATTCCAAAGGTTGTTAATACAATTATAACCAGTTCTGAAGTCCACATAGCTGAATTCCTTGGCGACCTTAAATTAATATATATCGGTCTTTTAAAGTGATTTCCATGTCACATATTCCTTTTACTTTGTAACTAAAGTCATATCGTTTCGCTGCACCTGAGTTTTTAAATCTGTAAAATGTGGATGATCTTTATCAATTCTTAACCAAAATCAAAGCTTTTAATTTCTTTTTTTGGAGCTGGTAGTCTGGGGAATTGAGAGGACACTTCAGAGTCATTAAAATACATAAGATTTAAAAGAAACTAATTATATTAAAATGATGTTAACAATGTTTTAAAAAATTCACTGAGCAAGTTAAGTACATCTCTTGTAAGTGTAAGATTTGCTTTGACCAAGTGAGTAAAGTAGAATCTTGTATTATGTGACAAATGTACTCTAATTATCTTTGTACAGGTTTAAAATTGCACATAATAAGGAACCCTATTATTTAATCAGAATTTTTATATGAACATATATAGACACTTTACTTAGAATTTTCATAAATGGTGTTAATGAAACAAAGAGAAATATTGCTCTAATATGGTCAGGTCAGAACTCTGCATAGATTGATGTTGTAGGTAATGTTTGGTGAACAATAATATCATGAGTTACACTCATGTTTTTCAGAGCAAGAATGAGTGTGGTTGTGTGAATTTATGCCACTTAAAGAAATTTAGCAAGTAATTAATTTTTTAAATTTTACTTATTTTTCTGCCTGTTTTAGTTTTCAATTTCCAATCAAATATATCTGATTTTGTGTGACTTGCCCAGGGTCACACAGCTGGGAAGCGTCTGAGGCCAGATTTGAATTTAGGACCTCCCATTTTTAGGTCTGGCTCTCAATACACTGAGTTACCCAGCTGCCCCCTGTTAAATGAGATCTTAATGGATTTTGCTATCAGTTATTTGTTTTAATTTTCTATAGATTTCAGACTGTAACAAAAGTTTTCATTTTCAATAATTTACCCTGTCTTTTATTTTAGTTCCCCATGTCTTAATTTGTGTAATTTTCAATTTTATATAATTAGATTGTTTGCATTGCTGTTCATGGTCACATCTATTTCATGCCTAATTATGTTTCCCTTATGTTTTCATACATGTGATAAACAATATCTTCTATTTTGTAATTTTTTATTGACATTTTATGTTTGAGAAGTTTTTGCATTTGGCATTTATTATTCTATTATGTGAAAGATGCTGATAGGAATCTGTTTTTAGGTAGGATAGTTTTCATTTTTTGTAGCAAACTTTTTGAAACATAGACGCCATTTCCTTGTTGTTTGTGCTTTTGGATTTAAAGACAGTTCCTCTTCACATTTCTATCTTATCTATTCTCATTTATTCTATTGTTTTCCATTATCTAATAAGTTTTATTATGGTGGCTTCGTAAAATAATTTGAGATTTGGTTGTGACAAACTCCTATTTCACTTTCCTTGACTTTTTTTTTTCTTTTAGTATTTTTAGAATACTATCAGAGGGAACAATTAATCCATCCCTTCCCACATCTGTTTGCTCTCCTTTTTTAACCTGATAGCATCCTTAGCTTCTGTTAGAAATGAAGGTACACCTTAGGTAGAGATTTAAAAATATTCCTAATTTGAAGAAAATCATAGTTCAGCAGTAAGAAGAGAGGGCTTGAACTCAGATAAACCTGGGTTGAATGTCCTAGAAACCAGATATTGAGTAGTATACCAATGTAACCTAATATTTCCACATTTAGGAGCTGTAAAGTTCAAGTCAAAGATCAACTTGATTTACTAAATTTGTTTGTATTGCTGTTTGAGATTACATCCATCCCATGCCAAATGCTGCATTATTTCCATTATCTTTGCATATCTGTGAAAGGTATACACTTTCTTTTTTCTAAATGTTGTAATCTGGTCAGTTTTGGGAATTCATTTTTCTGTAATGTGAAAGGTGATGATAGAATTGTACTTTAAGTTAGGATAGTTTTCCTTTTTTGTGGCATAGAGAACCCCTTTCTTTCCAGTTTGTGGATTTGGGTTTATACAGGCACTGGTAACTTAATACATTTGTTTCTTATGGAATCTACTTATTAACTGGATTGTTTTGCAGTATCGGCCAAGCTTCATCATATTTAGCCAACACTGAAAAACAGCAGGGTAAATTGTGGAGTAAGTTGATACATGGTTGCATCAAAGTATGTGCCTGTCCTACTTTGTAAGTTTGCCTTTCTTTTTCATGTTTCCAGAAGAGTTCCCACATCTTTTTTCTATCATTGATTTGATTGATAGCATCTAAAACACGCAAACCTTTTCTTTCCACTTTACTTTCACTGGATGCCTGCATCTATTTGAGCATTCTCAGTGTACTATCTGAGTGATCAATTAAGGCATCTCCTACCTCATTTGTTTTCTATCATCCATTTACTCAATGCTTTCCTTAACAGCCTTTAGTTCAAGAAGTTCCACCTTGGGTATATATTGAAATATACTTACAGTAGGAGGTTATAGTTCAGTGGTAGCAAGACTGTGCTCCAAGTCAGAAAGAGCTGAGTTTAAATCTGAAGAAGACAATTGGCAATAGAATCCCAACCATATCTCCCATTTATTCTCCATGCACTGGTAATAAATTTTAATTTAATTTCATCTAGATCATTAGCATTGCTGTACAAGGTCCCATCTATGTCATGCACAATTGTTTCACTTTTCCTTCCATACTTGTGAATGACAAGATCATTTTTAAATTGGTTAGATCTTGCACGTGAAATGTTTTATATAGATAGAAATCTTTTAAGGTAGGAGACTTTTAATTTATTTAGAGCAGTATTTGTGGAATGGAGAGACCCTTTCCTTGTAGAATAGTTTATGATTTGGTTTAAGAAGGTCTATCTGTTTCTTACTTCCTTAGAAGCATGAATCTCTTTCTCCCAGTGTATTCAGAATTATTTTCCTGTTGGCATCCCTAACACTTGAACATGTCCATTCAACTTTAGTTTAATTGGAAGTCTGCCCCTTTCTCTGAGAATCCTTAATATACAAGGATATATATATATATTATATATAATGTATATATAATTATACAATGTACAAGAGGTAAGGAACAGTTAAAGCATCCCTTCCTCCATCTGTTTTCTGTCTTATTTTTACCTGATAGGGTCCTAAGGATCTGTTAATCAAGGTTCACCTTAGGTAAAAATTTAAACATAGTCCTAATTTGAAGGAAATCTTAGTTGAGTGGTAAAAAGATGGAGCATGACATGAGAAAGACCCAAGTTCAAAATAATAGAATTAGATGCTTACAATTACAACAATTTAACATAATATTTCTGCATTCACTAGTAGTAAAATCAACTGAATCTAATTAAGATTGTTTGCATTGTTGTTTAAGGTCACATCAGTCCCATGCCAAGTTATGCATGTTTCCCTTATCTTTCCATTCCTGTGAATGATCTGCCTTTTCTTGTAAGGTTTATAATTCTGTGAATATTTGGAATTCATTTTTCTGTAATATAAAAGGTGATGATAGAACAATATTTTCATGTAGGCTGCTTCTCTCTTTTTGTGGAACAAAAAGACCCTTTTTTACAGTTTGTGGATTTGGGTCTTATTAAGGCAGGGTGCCTTAGTACATTTGTTTCTTATGTAATCTATTCATTGACTATATTGTTTTCCATTATCAGCCAAGAGTCATCAGGTGGATACATAGCTAGTACTTAAAAACAGTAGAGTAAATGTCACAGGGCAAGCTACCTGCAATATTTGTTTTTTTTTTTTTAATTATTCATTTAATTAATTAATTAAGAATATTTTTCCATGGTCCTAAGATTCATGTTCTTCCCCCCCCCCCCTTGTTCCATTCCCCTCCCATAGCCAATGAGGAATTCCATTAGGCTTTACATGTATCAATGATCAAGACTTATTTCCATATTATTGATATTTGCATTAGGGTAATCGTTTAGAGTCTAGATCCCCAATCATATCCCTAAAGAACCATGTGATCAAGCAGTTGTTTTTCTTCTGTGTTTCTGCTCCCACAGTTCTTTCTCTGGATGTGGATACATTCTTTCTCATAGGTCCCTCAGAATTGTCCTGGATCATTGCATTGCTGCTAGTAGAGAAGTCCATTACATTCGATTGTACCACAGTATATCACTCTCTCTGTACAATGTTTTCCTGGTTCTGCTCCTTTCACTCGGTATTAATTCCTGGAAGTCATTCCAATTTACATGGAATTCCTCAACTTTATTATTCCTTTCAGCACAATCGTATTCCATCATCAACATATACAACTATTTGTTCATCCATTCCCCAATCAAATGGGATCCCCTCATTTTCCAATTTTTTGTGACCACAAAGAGCACAGCTATGAATATTTTTGTGTACATATTTTCCCCTATTATCTTTTTTTCTAATTTTTATTTGGTTATTTCCAAACATTATTCATTGGAAACAAAGATCATTTTCTTTTCTTCCCTCCCCCCCTCCCTCCACCTCTCCCACAGCCAACATGCAATTCCACTGGGTATCACATGTGTTCTTGATTCACACCCATTTCCATGTTGTTGGTATTTGCATTAGAGTGTTCATTTAGAGTCTCTCCTCAGTCATATCCCCTCCACCCCTGTAGTCAAACAGTTGCTTTTCGTCAGTGTTTTTACTCCCACATTTTATCCTCTTCTTGTGGATAGTGTTTTTTAGATCCCTGCAGATTGTTCAGGGACATTGCATTGAGACTAATGGAGAAGTCCATTACCTTCGATTGTACCACAATGTATGTGTACAATGTTTTCCTGGTTCTGCTCCTTTTGCTCTGCATCACTTCCTGGAGGTTGTTCCAGTCTCCATGGAATTCCTTCAGTTTATTATTCCTTTTAGCACAATAGTATTCCATCACCAACATATACCACAATTTGTTCAGCTATTTGCCAATCAAAGGGGATCCCCTCATTTTCCAATTTTTTGCCACCAGAAAGAGCATGGCTATAAATATTTTTGTACAAGTATTTTTCTTCATTATCTCTTTTGGGTACAAACCCAGCAGTGGTATGGCAAGATCAAAGGGCAGGCAGTCTTTAAAAGCCCTTTGTGCAGTATTCCAAATTGCCTTCCAGAATGGTTGGACCAAATAACAACTCCACCAGCAGTGTATTAGTGTCCCAATTTTGCCACATCCTCACCCAACATTTATTACTTTACTTTGCTGTCATATTAGCCAATCTATTAAGTGTGAGATGGTACCTCAGAGTTGTTTTGGCTTGCATTTCTCTTATTATAAGAGATTTAGAGCACTTTTTCATGTGCTTATTGATAGAATTGATTTCTTTATGTGGAAACTACCTATTCATGTCCCTTGCCCATTTATCAATTGGGGAATGGCTTGCTTTTTTATACAATTGATTTAGTTCTTTATATATTTGTGCAATTAGACCTTTGTCAAATTTTTTTATAAAGATTTTCCCCCAATTTGTTGTTTCCCTTCTAATTTTGTATGCATTGATTTTGTTCATCCAAAACCTTTTTAATATAATGTAATCAAAATTATTCATTTAAATTTTGTGATATTCTCTATTTCTAGAAGCTGTATGCAATATTTCCAAAGGGCAAGTTGATCAACCCTCAAGGGTAGATAACAGATTTGAAGAGGTACATAAAGGCACCCATATCTGGAAAGACCATTTTGCACAGAGAATGTATGTAATTAACATTTTTGAACACAGTAAAATTTGGTATACAGTGAGACTCCACTCCTGGAAACATGGAATCAGTCATATTCCCTGAGGGCAGGCATGCGAGTAAGTATAAAGGATACTATTAACTTTATAAACAAATGCCAAAGTGTGTATTCAGGGTACATGTACTGAGGTTGTAATCCCTCAAATATTAGGTTCTCTCCGTGAGCCAAATGAAATCATGGAACCCATAAGATGGTGTGTAAATCTTTTTTCTTACTCCTAAAACTAACTAACTCATCTGTTGTCCATGCACTCCCTTACTATGCAGATGCCTATTTGCAGTAGAGAGACAGAAATCTTATTTACTACTCAGACATCTTTGCTAAAGTCTTGCTGACTTCCAAATGCCTTTCATGTTGGTTGATGGCCATCACAAACTACCTGAAGCAAGCTGACTAAGTTGGATTAAACCAGCCTTGTGGTTGGTCAGTCATTGCGCCCCCAAATCCTGAAAAATCCTGCTTTGATGTTCCACCTTTCCCTGAAAGGGACTGACCATTCTACCCTACAACTTCTCCCCAGATCACTCCCTCTTTTGGTTTATAAACTTAAATTTCCCCCTTAGGCTATGAGCCCAGACTAATTGTACTCTTTCCTTTGGCTTCTCTGACATACATATCCAACCATTTCCCTTTTAATAAAGAATCTTTTTAACTCAACCAGAACTTCTCAATATTTGAGGGATGGGTTTTTCGTGGTTGATAGTGGAGGAATAGGCTTATTCTTTGATTCTCATGATCTCTCCAAAAAAGCATATTCAGTTGTCTCCATGGCCTAGGCCACTAAAAACCCAAACAAGATTAAAGCTGGGTGATATGGCAACTGCTTTTTCTGCCCTCCCCCTCAAACCAAAGAACTAAATAGCAGAAATGTTTGGCTCAGGGCATGTTGATAGCATTTTCTGCTGCTGGACCAGAGAATTGAGGGAATAGGCGCAGGACATGTGTGGAGGGGACCCAGCTAGAGTCAATTCTGTCACAGCAGAAACCCCACCATCCAAAACTATTTAGAAGAGAGAATACAAAAGAGGTGCCTCAAACACTGGACATTTCTTGAGGATGAAGGATAAAAGCAGTATAAGGGTCAAGAACCAAAGTTCAAGGACACCTCTGCAAAAATGGACCATGTATTGGAGAATGAAAAACTCACAAACAAGTTCAGAAATATTCAGTGTACTTTTTTCAGACAATAATGCAATAGAAATTAAATTCAATAGAGGGTCTTTGAACTATAGGTTAAAACGTAATTGGAAATTTGATAAGCTAATCCTAAAGAATGAGGGGGTAAAAAAACAAATCCTAAAAGCAATAATTTCATTAAAGTTAATGACAACAAGAAGACAACAAATCAGAATTTGTGGGATGCACTCAAATCAGTATTTTAAGGGTAAATTTATATCTCTAAACCCTTACTTCAATTAAAAATAAGATTAAATTAATGAATTAAGCATGGAACTAAAAATAGTAGGAAAAAATGAAAAATTCCCAATTAAACACCAAAACATAAGTGAAAGATCAAAGGAAAGATTAATAGCTATGTAAGTTTAAAAAAATGAATAAAACTAGGTGTTGATTTTATTAAAAAAATAAACCATTTGTTGATTTGATTTAAAAAAATAAAAAGAAGAAAAATAATTGCCAGTATAAAAATGAAAAGGGTGAAAGTATAAGTAATTAAGTTAAAGCAATTATTAGACTCTATTTTGCCCAACTACAATGACAATAAAACACAATTTTAAATTAATTAGATTAATATTTAAATATATGGATAGACATACAGACAAGGGAGAGAGAGAGAGAGAGAGAGAGAGAGAGAGAGAGAGAGAGAGAGGTTAGATTAATAGAATAGATATTTTAGAGTAAGAAGTTGAACAACTTAAAAATGAGTTCCCTAAGAAAAAAAGGATCAGGATCAAATAGATTTATAAATGGATTCAACCAAACACAGAAAAAACAATTTATTCGAGTACAATAAAAATTATTTGAAAAAATCAGACACACAGGACTCCTCCCAAATTCCTTCTATGATGCAGATATGGTTTGGAATCTGAAACCAGGAAACACACAAAGAAAATTCTGTACCATTATTTCCCTAATGAATATTGATGCAGACATTTTAAATAAAATACTGGCATGGAGACTACAGAAATAAGTCACAAAAATCATACACTGACCTGAAGGGATCTATACCAGTAATGTAGGGCTGATTGAATATAGGGAAATCTCTGAGCATTACTGACTATATTGTGAAGAAAAACAACAAAAATGATATACATATATCAATTGATGCACATAAAGCTTTTGACAAAATATTCCAAACCTTTGAAAGTATGGGAATAAATAAAGCTTTAAAAAAGCAGTATCTATCTCCAAGCAAGAGCAAGCATTATCTCTAATTGGGGATAAACTAGAAGTTTTCCCAATTTGATTAGGAGAGAAACAAGCATGTCTAGTATCTCCATTATTATTCAATATTGTATTAGAAATGCTAGTTATAACAGTAATCCAAGAAAAAGAAATTGCAGGAATAAGAATGGGAAAGGAGGAAACAAAACTAACACTGTTCTGAAGAGATAGTGATATACTTCAAGACCCATAATCAATTATAAAATTATTTGAAATAATTATCAACTAACAACTTTAGCCAAGTTCTTATAAATATAACATAGGCATGGACAGTGCAAAGATCCAGAGCTAGGACAAGGGGTTGGAGGTCACTGTGGGGAAATAAGGTCTTGATTTAAGCTATGCATAGAACTTATCTGTTCAAGAAATTTTTCTGTTTTGTGTTTATTAATAAAATTAATTTATAAATGTCCCTCCCTGCATCTTAGAAAACATCATCTGGGAGAGAGATATATGAGCATAGATTATCTTTAATGTTTCCATTCTTCCATTCATTCTCTGGAGGTGACATTCACAAGTTATTCTTCAAGTATCAGATCTGTAGTTGTATACAATGTTCTCTTTGATCTATTCGTTTCACTGTTCATTATCCAATGTAATTCTTTTTGAAAAAAAATTTTTAATTAGCCTGCTTGATGTTTCTTATGGCAAAGAATATTCCATCACAATCACCACTTGTTCAGCCTCTCCCTAATTGATGGGCATCCCCTCAATTTCCACTTCTTTGCCACCACAAGGCGAGATAGTATAAATATTTTAAAACCTATGTTTTTTTCCCCTTTTTCCATGATCTCCTTGGGAAGTAGACCCAGCAATACTGGGTCTAAGGATATATATATATAGTTTTGTAACTATCTGGGTATAATTCCAAATTGCTCTCCAAAATGGCTGTCCACTGTTCGACCAATAGTGCATTTGTATTCCCATTTTTTCATATCCCCTCCAACATTGGCTTACACAATCTGTTAGATACTGTCTCAGAATTGTTTTGGTTGACATTTCTCTAATCAGTAGTAAGTTAGAATATTTTTCATATGCTTATATATTGGTTTAGTATATTTATATATTGGTTTTGTTTCTTCTGAAAACTATCCACATCTGTCACACCTTTATCAATGATTACTCTTATTCTTGTAAAATTTCACAAAATTCTCTATAGATTTTAGACCTCTAACAGCCTGTCTATAAATTTCCCCTCAGTTTTCTGCTTTCCTTCTCATCTTAGCAATACATTTTATTTGTACAAAACCTTTTTAATTTAATGTATTCACATGTAAAATCCAGTGGAATTACACACCAGCTATAGGAAGGGGTGGGGAGAGGGAAGGGAAGGAAAGAATATGATTCTTGTAACCAAGGAATAATGTTCTAAATTGACTAAATGAAATTTTCTAAATTAAAAAAATTTAATGTATTCAAAATTATCCATTTTATATCTCATAATGCTCTCCATCTCTTGTTAACTCATAAATTATCTCCTATTCATAAATCTGATAAGTAATATGTTCCCTGTTCTCCTAATTTACTTAAAATATCTTTTTTATGTCTAGATCATGTATCCATTTTGATCTTATCTTAATGAATGGTATAAAATATTAGTTTATACTTAATTTCTGCCAAACAACTTTCCAGTTGTCCCAGAAAATTTTACCAAATAATTATTTCTTATCCCCCAAAACTGGATCTATGCTTTTGTCAAATACAAGGTTACTATAATCTTTTACTGCTCTTTGTTGTATGTCTGTCATGTTCCACTGGTCAACATTTCTATTTCTTGACCAGTACCAGATAATTTTGATACTGCTTTAGAATACAATTTGAAATCTAGTACTGCTAGATCTCCTTCCCTTATATTTTTCATTAATTCTTTTGATATTATTGATCTTTTATTCTTCCAAATGAATTTTATTATTTTTCTTAGCTCAATTATAATTTTTTGGTCATTTGATTGGTATATCATTGAATAAGTAGATTAGTTTAAGAAGGATTGTCATTTTAATTGATTCTACCTTTCCATGAACAATTGATATTTCTCCAGCTATTTGGATCTGATTTTATTTGCATAAAGTGTTTTATAACTATTATGTTAATGTAGTTCCTGGGTTTGTTTTGGCAGGTATACTCCCAGGTATTTTATTCTGTTTGTGGTTATTTCAAATAGAATATCTCTATCTCTTCTTGTAAGACTTTCTTAATATATAACAGTGCTGATGATTTATGTGGGATTATTTTATATCCTGCTACTTTGCTAAAATCATTGATGGCTTAGGCAGGTTTTTTAGTTAGTATTCTTCCATTTCACTTACATTTTTAAATTTGTTGCATATAATTGAGCAAAACAACTCCTAATAATTATTTTAATTTTCATCTTCACTGGTGATAGTTATTCTTTTCATATTTAATGATAGTGACTTGGCTTTCTTCTCTTTATTTTTAAATAATATTAACCAATAGATTAAATCAATCTATTTTGCTGATTTTTTCATAAAACCAACTTCTAGATTTATTAATTCAATGGTTTTCTTACATTCAATTTTAATACTCTCACCTTTAATTTTTAGGATTTCTAATTTGGTGTTTAGTTGGGCATTTAAATTTTATTTTTTCTAGTTTTTTAGTTGCATTCTCAATTTATTGATATCTTCTTTTTCTACTTTTATATAAATTTTCAGAGATATGATTTTTTCTATAATTACTGCTTTTGCTGTTTCCCATAGGTTTTGGTATATGATCTCATTGTTATCATTCTCTTTAATAAAATTATTTATTATTTTGATGATTTTTTAATTCACTCATTTAAAATTTTTCAGTTATTTAGTCTCCAATTAGTTTTTACTTTTGTTTCTGTGGTCCCTTATATACATTTTTTATTGCATTATTGTAAGATTTTTTATATTGGTCATACCCCTATCATATAAAACATTTCCATATTTCTCATGTTGTGTAAGAAAATTAATTTAAAAAAAATCAAGAAAATTAAGTGAAATATAGTATGCTATGATTTGTATTCAGCCTCCATCATTTCTTTCTCTGAAGATGGATAACATTTTCCATTCTATATCCTTTGGGATTGGCTTAGATGATTGTGTTGCAGAGAATAGCTGCATTCACAGTTGATCATCATACAAAATCACTGTTACTGTGTACAATATTCTCCTGGTTTTAATCACTTCACATTGTATCAGTTCAGGTAAGTTTTTCTATTTTTTTAATCCTGGTAATCAGTTCTTTTTTGGGCCCTTTCTTTTACCCCCTCCCCCCAAAAAACATGTATAAACAAATCTTAACCTTTGATTTATTTTTAAATTTTGAGACAAATTCTCAAAATGGGAGCATCCCTAAGATGACAAGCAATCTGTTATAGGTTTTACATGTGCAGTAATGTAAAACAGTTGCCCATATTTTTAAAACCCTTACCTTCTGTCTTAGAATCAATACTGTGTATTGTTTCCAAGGAAGAAGAGTGGTAAGGATTAGGTAATGGTGGTTAAGTGACTTGCCCAGGGTCACACAGCTGGGAAGTATCTGAGGCCAGATTTGAACCTAGGACCTCCTGTCTGTAGGCCTGGCTCTCAATCCACTTAGCAACCCAGCTACCCCCAACAGTTTCCCATATTAATTTGTAGAAGGAAACTAAAAAAATAAATATTTTGGTCTGTATTCAGACTCTATCAATTCTATCTCTGGAGGTAGATGGCATTTTTATCATGAGTCCTTGCAGATTGCCTTGCATCACTATTTTGCTAAGAATAGCTAAGTCAGTTTATTGAGAGTAAGGCCTGGAGGTGGGAGGTCCTAGATTCAAATCTGACCTCAGATACTTCCTAGCTCTATGACTCTGGGCAAGTCACTTAGCCTACATTGAGCCCTTACTGTCTTGAACCAATACACAGTACTGATTCTATAATGAAAGGTAAGGGTTTAAAACAGAGAATAATAAAATCATTCACAATTGTTCATCATATAATATTGATGTTACTGTGTACAGTGTTCTCCTTGTTCTGTTCACTTCACTTCACATAGTTCATGTATGTCTTTACAGGTTTTTCTGAAATCATCCTTGTCATTTCTTATAGCACACAATTGTATTCTATTACAACCATATCCCACAACTTGTTCAGCTATTTCTCAAATGACAAATATTCCCTCAATTGCCAATTTTTGCTACCACAAAAAGAGCTGCTATAAATATTTTTGTACAAATAAATCCTTTCCCCATTTCACTAGTAGTATGATTTGAGATACATTTTTAGTAATCAGTCATCCACACCTTATCCTGGGGCAAGATGCTGTCCATGAAGGCACAATACTATTTCAAAGAAGGCTGCCTCCCAGTACCCCAACTCCCTTATAGTAAATCTTTCATGAGTTCCTTATCTCTCAGTGCACACTAATATGTCTTTCTCCATGGAAGTGCTATTTATCCAGACCTTTCCCCTGCTCCAATGATACTTCATTGTACTTTATCAGAAACAGTCCCTTCCTTATGTCATTTCTCTGATGCTTCTGAAACACTCCCTAGTACAGCAATATAGAAATAACCATTCCTTCATTGATCATCTATTATACTCTGCCCCTCCTCATTTGTGGACCTATCACCTATATGGATATTTATGCCTCCTTTGTCCTTACTTTTTACTCTTTCAAAAAGAATAACCTCTAACAATGTAGTAATTGGTTTCATTACTGATTTTTTCCATGATTCCATTATGTAGAAGGTGAGCATTCTGCTCACATATTTGCCTTTGTTGATTACCCTTTGTTGGTTTTTAGAGTATGTTACTTTAGGTTTCAAGAAGAGCATTTTTGCTTTTTAGACTATACTGAAGGGTTTCAGTTATAACAAATCATGAAGATATTAAAGATGTATTCAAAAGCTGACTCTAATGAGCAAAGTGTTCATGGGCTAGGCTTATGGATTTATTTCTAATATTTCACATGATTAATTTCTGAATCCTTAAACTGTATTGGACTCAAATTTTGTAGAATTTAAAACTTTACTATTATCAGCAGTCTGGAAGCTAGCAGACAAGTTCTAAAGGTCCTTTATAATGTCAAAGACATACATTCAACATTTGAATAAGATGATGTCAGTGTTCTGAAGGAAAAAGGACTTTCAAATGAGCTTCTTTCCTGAGTACCTGTACTATTGTGTTGCTGTTCGATTCCTTTATCTTGTAATTGATTGTCAATATTATATTAATACTTCTGTCATATCACTTGTTTGATTGACATCGCATGACTACCAATCCTAAAATCCTATAATAAAAACAGCACAGCTTGCTCAGCTCACTCTCTGACTCCTGAGCACTGACCTGGTGACACCATGCTAAAGTTCTCTCTGTGTGGTCTGTGTCTCTTTGTTTCATCTTTGCCTCACTTTCTCTAGTTCTTAATCTTAACCTATTGCTTTCCTAACTTTCAGCTTTCCTCCATAGGAAGGATTGTATGGAGAATTTTATGTAGGGGCTGGTCCTCTACAAAGACCATGGCATCCATGCCTGTAATTTCTCTTGGCTTGAGAATAATCTTGAGTAATTAGAATTACCTTTCCCCCCCATAGGTGAAGGTTTTTCTCCTGAGCACTTGCAAAATGTATTATTTGTAATTGATACTGTTACATACAACCATTGTTTTTCTTGACATTTAAATTGCTTTTTAAAAGCTTTCCTAGTTAACTTGTAGATTCTTTGGATTGCTACTATGTTGTCTGTTTTAAAATATTTTGTAGGTATTTCTGTGTTACTTCAGGTATCTTTAAAAGTAATAAAAATTTTCATGCAATGTTTAAACCTCTTTAAATCATCTCAGTACATCTTGTTTCTAAGGTCAGTCATTTTTGATTGCATACAATCTATGTGTTCTCTAAGCATTATAACTGCATTTTTTCTCTGAGATTTTCCTCAACTTCAGTATTTGTTTTCTGAATCTCTTAACCTTTAACTTCTTTTTTTTTTCATTTTACATTTTTTTATTGATAGCTTGTTTTTTTTAAATTTTAAACATTATTTTATTTGGTCATTTCCAAACATTATTCACTGAAAAAAAGATCATTTTCTTTTCCTCCCCTCCCCCCCTCCCACCACCTTTCCCTCTCCCATAGCCAACGCACGATTCCACTGGTTATCACATGTGTTCTTGACTCGAACCCATTTCCTTGTTGTTGGTATTTGCATTAGAGTGTTCATTTAGAGTCTCTCCTCAGTCATATCCCCTCCACCCCTGTAGTCAAGAAGTTGTTTTTCATCGGTGTTTTTACTCCCACAGTTTATCCTGTGCTTGTGGATAGTATTTTTTAGATCCATGTAGATTGTTCAGGGACACTGCATTGCCACTAATGGAGAAGTCCATCACCTTCGATTGTACCACAATGTATCAGTCTCTGTGTACAATGTTTTCCTGGTTCTGCTCCTTTTGCTCTGCATCACTTCCTGGAGGTTATTCCAGTCTCCATGGAATTCCTCTACTTTATTATTCCATTTAGCACAATAGTATTCCATCACCAACATATACCACAATTTGTTCAGCTATTTGCCAATCAAAGGGGATCCCCTCATTTTCCAATTTTTTGCCACCAGAAAGAGCATGGCTATAAATATTTTTGTACAAGTATTTTTCTTCATTATCTCTTTTGGGTACAAACCCAGCAGTGGTATGGCAAGATCAAAGGGCAGACAGTCTTTTATCACCCTTTGGGCATAGTTCCAAATTGCCCTCCAGAATGGCTGGATCAATTCACAACTCTACCAGCAATGAATTAGTGTCCCTACTATGCCACATCCCCTCCAGCATTCACTACTTTCCATAGCTGTCATGTTAGCCAATCTGCTAGGTGTGAGGTGATACCTCAGAGTTCTTTTGATTTGCATCTCTCTGATTATAAGAGATGTAGAGCACTTTTTCATGTGCTTATTAATAGTTTTGATTTCTTTGGCTGAGAACTGCCTGTTCATGTCCCTTGCCCATTAATCAATTGGAGAATAGCTTGATTTTTGTACAATTGATTTAGTTCTTTGTAAATTTGAGTAATTAAACCTTTGTCAGAGGTTTTTATGAAGATTGTTTCCCAATTTGTTGCTACCCTTCTGATTTTGGTTACATTGGTTTTGTTTGTACAAAAACTTTTTAATTTGATGTATTCCAGATTATTTATTTTGCATTTTGTAACTCTTTCTAAGTCTTGCTTGGTTTTGAAGACTTTCCCTTCCCAAAGGTCTGACATGTATGCTATTCTGTGTTCTCCTAATTTTCTTATAGTATCCTTTTTTATGTTCAAGTCATTCACCCATTTTGAATTTATTTTGGTGTAGGATGTGAGGTATTGATCTAAACCTAATATTTCCCACACTGTCCTCTAATTTTCCCAGCAGTTTTTATGAAATAGTGGGTTTTTGTCCCAAAAGCTGGGATCTTTGGGTTTGTCATATACTGTCTTGCTGAGGTCGCTTTCCCCCAGTCTATTCCACTGATCCTCCTTTCTATCTCTTAGCTAGTACCAAATTGCTTTGATGACCGCTGCTTTATAATATATTCTGAGATCTGGGACTGCAAGGCTCCCTTCCTTGGTATTTTTTTTCATTATTTCCCTGGATATCCTTGATCTTTTGTTATTCAAAATGAACTTTGTTATGGTTTTTTCTAAATCAGTAAAAAAGTTTTTTGGAAGTTCCATGGGTATGGCACTAAATAGATAGATGAGTTTGGGTAGGATGGTCATTTTTATTATATTGGCTCATCCTACCCCTGAGCAGTTAATGTTCTTCCAATTGTTCAAGTCTAGTTTTAGTTGTGTGGAAAGTGTTTTGTAGTTGTGTTCATATAGATCCTGTGTTTGTCTTGGGATATAGATTCCTAAGTATTTTATGTTGCCTAAGGTGATTTTGAATGGGATTTCTCTTTCTAGTTCTTGCTGCTGAGCTGTGTTGGAATTATATAGAAATGCTGATGACTTATGTGGGTTTATTTTGTATCCTGCAACTTTGCTAAAGTTGTTGATTATTTTGATTAGTTTTTGGTTGAATCTCTAGGATTCTTTAAGTAGACCATCATGTCATCTGCAAAGAGCGATGATTTGGTCTCCTCCTTGCCTATTTTAATGCCTTCAATTTCTTTTTCTTCTCTAATTGCTACTGCTAGTGGTTCTAGTACAATGTCAAATAGTAGAGGTGATAATGGGCATCCTGGTTTCACTCCTGATCTTAATGGGAATGGATTTAGTTTATCCCCTTTGCAGATGATATTAGTTGATGGTTTTAGATATATACTGTTTATTATTTTTAGGAACAACCCTTCTACTCCTATGATTTCTAGTGTTTTTAATAGGAATGGGTGTTGTATTTTATCAAAGGCTTTTTCTGCATCTATTGAGATAATCATGTGGTTCTTGTTGGTTTGCTTGTTCATGTGTTCAATTATGTGGATGGTTTTCATAATATTGAACAAGCCCTGCATCCCTGGTATAAATCCTACTTGATCATGGTGGATGATCCTTCTGATCACTTGCTGGAGTCTTTTTGCTAGTATCCTATTTAAGATTTTTGCATCTATATTCATTAGGGAGATTGGTCTATGATTTTCTTTCTCTGTTTTTGGCCTCCCTGGCTTTGGAATTAATACCATGTTTGTGTCATAAGAGGAGTTTGGTAGAACTCCATCTTTGCTTATTATGTCAAATAGTTTGCATAGTATTGGGGTTAGCTGTTCTTTGAATGTTTGATAGAATTCACTGGTGAATCCGTCAGGCCCTGTGGATTTTTTCTTAGGAAGTTCTTTGATGGACTGTTGGATTTCTTTTTCTGATATGGGATTGTTTAAGAAATCTATTTCTTCTTCTGTTAATCTAGGCAATTTATATTTTTGTAAATATTTATCCATATCACCTAGGTTGGTATATTTATTGCCATATAGTTGGGCAAAGTAGTTTTTCATGATTGCCTTAATTTCCTCTTCATTGGAGGTGAGATCCCCCTTTTCATCCTTGATGCTGTTAATTTGCCTTTCTTCTTTCCTTTTTTTAATTAGATTGACCAGTACTTTGTATATTTTGTCTATTTTTTCAAAGTACCGGCTTCTAGTCTTGTTTATTACCTCAATAGTTCTGTCATTTCGATTTTATTAATTTCTCCCTTAATTTTTAGGATCTCTAGTTTAGTTTTCTTCTGGGGGTTTTTAATTTGTTCATTCTCAAGTTTTTTGATTTGCATTTCCAATTCCTTGATCTCTGTCCTCCCTAATTTGTAAATATATGCACTCAGGGATATGAATTTTCCTCTGAGTACTGCCTTGGCTGCATCCCATAAGGTTTGAAAGGATGTCTTGCTGTTGTCATTTTCCTCAATGAAATTATTAATTGTTTCTATGATTTCTTCTCTAACTAACCGATTTTGGAGTATCATATTATTTAATTTCCTATTAATTTTTGATTTGGCTCTCCATGTACCCTTACTGATCAATATTTTTATTGCCTTGTGATCTGAAAAGGCTGCAGTTATTATTTCTGCTTTTCTGCATTTGAGTGCCATGTTTCTATGACCTAATGTATGATCTATTTTTGTGAATGTGCCATGTGGTGCTGAAAAGAAGGTGTATTCCTTTTTGTCCCTATTTATTTTTCTCCATATGTCTATTAACTCTAATTTTTCTAAGATTTCATTCACCTCTTTTACTTCTTTCTTGTTTATTTTTTGGTTTGATTTATCTAAATTTGATAGTGGTTGGTTCAAGTCTCCCACTAATATGGTTTTACTGTCTATTTCCTCCTTCAATTCTCCTAGTTTCTCTATTAAAAATTTGGATGCTATACCATTTGGTGCATACATGGTGATTAGTGATATTTCCTCATTGTCTATACTCCCTTTTAACAGAATACCTTCCCTATCCCTTTTGATCAAGTCTATTTTTGCTTTGGCTTTGTCAGATATCATGATTGCAACTCCTGCCTTCTTTCTATCAGTTGAGGCCATGCAGAGTCAGTGTTTGCTGATATTTGAATAGTAGAACATAGGGATGTTCTAGCAAAGTTCATATAGAAAGTAAGGATCCCAAAATAGGCAAGTTTGTGTTGTGGGCTGCATGGAAGCAAAGGTTGTTCTCTCAATGCCATTTTAATAGACCTAGAATCCTCAATTCAGACTTAGGTTTTGAGAATCTCTAATGCTCTACCTCTATGAGACTTTTCTTGATCCCCAGGAGCAGTTATGTTGTATTGACTTAGATGGGGTTGTTCTTAATAGAATATTAATAAGACCTGAGACCAAGTACTCTCCTCATGTCCCCAGTGCCAATCTGAGTCCCTGAAACAAAGCCATTTAAAAAGTAATTTTTACTGGATTAATGTTTCATTATTGTACATGAAAACCCTCATTTTAGGAGACTTTTTCCTAAGAAGAAAAATATTTTCATTAAAAATAACATGGAGTACCTTTGTGCTTGCATGTTAAAAGTTAATAGATTTCTTTAAAATATTGTTGCTTTTAACATCAGGGTAATTGTTCAATAATTACTTTTTCCTTGTTAGGGTAGGGAAGGGTCTCTTTGTCATGTATCTCCAAAAGAGTACTATATAGATACATGTATATATGTATATATTGCATGCCTAGCATAGAGTAGACAGTGAATACTTGCTGATAGGTGAACAAAGCCCTTAATAGAATCGGACTTTTGAGATATCTTTAGGTCTCTAAGACTTAAAATAGGTAATTTTTTTTCAATTTAAACATTATTTTATTTGGTTATTTTCAAACAATATTCCTTAGAAAGAAAGATCTTTTTCTTATGCTCTCGCCCTCCCACCACCCCTCCCCTAGCCAACGCATGATTCCACTGGGTATCACATGTGTCCTTGCTTTAAACCCATTTCCATGTTGTTGGTATTTGTATTAGGATGTTTATTTAGAGTCTCTCCACATTACTATCCCTTCCACCCCTGTAGTCAAGCAGTTGCTTATCTTCGGTGTTTTTACTACCACCATTTGTCCTTTGCTTGTGGATAGTGTTTTTTTCTCCAGGATCCCTGTAGAATGTTCAGGGACTTTCTATTGACACTAATGGAGAAGTCCATTGTGTTCTCCTGTACCAGAGTGTATCAGTCTCTGTGTACAATGTTTTCCTGCTTCTGCTCCTCTCACTCTGCATCACTTCCTGGAGGTTATTCCAGTCTCCATGGAATTCCTCCACTTTATTATTCCTTTTAGCACAATAGTATTCCATCACCAACAGATACCACAATTTGTTCAGATATTCCCCAATTGAAGGGCATCCCCTCATTTTCCAATTTTTGGCCACCACAAAGAGTGCAGCAATGAATATTCCTGTACAAGTCTTTTTCCTTATTATCTCTTTGGGGTACAAACCCAGAAGTGCTATGGCTGGATCATGGGGCAGACATTCTTTTATCGCCCTTTGGGAATAGTTCCAAATTGCCTTCGAGGATGGTTGCATCAATTCAGAACTCCACCAGCAATGAATTAATGTCCCTACATTGCCACATCCCCTCCAGAATTCATTACTTTCCTTTGCTGTCATATTAGCCAATATGCTAGGTGAGAGGTGATACCTCAGACTTGTTTTGATTTGCATATCTCTGATTATAAGAGATTTAGAGCACTTTTTCATGTGCTTATAAATAGTATTGATCTCTTTATCTTAAAATTGCCTATTCATGTCCCTTACCCATTTTTCAATTGGGGAATGGCTTGATTTTTTGTACAATTGATTTAGCTCTTTATAAATTTGAGTAATTAGACCTTTGTCAGAGGATTTTGTTATGAAAAGTGTTTCCCAATTTGTTGCTTCCCTTCTCAATTTGGTTGCATTGGTTTTGTTTGTATAAAAACTTTTAATTTGATGTAATCAAAATTGCTTATTTTACATTTTTGTGACTCTTTCTTATGTCTTGGTCGGTTTTAAAGTCTTTCCCTTCCCACAGGTCTGACATGTATATTATTCTGTGATCACCTAATTTACTTATAGTTTCCTTCTTTATGTTCAAGTCATTCATCCATACTGAGTTTATCTTGGTGTAGGGTATGAGGGTTGATCCAAATCTAATCTCTCCCACACTGTTTTCAAGTTTTCACGGCAGTTTTTGTCAAATAGTGGGTTTTTGTCCCAGAAGCTGCGCTTTTGGTTTTGTCATATACTCCCTTAATGGGGTCACTTACCCCAAGTCTATTCCACTGATCCTCCTTTCTGTCTCTTAGCCGGTACTAAATTGTTTTGATGACCACTACTTTATAATAGAGTTTGAGATCTGGGACTGCAAGGCCACCTTCCTTTGTGTTTTTTTTTCATTATTTCCCTGGATATCCTTGACCCTTTGTTCTTCCAAATGAACTTTGTTATGTTTTTTTCTAAGTCAGTAAAATTTTTTTTTGGAAGTTCAATGGGTATGTCACTAAATAGATAAATAAGCTTGGGTAGGATGGTCATTTTTATTATATTGGCTCGTCCTACCCATGAAGAGTTAATACTTTTCCAATTGCTCAAGTCTAGTTTTAGTTGTTTGAAGAGTGTTTTGTAGTTGTGTTCATATAGTTCCTGTGTTTGTCTTGGGATATAGATTCCTAAGTATTTTATTTTGTATAAGGTGATATTGAATGGGGTTTCTCTTTCTAATTCTTGCTGCTTAGCTGTGTTAGAAATATATAGAAAAGTTGATGACTTATGTGGGTTTATTTTGTAACATGCAACTTTGCTAAAGTTGGTGAATATTTCGACTAGCTTTTTGGTTGATTCTCTAGGATTCCTTAAGTAGACCATCATATCATCCACAACGAGCGATAGCTTGGTCTCCTCCTTGCCTATTTTAATGCCTTCAATAATTCTTTTTCTTCTCTAATTGCTACTGCTAGTATTTTTAGTACAATGTTTTGGGGTTTTTTTGCCTGCCTCAAATATTCTTTTTTTTTTTATAATATTTTATTTGATTATTTCCAAGCATTATTCGTTAAAGACAAAGATCATTTTCTCTCCCCCCCCCATAGCCTACGCGTGATTCCACTGGGTATCACATGTGTTCTTGATTTGAACCCATTGCCATGTTGTTAATAATTGCATTAGAGTTTCGTTTAGAGTCTCTCCTCTATCATGTCCCCTCAACTGCTGTAGTCAGGCAGTTGCTTTTCCTCGGTGTTTTTACTCCCACAGTTTATCCTCTGCTTATGAATAGTGTTTTTTCTCCTAGATCCCTGCAGATTGTTCAGGGACATTATACCGCCCCTAATGGAGAAGTCCATTACATTCGATTATACCACAGTGTATTAGTCTCTGTGTACAATGTTCTCCTGGTTCTGCTCCTTTCGCTCTACATCACTTCCTGGAGGATGTTCCAGTCTCCATGGAATTATTCCACTTTATTATTCCTTTTAGCACAATAGTATTCCATCACCAACATATACCACAATTTCTTAGCCATTCCCCAATTGATGGGCATCCCCTCGTTTTCCAATTTTTGGCCACCACAAAGAGCGCAGCTATGAATATTTTTGTACAAGTCTTTTTGTCCATTATCTCTTTGGGGTACAAACCCAGCAGTGCTATGGCTGGATCAAATGGTAGACATTCTTTTGTCGCCCTTTGGGCATAGTTCCAAATTGCCCTCCAGAATGGTTGGATCAGTTCACAACTCCACCAGCAATGAATTAGTGTGCCAACTTTGCCACATCCCCTCCAGCATTCATTAGTTTCCTTTGCTATCATGTTAGCCAATCTGCTAGCTGTGAGGTGATACCTCAGAGCTGTTTTGATTTGCATCTCTCTGATTATAAGAGATTTAAAACACTTCTTCATGTGCTTATTAATAGTTTTGATTTCTTTATCTGAAAACTGCCTATCCATGTCCCTTGCCCATTTATCAATTGGAGAATGGCTTGATTTTTTGTACAATTGATTTAGCTCTTTATAAATTTGTGTAACTAAACCTTTGTCAGAGGTTTCTATGAAGATTTTTTCCCAATTTGTTGTTTCCCTTTTGATTTTAATTACATTGGTTTTGTTTGTACAAAAGCTTTTTAATTTGATGTAGTCAAAATTATTTATTTTACTTTTTGTGATTCTTTCTATGTCTTGCTTGGTTTTAAATTCTTTCCCCTCCCAAAGGTCTGATATGTATACTATTCTGTGTTTACCCAATTTACTTATGGTTTCCTTCTTTATGTTTAAGTCATTCACCCATTTTGAATTTATCTTTGCGTAGGGTGTGAGGTGTTGCTCTATTCCTAGTCTCTCCCACACTGTCTTCCAGTTTTCCCAGCAGTTTTTATCGAATAGTGGATTTTTGTCCCAAAAGCTGGGATCTTTGGGTTTATCGTATACTGTCTTGCTGAGGTCGCTTTCCCCCAGTCTATTCCACTGATCTTCCTTTCTGTCTCTTAGGCAGTACCAAATTGTTTTGATAACTGCTGCTTTGTAATATAGTTTAAGGTCTGGGACTGCAAGGCCCCCATCATATGTGGTTTTTTTTTTTCATTATTTCCTTGGATATCCTTGATCTTTTGTTATTCCAGATGAATTTTGTTATGGTTTTTTCTAAATCAGTAAAGAAATATTTTGGGAGTTCAATGGGTTTGGCACTAAATAGATAAATAAGTTTGGGTAGGATGTTCATTTTTATTATATTGGCTCCTCCTACCCATCAGTAGTTAATGTTTTTCCAATTGCTCAAGTCTAGTTTTAGTTGTGTGGAGAGTGTTTTGTAGTTGTGTTCATATAGATCCTGTGTTTGTCTCGGGAGATAGATTCCTAGGTATTTTATTTTGTCTAGGGTAATTTTGAATGGGATTTCTCTTTCTAGTTTTTGTTACTGAGCTGTGTTGGAGATATATAGAAATGCTGATGACTTATATGGGTTTATTTTGTATCCTGCAACTTTGCTAAAGTTGTTGATTATTTCAATTAGCTTTATGGTTGAATCTCTAGGATTCTTTAAGTAGACCATCATGTCATCTGCAAAGAGTGACAACTTGGTCTCCTCCTTGCCTATTTTAATGCCTTCAATTTCTTTTTCTTCTCTAATTGCTACTGCTAGTATTTCCAGTACAATGTCAAATAGTAGAGGTGATAATGGGTATCCTTGCTTCACTCCTGATCTTATTGGGAATGCATCTAGTTTATCCCCATTGCAGATGATATTAGCTGATGGTTTTAGATATATAGTGTTTATTATTTTTAGGAACGACCCTTGTATTCCTATGCTTTCTAGTGTTTTTAATAGGAATGGGTGTTGTATTTTATCAAAGGCTTATTCTGCGTCTATTGAGATAATCATGTGGTTCTTGTTGGTTTGTTTATTGATGTGGTCAATTATGTGGATGGTTTTCCTAATATTGGACCATCCCTGCATCCTTGGGATAAATCCTACATGATCATGGTGGATGACCGTTCTGATCACTTGGTGGAATCTTTTTGCTAGTATCCTATTTAAGATTTTTGCATCTATATTCATTAGGGAGATTGGTCTATAGTTTTCTTTCTCTGTTTTTGACCTGCCTGGTTTTGGAATCAGTACCATGTTTGTGTCATAAAAGAAGTTTGGTAGAACTCCCTCTTTGCCTATTATGTCAAATAGTTTGTATAGTATTATGATTCACTGTTCTCTGAATGTTTGATAGAATTCACTGGTGAATCCATTAGGCCCTGTGGATTTTTTCTTAGGAAGTTCTTTGATGGCTTGTTGGATTTCATTTTCTGATATGGGATTATTTAAGAATTCTATTTCTTCTTCTGTTAGTCTAGGCAGTTTGTATTTTTGTATATATTCATCCATATCACATAAATTGGCGTATTTATTGTCATATAATTGGGCAAAGTAATTTTTAATGATTGCCTTAATTTCCTCTTCATCGGAGGTGCTGTCCCCCTTTTCATCTTTGATGTTGTTAATTTGCTTTTCTTCCTTTCTTTTTTTAATTAGATTGACCAGTACTTTGTCTATTTTGTTTGTTTTTTCAAAGTACCAGCTTCTAGTCTTATTTATTAAATCAATAATTCTATCACTTTCAATTTTATTAATTTCTCCCTTAATTTTTAGCATTTCTAGTTTGGTTTTCTGCTGGAGGGTTTTAATTTGATTGCTTTTGAGTTTTTTTATTTACATTTCCAATTGATTGATCTCTGCTCTCCCTAGTTTGTTAATATATGCACGCAGGGATCTGAATTTACCTCTGATTACCTCTTTGCCTGCATCCCATAAGGTTTGAAAAGATGTCTCACCATTGTTATTTTCCTTAATGAAATTATTAATTGTTTCTATGATTTCTTCTCTAACTAACCGATTTTGGAGTGTCATATTATTTAATTTCCAATTAATTTTTATTTGGGTCTCCATGTACCCTTACTGATCATTATTTTTATTGCCTTATGATCTGAAAAGGTTGCATTTATTATTTCTTCTTTTCTGCTTTTGTGTGCTTTGTTTCTGTGACCTAATGTATGGTCAATATTTGTGAATGTGCCATATGGTGCTGAGAAGAAGGTGTATTTCTTTTTATCCCTATTTATTTTTCTCCATATGTCTATTAATTCTAATTTTTCTAAGATTTCATTCACTTCTTTTACCTCTTTCTTATTTATTTTTTGATTTGATTTATCTAAATTTGATAATGGTTGGTTTAAGTCTCCCACTAATATGGTTTTACTGTCTATTTCTTCCTTCAATTCTCCTAGTTTCTCCATCAGAAATTTGGGTGCTATATTATTTGATGCATACATGTTGATTAGTGATATTTCCTCATTATCTAAAGTCCCTTTTAAAAAAATATAATTACCTTCCCTATCCCTTTTGATCAAGTCTATTTTTGCTTTAGCTTTATCAGATATCATGATTACCACTCCTGTCTTCTTTCTGTCAGTTGAGGCCCAGAAGGTCTTACTCCATCCTTTAATTCTGACCTTGTGGGTGTCAACCCGCCTCATGTGTGTTTCTTGAAGACAACATATGGTAGGGTTTTGGATTCTAATCCATTCTGTTATCGTCTACTTTTTATGGGTGAGTTCATCCCATTCACATTCAAAGTTATGACTGTCATTTGTGGACTCCCTGGCATTTTGATAACCTTCCCTAATTCTAACCTATTTTTCTTTGGCTCTACCTTTTAGTCCAGTGATTTACTTTAAATCAGTCCCCCTTATCCCCTCCCTTGATATGTTTCCCTTTTTAGTCCCTCCCTTTTTGTTCCCTCCCCATTCCCCTCCCCCCTCTCTTTCCCTCCCCTTTTGTTTTCCCTTTCTCCCTCCCCTCCTTGGTTTTCCCTTCTCCCTATCCTTATTTGGTAAGATAGAATTCAAGATCCCAATGGATCTAGATGTTCTTCCCTCTTAGAGTTGATTTCCCTGAGAGTAAGGTTTAAGTAAAAACTCTCTTCCTCTCCTTCTTATAGGAGTTTTCCTCCCCTCCCCTTCCCATGTGAATCTTTGTGTGAGAAAGATTATTCTATTTGATCTTTTTTTCCCCCTATTTACACATTACATTTTCCCCACATGTTAGTATATTTCTAGTACAATGTTAAATAATATAGGTGATAATGGGCATATTTGTTTCACTCCTGATCCTCCATGCCTGGAATGCTCTCCTGGTGTCTATCCTGACTTCCTTCAAGAATCAGCTCAAACTCCCCCTTCTACAAGGGGGACTTTTTCCCCGTCCTGCTCACTGCTAGTGCCTTCTATCGGAAGGGATTTCTCTTCTATGTACATCCTTCTTGACTTCTTGTCTTTCTCATTAAAATGGAAACTCCTTCAGGGCAAAAACTATTTTTCCCTTTTTTATATTTTTAGTGGGGTGTATGGGGTGCTGAGGGAGGAGTAGTATCTCTGGTATGGAGGGCTTGTTGTGCCCTCCTAGGGCAGCTCACCAGCCTCTGACCCCCACCTGACACCCAGCTTTCACTTGTGGCTCTCAGTAGCTGCTAGCATGCGGCAGCAGCCACACCCCAGGCAACAGCTTCGACAGGTCGGCCAAACCTTGTGAGGGTAGCCATCGGGTCTTAGACCCCTGGTGAACCAGGGCTTTGCTCACCCAGCATGTGAAGACTGTTTCAGCTGAACAGACGGAAGAAACTAATAAGAAGGTTCAACGGCTGAGAGGGCAACACAGCAAAGCACTGTGGAGTGCTTGGGGCGTGTTGGAGCACAAAAGACAACATGGCCATTCAATGAAGCTGAGGAAGTCTTCAGGTGTAACGACCTTTCGTGACACTGGACCCAGGCTTCCAACGCCAAGAGAGTGGGACTGTCTCTGTGCATCGACTTTTCCACTTAAATCTTCATGCACAAGTGTCTTTGTGCACACTCATCTATACACCATAGATGAAAACGCACAAAGACAATCATCATCCTCGGATACAGAAAGACTACTTCTACTACTACTGTGATCTTATTGGGAATGTATCTAGTTTATCCCCATTGTAGATGATGTTAGTTGATGGTTTTAGATATATACTGTTTATTATTTTTAGGAAAGACCCTTCTATTCCTATGTTTTGTAGTGTTTTTAATAGGAATGGGTGTTGTATTTTATCAATGGCCTTTTATGCATATATTGAGATAATCATGTGATTTTTGTTGGTTTGCTTGTTGATATGGTCAGTTATGTGGATGGTTTTCCTAATATTGAACCAGCCCTGCATTCCTGGTATAAATCCTACTTGATCATAGTGAATGATCCTTCTGATCACTTGATGGAATCTTTTTGCTAGTATCCTATTTAATATTTTTGCATCTATATTCATTAGGGAGATTGGTCTATAGTTTTCTTTCTCCGTTTTTGACCTGCCTGGCTTTGGAATCAGTACCATGTTTGTGTCATAAAAGGAGTTTCGTAGAACTACCTCTTTGCTTATTATATCAAATAGTTTGTATAGTATTGGGATTAGGTGCTCTGTGAAAGTTTGATAGAATTCACTTGTGAATCCATCAGGCCCTGGAGATTTTTTCTTAGGGAGTTCTTTGATGGTGTAAAGATTAAAATTTAGGGGGGAAACTGATAGAGGTAGAAATTAGTTTCTCTCTGCAAGGAGTATGATATTTTTAGATATTTAATAAAGGTTGAGAATTTAAGAAAAGTACAAGAACGAAAGGCACGTGTCAGGTGGGCCAAAAGGCCCAATTCAATTTCACTGACATCATAAGACGAGTCTGCTTGCTAGAGGAGATAGGAAGAGAAGAGCCAAAAGCCTTTCCAATCAGGTTAAATACCCCATCTCGATCTCGGCCCAGGTGAGAATTCAGTGATATTACAAAGCATTCTGGGGAAGTGGAGCAGGGACTTCTGGGCATTGAAGTCCTGTATTCAGGTCTCCATTTTTACATACCTCCTTTTGATCCTCTGGGAAGAAGGACTTCCCCAAAGGATCATAAAAACATAATCAATTTAAAAATTACAATAATTTGAGGATAAGAGAAAAAAACAAAAAAAACAAAACCAATAATTGCTGGACGCATTGATAAAAAGCCAGTTAGGGCGCAGTCCCCTTTGGCATGAAAGTATACATACAAATAAATATTCAATCAACCACACCCAAACTTCAATTTGGGTTTTTTTTTTTTTTGGTGCAGCTTGTGATCTGGAGGCATCTTCATCGTGTCTTCTCCAAAATTTCCCTTTCTGGATTCAGAGGTACCATCTTTCTTTACCTAAAATTCTTCTAAAAAGGAATTTAAACTTTGCCATTTAAAATAATGATTTTTTTTACATTCTCCCGTTAAGAGGGTGATAGAAAAAAACAGGATCACTTAGGGATGCATGGCTGATGTTTGAGGTACATGAAATAATTGGCAAGAGAAATTAAAAAGATATCAGAAAAATCTAAAAGAAAAGAAAATACTGGATGAAAATATGGAGTATAGAAGTCTTATGTGTAAAAACTCCAAGTAAAAGAAAAATGTATAAAAGATCCTTGAATCAGGACCCAATCAAAATGATCTAAGCAATGACGCATTTATCCAGTCAGTAGCCAGGACTACAGAAAGGTACCACATTATGAAAGACAGAAAAGGGACCAGATTATAGGAGCCAAGTTTGAGATACTTGTTAGAATGTGGAACAAGGAAGACCTGCCTTTAACACATGTTAAACAGCCACAACCTCGAACCCCAAACACGTTCAAGTCCTCTGTGTCTAGACTCAAAATTACATCAATTTCACCAGGACTGGTTGGTCTCTTTGACCTTGTGCTCAATTGGCACTATGCAGTTTAGCTTTGTTCTTCTTGGCACTGTGCAATTGCTCTTTTGTGTATATCTTGTCCTGGAATCAGACAGAATCATTAAGTAAATTCCCATAATTTTTAAAATAATTAGTGGCATCATTTTTATAGTCTCTAGCTTTTTGGGCATGCATTGCCAAATATATTTTAAACTTATAGTACTGAAAAGTCAAAAAGTTAAAGAAAATCTTAATGCTGGCAACATGTGCTTCAAATATAAAAAGAAGAGAGAATAAAAAAAAAACTGAAATAGTATATTGCACATGCAAGAAAAATATAATGATAAAAGTTTTAAAAATAAAAATATAGCTTATAATCATTGACACACTGTGTCAGCTAAGGAAATATAGAATACAAGGCTTTCTCACCAAAAATGAGATCCATTTCCTCTTTATATCTGGTCATGATCCACTGTGAGTATGAGCAAATGAATTGAACAAGGTAACCATTTTCATTTTTAAAGAATAGTATTACAAATGTGTAGATATCAATATCCCTAAAATTCTCAATACCCCGATTAATTACAATAGCAAACTACCACACTATCATATTTCACATAAGCTGCTATATGACATTATGGAGCCTATGAATTGATGGATATTTGTCACAATTTTTACAAATATAGCAAATCTTTCAACCTTGGTAATAAACATTTTTAAACAAAGTAAAACTCATTTTGGGTTTAGCACATCTCCATTTTTACAATGGCCTGTTGGATTTCTTTTTCTCATATGGGTTTATTTAAGAATTCTATTTCTTCTTCTGTTAGTCTAGGCAATTTATATTTTTGTAAATATTCATCCATATCACCTAGGTTGGTATATTTATTGCCATATAGTAGGGCAAAGTAGTTTTTAATGATTGCCTTAATTTCTTCTTCATTGGAGGTGAGGTCCCCCTTTTCATCTTTGATGCTGTTAATTTGCCTTTCTTTCCTTTTTTAATTAGATTGACCAGTACTTTGTCTATTTTGTTTGTTTTTTCAAAGTATCAAGCTTCTAGTCTTGTTTATTAGTTTAATAGTTCTATCACTTTTGATTTTATTAATTTCTCCCTTAATTTTTAGCATTTCTAGTTTGGTTTTCTGCTGGGGGTTTCTAATTTGTTCGCTTTCAAGTTTTTTGATTTCCATTTCCAATTCCTTGATCTCTGTACTCCCTAATTTGTTAATATATGCACTCAGGGATATGAATTTTCCTCTGAGTACTGCTTTGGCTGCATCCCATAAGGTTTGAAAGGATGTCTCACCATTGTTATTTTCCTTAATGAAATTATTAATTGTTTCTATGATTTCTTCTCTAACTAACCGATTTTGGAGTATCATATTATTTAATTTCCAATTAATTTTTATTTGGGTCTCCATGTACCCTTGCCGATCAATATTTTTATTGCCTTATGATCTGAAAAGGTTGCATTTATTATTTCTGCTTTTCTGCATTTGTATGCCATGTTTCTGTAACCTAATGTATGATCAATCTTTGTGAATATGCCATGTAGTGCTGAGAAGTAGGTATATTCCTTTTTATCCCTATTTTTCTCCATATGTCTATTAACTCTAATTTTTCTAAGATTTTATTTACATCTTTTACCTCTTTCTTATTTATTTTTTGGTTTGATTTATCTAAATTTGATAGTGGTTGGTTCAAATCTCCCACTAATATGGTTTTACTGTCTATTTCTTCCTTCAATTCTTCTAGATTTTCCATTAGAAATTTGGGTGCTATAACATTTGGTGCATACATGTTGATTAGTGATAATTCCTCATTGTCTATACCCCCTTTTAACAGAATATAATTACCTTCCCTATCCCTTTTGATCTGGTCTTTTTTTGCTTTGGCTTCGTCATATATCATGATTGCAACTCCTGCCTTCTTTCTATCATTTGATACCCAGAAGGTCTTACTCCATCCTTTAATTCTAACCTTATGAGTATCAACCCACCTCATGTGTGTTTCTTGAAGACAACATATGGTAGGGTTTTGGATTCTAATCCATTCTGTTATCGTCTACTTTTTATGGGTGAGTTCATCCCATTCACGTTCAACGTTATGACTGTCATTTGTGGATTCCCTGGCATTTTGATATCCTCCCCTAATTCTGACCTTTCTTCTTTAGCTATAATCTTTTAAACCAGTGATTTACTTTAGATTAGTCCCCCTAGTCCCCCTTCCTTGATATGCTTCCCTTCTAGCCCCTCCCTTTTTGTTCCCAACCCCTCCGCCCTCTCCTTCCCTCCCGTTTTATACTCCCTCCACCTTCCCCTCCATAATTTCCACTTCTCTCTTACCATATAGGATAAGATAAAGTTCAAGGTCCCAATGGATCTAGATATTCTAATTTCTCAGCGTTGATTTCACTGAGAGTAAGGTTTAAGTAATACCAGTTAGCACTTTCTTCTTCTCCTCCCAATAAGATATTCCTTCCCCTCCCCTTCCCATGTGTATCATTGTGTGAGAAAGATGATTCTATTTAGTTTTGTTCTATTTCTTGAAGTATATGTTAGTACCATCAACGATTCACCCCCTCCCTTTTTCTTTCTTTCACCCCCCTTTTCTTTATATTGTCTTAATGCCCCAATCATTCCCTATTCATGATTTTTCTAACTCCTCTAATGATGCATACAATTTTTGAGTTACACATTATATTTTCCCCACATATTTATATATATATATGTACACATATATACATATATATATAAATAATTTGATATAAATGTAGTCCTTATAGAAGAGAGTTTGAATACAAGAAAAATATAACATTTTTCTCCTTTTCCCTTTCCTTCATATTTACCTTTTCAAGTTTTCCTTGCTCTTTGTGTTTGGATGTCGAACTTTCCACAGAGCTCTGGTCTTTTCTTTTAAAAAACTTGGAAATCTTCTGTTTTCTTGAATGCCCATACTTTCCCTGGAAGTATATAGTCAGTTTTGATGGGTAGCTGATTCTTGGTTAAAGACCCAGCTCTCTTGCCTTTCTGAAAATCATGTTCCATGCCTTACTGCCTTTCGGAGTGGAATTTGCAAGGTCTTGTATGACCCTGATTGGCATTCCTTTATATCTAAATTATCTTTTTCTGTCTTCTTGTAAGATTTTTTCTTTTGCTTGAATGCTTTGGAATTTGGCAATTACATTCCTGGGAGTTGTCTTTTGGGGATTTAGTGTAGAGGGTGTTCTGTAAACTCTTTCAATGCCTGTATTGCCCCCTTGTTCTAGAATCTCTGTGCAGTTTTCTTTAACGATATCTTGTATCATGATGTTGAGATTACTATTTATTTCTGGCTTTTCTGGTAGGCCAATGATTTTCAGATTGTCTCCCCTTCCTCTGTTTTCCAGGTCTGTCACCTTGTCAGTGTGATATTTTGTGTTATCCTCTAATTTCTTAGTCTTTTGGCTTTGCTTTATTAATTCTTGTTCTTTTGCAAGATCATTGTCTTCTAGTTGCCTGATTCTGACCTTTAAAGCCTGGTTTTCCTTTTCAGTTTGTTCTGTCTTTCTATTTGAGGCCTCAAGCTGTTTCTGTAGTTGTGTTTTTTCATGCTTCTGATTGCTGAGTTCCTTTTGCATTATTTCCCATTTTTTCCTGCCAGAAGGCTTTCATCTTTTTGATCACTTCCAATTTAAATTCTTCAAGAGCTTGTGGACAATTTCCATTTCTTTTGGAAGGTTTTGGAGCATTTGTTTGCACTTCCTCTTCTGCTATTTCCTCTGTTTTTTGTGTGTTTTCCCTCCATAAAATGTGTCCAAAGTCACCCCCTTCTTCTTGCTTTTCTTGGTGTTGGGGTGTTGGGTTCTTGGGTAGTTTTCCATCTCTCTGTTTTGTTTGGTTTTTTTCCTCCTTCCTCACCTTTCCAGTCTGAAATCTGAATGAGTAGTATCTGCCCTCAGTATAAGGGTCTAATGGTCAAGGCTTTAGTCTCAGGATAATTCTAGTTTCTCTGCAGCTGCGCTGTCTTCCTGGGAAGGCCCAAAGACTGCCCTCCCCTGCCTGCCAGTATTTTGGGAGTTAATGCTCTCAGTTGAAAGTCTTTGTTGGTTTTAGCTAACTCCCAAGCCCTCTATATGCCCCTTGCTCACTTCAGGGGATCCCTTTGCTTACTCGGTGATTACAGTGCACTAGTTCTGGGCACCTGAGATCTGTTCTCTCCTAGCCTGCCTGCCGGGATTTCGGGTGTTAGTACTCTCAGGAGAAGGACCTTATCGTTTTCAGGTCCCCAGACCTGGGGCTGCCTGTTGTTCAGTACTAGGGTGCCCCTTTCTCATTTGTTGATTCTGGCCAGTGCTGACTTTAACTCTGGTTCCGGCTGTTTGGTTCGAGAGGGGAGGGTGGGTCAGATTTTTGTTCCCTTATATTGTGGAGGTGCCGGACTCCCACCTACCTTCAGAGCTTCGCCTTGTTGTGGAGTCTATCTGTTCTTATGAGGATGTTTTTTTTATTTTGGGAGGGTCTTTTGCGGTTGTCTGTGTCATTGGGTCTGAGGAGAGGAAGCAAGCCACGTCTACTCTACAGCCATGCTTACCTGGAAGTGGTAATTTTTTGAGTAGAAGAAACATTCCTATTTTTCAATATTTTATTTTTCCTCAATTACATGTAAAAATAATTTTTTAATATTAAAAATATTTGAGTTTAAGACTCTCTACTTCCTTCCCACTCCTCCCCTCACCTAAGAAAATAAGCAAGCTGTTAGATTTTACATATGTAATCATGTGAAACATTTTTCCATAGTCATTTTATAGAAGAAAACTCAAACAAAAAAAATTTTAAATGAAGAAAAAAAGTGAAATATAGTATGTCATACTTTGGTCCCCATTCCGACTACATCATTTCTTTCTCTGGAGACAGACGATATTTTCTGTCATAAATTCTTTGGATTTGTTTTAGATTATAGAATTGCTTAAAATATCTATGTTTTTCACAGTTAATCATTATACAATCTTATTCTTCTGATTCTGTTCACTTTACTCTACATATATTTAGAAAAACTTATTAAGATTTTCTGATATCCTCCTGTACGTCATTTCTTATAGCAAAATAGTATTCCATTTAAATCATATACCATAACTTTTTCAGCCTTTCCCCACTTGATGTGCATCCCTCCATTTTCCAAGTCCTTGACATCACAAAAAGAGCAGCAATAGATATTTTTGTAAATAGGACCTTTCCTTTCCTTTTCTTAATTTTTATCTCTTTAGAGATGACCTAGCAGTGGTATTTCATTTTAGATCTGTGTTACTTATTATTTGAAAGACAGCTCCCCATTTATTCCTATGTTCTCTAATGTTTTTGACAAGAATTGGTACTATATTTCATCAAAAAAAATTTTTTTCTGCACCTATTGAGGAAATCACATGATTTCTGATGGCTTTTTTAATATTAAATTAGGCCTGCATTCTTGGTAAAAATCCCCAATTCTTGAGATATATTGCTATAATCTCCTTGCTGGTATTTATTTGTATTTTTTGATTCAATAATCTTTAAGGAAATTAGTCCATAGTTTTCTTTGTTTTTGCTCTTTTGTAGTTTAGATATCAGCACCATATTTGTGTTATAGAGGCAATTTGGTAGGACTCCTTTGCCTATTTTCCCAAATAGTTCATATAATACTGGAATTTATTGTTCATTAAACGTTGGGTAGAATTTACTTGTGAATCCATCTGGCACTGGCAATTTTTTCTCCTTAGGGATTTCATTGATGGCTTGTGCAATTACTTTTTCTAAGATGTGATTACTTAAGTATTCTATTTCCTGTCTATTAATCTGAGCAATTTATATTTTTGTAAATATTCATCCATTTGCTTAGATTGGCAGATTTATTGGCATATACTTACTCAAGATAGCTCCTAATAATTGCTTCCATTTCCTCTTCACCCCTTTTCCTTTTTTACTGTTAAACACTTAGCATTAATTCTAAGACAGAAGATCAGCAAGGCCTAGGCAGTTGGGGTTAAAGGATTTGCTGAGGGTCGTATAGTTAGGAAGCACCTGAGGCTAACATCCATGATACTGATAATTTTTTTTATTTTAAAATCAATTTAACCAATGCTTTGTCTTATTGGAATTTTTTTTAACAAAACTAGCTACAAGTTTTATTTATTAGTTCAATCTCTCCTTTCTAAATTGGTATTAATTTGGGAATTTTTTAATTTGTTCTTTCTCAAGTTATTTTATTAATGTAAGTGTTCAGATATTTAAATCCCCCCCCAAGTTCTGCTTTAGCTATATTCCATAAATTTTGTTTTGTCCCACTGCTGTCATTTTCTTTAATGAAATAATTGATTGTTTCTGGGATTTGTTCTTTGACCCACTTATTCTTTAAAATTACATTATTTGGTTTCAAATTAATTTTTAATATCTTTCTGTAGCATCTTATTGAATGGTTAGATTAATACTAGTTATGAAAACTGAAAGTTGAGGTCTCTCACTAGTATATTTTTGTTGTCTGTTTCCTCCCATAACTCGAATTTCCTTTAAAAATTTGTTTGGATACTATATACCATTTGGCACATATATGTTTAGTATTGATATTACTTCATTGTTTATGATACCTGTTAGTAAAATGTAGTTTCCCTGATTGTGTCTTTTAATGAGTTTGATTTTTGCTTTGTCTGAAATCATGATTGCTACCCTGTTTTATTTACTTTAGGAGAAACATAAAAGAAAATGTTCAAGCCCCTTACCTTTATTCTGTGTGTTTCTGGACTTCAAATGTGTTTCATGTAAACATATTGTAAGTATAAGGATGAAAATTGGAGTTTTATGACTAAAAAAGACAGTTATACAGTTATATTGTGGTCACTGATTTTAAAAAATTATAGATTAAATCAAAATGACTTTTAGCAGCTTTTATTTACAAAGATATAGAGTGAAAGTGGAAAATATAGATAAAAAGACAATCTTTTTTTTTGCCTTTTATAAACATTATTTTGTTTGGTCTTTCTCACATATTATTCATTGGAAACAAAGAAAATTCTCTTTTCCTCCCTACCCCCACCTCCAACCACTCCTCCCATAGCTGATGCATGATTCCACTGGAAATCACATGTGTTCTTGATTTGAACCCATTTTCATGTTGTTGGTATTTGCATTAGAGTGTTCATTTAGAGTCTCTCCTCAGTCATTTCCCCTCAACCCCTGTAGTCATGCAGTTGCTTTTCTTCAGTGTTTTTAATCCCTAAATTTGTACTCTGCTTGTGGCTAGTGTTTTCTTTTCTAGGTCCCTGCAGAATGTTCAGGGACGTTGTATTGACACTAATAGAGATTATGTTTGATTGTACCTCAGTGTATCAGTCTCTGTGTACCATGTTTTTCTGGTTCTGCTCATTTCGCTCTGCATCACTTCCTGGAGGTTATTCCAGTCTCCATGGAATCCCTCCATTGTATTATTCCTTTGGGCACAATAGTATTCCATCACCATCATATACCACAATTTCTTCAGCCATTCCCCAATTGAAGGGCATCCCCTCATTTTCCAATTTTTGGCCACCATAAAGAGTGCAGCTATGAATATTCTTGTACAAGTCTTTTTCCTTATTATCTCTTTGGGGTACAAACCCAGCAGTGCTATGGCTGGATCAAAGGGCAGACAGTCATTTATCGCCCTTTGGGCATAGTTCCAAATTGCCCTCCAGGATGGTGGCATCAATTCAGAACTCCACCAGCAATGAATTCATGTCCCTAGTTTGCCACATCTCCCCTTCATCATTCATTACTTTCCTTTGTCATGTTAACCAATCTGCTAGGTGTGAGGTGATACCTCAGAGTTGTTTTGATTTGCATCTCTCTGATTATAAGAGATTTAGAACACTTCTTCATGTGCTTATTAATAGTTTTGATTTCTTTGGCAGAAAACTGCCTGTCATGTCCCTTGCCCATTTATCAATTAGAGAATGGCTTTATTTTTTGTACAATTGATTTAGGTCTTTATGAATTTGAGTAATTAGACCTTTGTCTGAGGTTTTTGTTATGAAGATTGTTTCCCAATTTGTTGCTTCCCTTCTCATTTTGGTTACATGGTTTTGTTTGTACAAAAACTTGTTAATCTGATGTAATCAAAATTATTTATTTTACATTTTGTGACTCTTTCTATGTCTTGCTTGGTTTTAAAGCCTTTCCCTTCCCAAAGGTCTGACATGTATACTATTCTGTGATCACCTAATTTGCTTATAGTGTCCTTCTTTATGTTCAAGTCATTCACCCATTCTGAGTTTATCTTGGTGTAGTGTGTGAGGTGTTGATCCAAACCTAATCTCTCCCACACTGTCTTCAAGTTTTCCTGGCAGTTTTTTTTTTAATAGTGGGTTTTTGTCCCAGAAGCTGGGTTGTTTGGGTTTGTCATGTACTGTCTTGTTGAGGTCACTTACCCCAAGTCTATTCCACTGATCCTCCTTTCTGTCTCTTAGCCAGTACTAAATTGTTTTGATGACCACTGCTTTATAATAGAGTTTGAGATCTGGGACTGTGAGGCCACCTTCCTTTATATTTTTTTTTCATTATTTCCTTGGATATCCTTGATCCTTTATTCTTCCAAATGAACATTTTTATGGTTTTTTCTAAATCAGTAAAAAAAAAAAATTTGGAAGTTCAGTGGGTATGGCACTAAATAGATAGATGAGTTTGGATAGGATGGTCATTTTTTTTATATTGGCTCGTCCTACCCATGAGCAGTTAATGTTTTTCCAATTGCTCAGGTCTAGTTTTAGTTGTGTGGACAGTGTTTTGTAGTTGTGTTCCTATAGTTCCTGTGTTTGTCTTGGGAGATAGATTCCTAAGTATTTTATTTTGTCTAGGGTAATTTTGAATGGGATTTCTCTTTCTAGTTCTTGCTGCTGAGCTGTGTTGGAATTATATAGAAATGCTGATGACTTATATGGGTTTATTTTGTATCCTGCAACTTTGCTAAAGTTGTTGATTATTTCGATTTGCTTTTTGGTTGAATCTCTAGGATTCTTTAAGTAGACCATCATGTCACCTGCAAAGAGCGATAGTTTAGTCTCCTCCTTGCCTATTTTAATGCCTTCAATTTCTTTTTCTTCTCGAATTGCTACTGCTAGTGTTTCTAGTACAATGTTAAATAATAGGGGTGATAATGGGCATCCTTGTTTCACTCCTGATGTTATTGGAAACACATCTAGTTTGTCCCCATTGCAGATGATATTAGCTGATGGTTTTAGATATATACTGTTTATTATTTTTAGGAAAGACCCTTCTATTCCTATGCTTTCTAGTGTTTTTAATAGGAATGGGTGTTGTATTTTATCAAAGGACTTTTATGCATATATTGAGATAATCATGTGATTTTTGTTGGTTTGCTTGTTTATATGGTCAATTATGTGGATGGTTTTCCTAATATTGAACCAGCCCTGCATTCCTGGTATGAATCCTACTTAATCATAGTGAATGACCCTCCTGATAACTTGGTGGAATCTTTTTGCTAGTATCCTATTTAATATTTTTGCATTTATATTCATTAGGGAGATTGGTATATAGTTTTCTTTCTCCATTTTTGACCTGCCTGGCTTTGGAATCAGCACCATGTTTGTGTCATAAAAGGAATTTGGTAGAATTCCCTCTTTACTTATTCTGTCAAATAGTTTGTATAATATTGAGATTAGCTGTTCTTTGAATGTTTCATAGAATTCCCTTGTGACTCCATCAGCCCCTGGTGATTTTTTCTTAGGGAGTTCTTTGATGGCCTGTTGGATTTCTTTTACTGATATGGGATTGTTTAATAATTCTATTTCTTCTTCTGTTAGTCTAGGCAATTTATCCATCCATATTGCCTAGATTGGTATATTGCCACATAATTGGGCAAAGTAATTTTTAATGATTGCCTTAATTTCCTCTTCATGGGAGGTGATGTCCCCCTTTTCATCTTTGATGCTGTTAATTTGCTTTTCTTCTTTCCTTTTTTAAATTAGATTGACCAGTACTTTGTCTATTTTGTTTGTTTTTTCAAAGTACCAGCTTCTAGTCTTATTTATTCAATATTTCTCTCACTTTTGATTTTATTAATTTCTCCCTTAGTTTTTAGGATCTCTAGTTTGGTTTTCTTCTGGGGGTTTTAAATTTGTTTTCTTTCAAGTTTTTTATTTGCATTTCCAATTCTTTCATCTCTGCCCCTCCTAATTTGTTAATATATGCACTCAGGGATAGGAATTTTCCTCTGAGTACTGCTTTGGCTGCATCCCATAAGGTTTGAAAGGATGTCTCACCATTGTCATTTTCCTCAAAAAATTATTGTTTCTATGTTTTGTTCTCTAATGGATTTTGGAGTATCATATTATTTAATTTCCAATTAATTTTTATTTGGCTTTCTATGTACCCTTACTGATCATTATTTTTATTGCCTTGTTATCAGAAAAGGCTGCACTTATTATTTCTGCTTTTTTGCATTTGTATGCCATGTTTCTGATGTGCCATGTGGTGCTGAGAAGAAGGTGTATTCCTTTTTCTCCCTATTTTTTCCATATGCCTATTAACTCTAATTTTTCTAAGATTTCATTCACTTCTTTTACCTCTTATTTATTTTTTGGTTTGATTTATCTAAATTTGATAGTCGTTGGTTCAAGTCTCCCACTAATATGGTTTTACTCTCTATTTTTCTCCTTCAATTCTCCTAGTTTCTCCATTAGAAATTTGGATGCTATACTATTTGGTGCATACATGTTAATTAGTGGTCATGGAAATCTTGTATTTTGTTGAATGCCCATACTTTCCCCTGGAAGTATATAGTCAGTGTTGATGGATAGCTGATTCTTAGTTGAAGACCCAGCTCTCTTGCCTTTCTGAATATCATGTTCCAGGCCTTTTGGTCATTCAGAGTGGAAATTGCTAGGTCCTGTGTAACCCTGATTGGTATTCCTTTATATCTAAACTGTTGTTTTTCTGGCTTCTTGTAAGATTTTTTTCTTTTGCTTGGAAGCTTTGGAATTTGACAATTACATTCCTAGGAGTTGTCTTTTGAGGATTTAGTGTAGAGGGTGTTCTGTGAACTCTTTCAATGCATATTTTGTCCCCTTGTTCTAGAATCTCTGGGCAGTTTTCTTTGGTGATATCTTGTATTATAATGTCAAGATTACTATTTATTTCTGGATTTTCTGGTAGGCCAATGATTCTCAGATTGTCTCCCCTTCCTCTGTTTTCCAGGATTGTCACCTTGTCAGTGAAATATTTTATGTTCTCTTCTAAATTCTTGATCTTTTGGCTTTGCTTTATTGATTCTTTCTCTTTTACCTGCTCGTTGTCTTCAAGTTGCCTAATTTTGACCTTTAAAGTCTGGTTTTCTTTTTCAGTTTGGTCAAACTGGTTTTGTACATGCGTGAATTTCTCTTGCATTATTTCCCACTTTTCCTCCCAGAAGGCTTCCATCTTTTTGATCCTTTCCAATTCAAATTATTCATGGGTTTGTGGAGATTTTCATTTCCTTTGGAAGGTTTCGGAGCATTTGCTTGTGTTTCCTATTCTATGTCCTCTGTATTTTTGCTCCATACAATGTGTCCAAAGTCGCCCCCTTCTTCTTGTTTTTCTTGGAATTGTGGGGCTTTTGTGCTTCTGTGGAGTTTGCCATCTCTATCTGAGGGGGGAGGACTAGCTTTTCATATTATCTCTGTCTGGTGTTCAGAGGTTTTAGACCTAGGCAGATTGTCAGTTCTAATCAGTTGTTGTTCTGTCTTCCTGGGGAAGCCAGGAATTGTTGGTGTTTCCCTGTTACTGCCCTCCTCAGTTTCCTCCCGATGCTTCTCAGTTGCCTTACTTCCACGCTCTGAGCCTGGCTCAGCCCTTTCCTCGGGGTGTTTGTTTCTGTGCCTCAGCTGGCCAGGAGAGCCAGCACTCTGAGGGGGGGGAGGGGCCGCGGCTTCCCATAGCTCCGAGGGCTCCTGATTAGATTAACTTTCTCTGGGTTGAACTGAGTTTGCTTTGAGGCAGGGACCTTGAGACTCGGATGGAAGGATCCAGCCAGGGGGTTGCAGGCTTCCCCATCTCTTTCTGTTTCCCTGCTGTCTAAGTGCCGCCGCGACTGGGTCAGGTTGTTTTCAGGCTGTGGCCTTCAGAATAGCAGGCTCCAGAGGCCCTTTTGCCAGCCCTGAGGGTTACTGTTGTTTCAGAGGACCCTGCTCTATGAGGGGGGAGGGGCTGTGGCTTCCTGGAGCTTTGAGGGCTGGTGATAGGATTAACCTCAGACTGAGTATGCCCTGAGGCATGGACCTTCGGTGAGACTCAGATGGAATGGATCTGGTCAGGGGGTTACAGGCTCCCCCGTCTCTCTCCTGTCTGGGTGCCCCCTTGACTGGGTCAGGTTGTTTTCAGGAAGTGGCCTTCAGGATAGCTGGCCCTGAGGCTCCCTCTACTGCCTTGGACTCAGAGCTCTGGATTGGGGGGATGGGTCCTGGGACCTTCCTTCTGCCTACCCCTTAGGTCCGAGTGATCTCGTGTTTTGGCTTTTGGGGGGCCATACCTTTTGATCCAGGTCCAGGAGGAGGATTCCCGGGGTCTATGCTGATGTTTGTTTTGAATTTCGGTGCCTTAGGATCATATAGTTTGAGTTTGGTAGGGAAGGGTTTCCGGAGATCTGAACTTTAGCTTTCTCTAAGCCGCCATCTTCACCAGAAGTGACCAGGCCAAACAGTTTTGTTGAGGTGGAGAACCTGTCCACAATGGTTTGAAGATGATTTTCTTGGTGGGCCATGAGAGCACAGTCATCTTCAAAGAGACCTTCCAGGATGAGTCTCTCTGTCTTTCTTTTTGCAGTCAGGCGGTGAAGGTCAAGTTGTGAGACTCACAAGTTGTGAGTCGGTATTTGATGTAGACGCCCAGGTCTAGATCCATCACAGCATGTCATAATACTTGGGTGTAAAATAGGTTGAATATTACCAGAGCAAGGACACAGCCTTGTTTCACACCATTGGAGATGTTGAAGCGGTCTGAAATCTCTCTACCAGATAGGACTTCCCCTGTCATGTTGATATGAAAGAGCTGGATCAGTTTGATGAATTTTTCTGGGCAACTGAGCTTGCTAAGGATCACCCACAATGCGTCCCTGTTCACTGTGTCGAATGCCTTTGTCAGATCTATGAAGACAATGTAGAGACTCAGGTTCTGCTCAAGGCATTTTTCGTGCATTTGCCTCACCATGAAGACCATGTCGATGCTGCTACGAGCTGGTCTGAAGCCACATTGTGATTCAGGCAGGTTCTGCTCTGAAACAGATAACAGGAGTCTGTTGAGTATAACACGGGCGAGGATCTTTCCAGCAGTAGAGAGTAGTGAGATGCCTCTGTAGTTGTAACAGGCTGCTCGTGAGCCTTTGTTCTTGTATAGGGCTACTATGGAGGCATCTCTGAATTCTGGGGGCATGTCTTCCTCTTCCCATATGCTGGTCAGCACTATGTGGAATGCCTGGAGCACCTTTCCATTTAAGGCCTTGTACACCTCGGTTGGGATCCCATCTTTACCAGGTGCCTTGCCTGCACTCATTTGTTTAATGGCTTTTTGGACTTCCTCTATTGAAGGAGGGATGTAAAGTTGTTCAATGGTGCGGTTTGGGGGGATCTGGTCAAGGGCGCTTTGGTCGACTGAAGAGGGTCAGTTGAGGAGCTGACTGAAGTGTTCTTTCCATCTGTTGCTGATGCCCTTTTATCTTTTATGAGAGTGTCACCATCAGAGGATAGCAAGGGAGTGGTGGTGTGTTTTAATGGCCCATAGACAGTCTTGAGGGCACTGAAAAATTGTTTGTAGTTTTTTGTATCAGCAAAGCACTGGATTTCTTCTGCCTTTTTTCCCCACCCTCGGTCTTGCATCTTCCTGATCTCACACTGTGCCGTGGCTTGGAGAGACTTGAATCTGTCCTTTTTAGGAACAGAGTTTGGGTTATTTTGCCACTCCATAAAGGTTTTGTTCTTTTTGCTCAGTAGGTCTTCAATAGCAGTGTTGTTCTCGTTGAACCAGTCCTGGTGTTTGCGTTGTTTGGGGCCTAGGACTGCCTTTGATGTTTCCTTCACTGAGTCTCTGAACTGGTTCCATTTCTAGGTTAAGCTTCCAGTGAGTGGTCCCTTGGCAGACAGCTTGTTGTCCAGGCAGGACTGGAATGTTTGCAAATAGGATGGATCTCTAAGAAGACTCACGTTGTAAAATGCGCGAACTGGGCGCGTTTTGGATGGCAAGGCGCATTGAAGAGTCTCTCTAACCAATCAGTGGTCTGTCCAGCATTCAGCTCCTCTCATGGCTCTGGTGATCTGTACATCCTGGATGTCTCGCCGGTGTACATTGATGTAGTCAATGAGATGCCACTGTTTTGATAGTGGGTGCATCCACGTTGTTTTATATTTGTTCGCCATTCTGAACACAGTGTTCATGATGGTGAGTTCAAACTCTGAGCATTTGCTGAGTAGCAGTAGGCCATTCATTGTTGTTCATTTTGCCCATGCTGTGTTTGCCGAGCACTCCTTTCCATCTTTCATGGTCCTGGCCAACGTGGGCGTTGAAGTCTCCCAGTAGTATCAGCTTGTCATTGGTGGGCACTGAGTACAGGACGGCACTCAGGTCAGAGTAGAACTGCTTGATGGTCTCCTCTGTGTTGGTCAGTGTTGGGGCATATGCGCTGATGATTGTGGCATACCGGTCTTTGCTGAGAGGTAAATGGATCTTCATGAGCCTCTCGCTGATGCCCACAGGCAAGTCTGGCAGCTGTTTGAGCAAACTGGTCTTGATAGCCAGGCCAACACCGTGGATTCTGTCTTCATTTGAGGCTCTACCTTTCCAGAAGAAGTTGTATCCAGTGGTGGGTTCGCTGAGTGATCCCTCTTCTGGTAGGCGTGTTTCACTTAAGGCTGCAATGTCAATGTTATATCACGCCAGTTCTTTACCAATTAGAGCTGTTCTTCTCTCAGGCCTTGGGGTATTCTCTCTGTCAAGTAATGTCCTGATGTTCCATGCTCCTAGTAGGAATTTTGTTGTATTTTTTCTTTGATTTTGACCACTTAAAGGGATGACCCGCCAGCCGCGGTGTGCTGACCGGGTGTTTGTAGGGCAGGCAATATTTGGGACACCTTTTCTAGTTCCCTCCCTTGATTAGGGTGAGCAGTGCTGTCCTAGCGAGGGCTGCTCAGTTGCCCAGGATGCTGCCAAACATTCCTGCTGCCCTACAGGGCCGAGCGACCACTGGTCCGTGGGCCGCTTACATGCAGGATTGTGGCTACCACTGCCAGTGGTCACCTCCACCTGTTGCGTTGCCACTCCCCCATCACTGCAGGTCTTGAAGTGGGTGGACAGGGTTAGGATAGATGAGTGTGCACAAAGATATTTGTGTGTGAAGGAGATTTAAGTGGAAAATTCGATGCACAGGGACAGTCCCACTTGGCGTTGGAAGCCTGGGTCCAGTGGCACGAAAAGTCGTTACACCTGGAAACTTCCTCAGCTGCATTGGATGGCCATGTTGTCTTTTGTGCTCCAACATGCCCTAAGCACTCCACAGTGCTTTGCTGCGTCGCCCTCTCAGCCGTTGAACCTTCTTATTGGGTTGTATGGGGTGCTCAGGGAGGGGTAATATCTCTAATATCTCTGGTATGGAGGGCTTGTCGTGCCCTCCTGCGGTAGCTCTCATTTGTGGCTCCTTAGTAACTGCTAGCATGCGGCAGCAGCCACACCCCAGGCAACAGCTTTGACAGGCTGGCTAAACCTTGTGAGGATAGCCATCAGGTCGACGACCCCTGGTGAACCAGGGCTTTGCTCACCCAGCATGTGAAGACTGCTTCGGTGGAACAGGTGGAAAACAGACACCTAGAGAGAGAGAAAAAGAGAGATGGTTACACAGATACCTAGAGCTAGACCTCTAAATAGATATAGATAGCTTTCTAGAAAAAGACAGATGCAGACATCTAAAGAGATACCTAGAGAAGAACAGGGAGAAAGAGGAAGACATAGTCATGTGTGTATCTCTTGCTGTATTTCTGTATGTCTAGCCACTTAAATATCTAGGTGTCTGTCAACCCATCTACCTATATTCCTGGAGGTCGTTCCAGTCTCCATGGAATTCCTCCACTTTATTATTCCTTTCAGCACAATAGTATTACATCACCAACAGATACCACAATTTGTTCAGCCATTCCCCAATTGAAGGGCAGCCCCTCATTTTCCAATTTTGGGCCACCACAAAGAGCACAGCTATGAATATTCTTGTAGAAGTCTTTTTACTTATTATCTCTTTGGGGTATAAACACCCTCCAGAATGGTTGGATCAATTCACAACTCCACCAGCAATGCATTACTTTCCATTGCTGTCATGTTAGCCAATCTGCTAGGTGTGAGGTGATACCTCAGAGTTGTTTTGATTTCTTTGACTGAAAATTGCCTATTCATGTCCCTTGGCCATTTATCAATTGGGGAATGGCTTGATTTTTGCACAATTGGTTTAGTTCTTTAGAAATTTGAGTAATTAGACCTTTGGCAGAGGTTTTTATTATGAAGATTGTTCCCCAATTTGTTGCTTCCCTTCCAATTTTGGATGGATTCGTTTTGTTTGTACAAAAACTTAATTTGATGTAATCAAAATTATTGATTTTATATTTTGTGATTTTTTTCTAGCTCTTGCTTGGTTTTAAAATCTTTACTTTCCCAAATATCTGACATGTATACTATTCTGTGTTCATCTAATTTTCTTATAGTTTCCTTCTTTATATTCAAGTCATTCACCCATTCTGAGTTTATGTTGGTATAGGGTGTGAGATGTTGATCCAAAGCAAAGCATGTTAGCAGTAATGAATCAGCAAGACATCCTAAGGTAGAGACAGAAAACAAGTACCTCCACTATGTCCATCACACTCAGTGGAGCCAGTCCAGGATACTGTATCCAGCATCCCGGTCCTATTTTTAGCTCTTCCCCAACAGTCATCAAAGGAATATACTATTTCACCAGTCAAAGTCAATGAGGAGTCTAAGAAGTCCAAGAACCCTGCAATCTGCTAGTACTCTTTCCATCTGCTCTTAACCTCCACTCATCTTTTCTCCAATCATTGGAGGCTAATGATTGGCCTAAGGTCTTCACCTATTGGTGCTGCAAGCTTTTTCTGGGGAAACAAAACTCAAGAGAATAAGAATCATGGGCCTGTTGATCTAATTTGCACTTGAATCCTCTTTTATAGGTCCATTAAAATGTGAACTCCTTGAGATCAGAGGCTGGCTCTTTGTATATATAGTACTCTGCACACTGACAGTGCTTAGTAAATGCTTTTCATTCATCCAGTTCCCCAAGTTTATCTCCTCCCAGCACAGGTTAACTTCTTCTCTAAATTTTAAAAGAAGCTTCCTTTTCTCCCCTCCCAATTGGCCTTCTACTCAGTCCAAGCTACAGTCTTGATCCCTGTTTCTCTTTTTAGCTTAGTGCCACATGCAAATCAGATAGAATGACCCACATTCTCAATCCAATTCTTTTGATCTTTGATATTTTTACACATCTCTAAAACTACTTTGCTTGCCCATAGGTTGTTCTTTTAATTTTTCAGTTAATAATATGTCTTTCTCTGGTATTACTCCCTGCCAACCTCTAAATCACCTTCCATGGAATTGCAAAATCTCCTTCTCAAGGAAGGTTTTAGGTGTACCTTACCCACCAGCTCAGAGGTGAGAGAGGTAAAAATGCAAACCACTTGTATGGTGAGAAAAAGAGTTGGGAACATGATCTTGAGGAACATGGTTAATGTAAATGGCAAAAACAGGGAAAGCTTGCATGTGACCCTGGGCCATGTATGGCATCTGGATTTCATTGGTCTGTTTCTAGACAATATCTGGCCAAGCCTAAGAGTGGTGCAAGGATCCACCACACTATCATGCCACAGCCCAGGATTACTGGCAAAGTTCCTCACCCCTGGTAAAGCCTATTTACTACTAAGATTACATAGGCCTCTCTTTCTGTGGTATCATAGTAACCTCTCATTTTGGTGGGGCCGTCTTCCCTCAGAACAGTCTGCTACCCTATAATTGGCATAATCTGGGAACATTTGCCTGTAGTGATACACAACTTCTCTACACAACTAGACTGAAAATGGCTTAACAAGTAAACCAGCTTTCTCTTTTTCAGCGTCTCCTGGTGTGATGATGGCCAAGTCCAAGAACCATGCCATCCACAACCAGTTCTGCAAATGATTAGAAATAGCATCAGGAAACCTAGGTCACAGAAACGCAAGTCTCTGAAAGGGATTGGTCCAAAGTTTCTGATAAACAGATGCTTTCCTTAGAAGCAAATGAAGATACAAACCAATAATACCAGTCATAAGTATATGAGCAGAGGCATCATGGCCTCCTCACTGAGGACCTCAAAACTGAGCTATTTAGCTCCAAGATCGCCACAGGCCGTCAGGTCAATAAAAGACACACCAGCCCCAAAAGAGTCACTAAATGTCCAGGCACAAGAGTACCAAGCCTAAAGGTGAGGTTACCAGTCTCACTGACCCAAAGGTTAACAAGCTCAGGGAACCAAAGTGTATTAAGCTTGCTGAGATCAAGATAACCAAAAGTGATCACTAAGTTCAGTGATTCCAGTGCTAAGTCCCTTGATTCCCAGTCTGCCTAGCTCACCCACTCTAAGGCAGCCAGACATAAAACTGCCAGTGCTAAGTCCCCTGGGGCAGTCTTTTTTGAAGTCTTTTGAACAGTAGATGGAGCTTAAGTGACTTGCCCAGAATCACACAGCTAGTAAAAGTGAGGCCATATGTCTCCTAGATGCCTCTGAGGAAATGGTGGGTAATAAAGAGTGACTATTAATAAAAAAATTGTGAATATAATTTAAAGTACATTATCTCCTACTATTTTGTGGACCTTCACAGAACCTAGTATATTATATATATATATATATGTATATATATATATATATATATATATATATATGTATATATATATGTGTGTGTGTGTCCTATATAAAGAAATGTAAAATCTATCAAGATCCATGCTTAGCAAATAGTAAAATTCCAGAATGACTAATTTTTTTCAACAAAAATCTGTCTTATAAGCAACACTCTAAGAATGTATTCAGCTAATGGATTTATTTTTTAGCTTCTACAAATGAGTTAGGACAGAGAATGAGGCAAGTACAACAAACCTTAGCTCAAAGCAAGGGTACCTACTCCCTTCACCATATCCACTTGATCCCTAGAGAGAATGGACTGAAAACTAAACTGGTTACTATAAGCCATCACTTCTCCCAAACCAGAAGTTTGGGGGTTGGAGGGAGCCTGGGGGAGGCAAATACTTCCTGGCCTTGAAAATCCTTTTCTCCCTTCAAAACATTCCCATGAAGTTCATTTTTGAGTGGGTCTTAGGTGCTCTTTGGGATGCTCATTTGGGTTGGATTCTTAGCTGGGCTGAGTTAAGCACATCTCTCATCCTACCTGAGCTCAATTCTGGTTGCTACTACAGACTTACTTACCAATTCTAGTGGCTAGACCACTCATGGTGCTTTTGATCTTTTCAAGTTCATAAGCTCATGACCTCATCTATTCTGTTTTTGACAATAAGTCACTTAAAATTAAGAAAAAATTTTCTTAATGTTTTTATTAGGAGACAAAATAAATAGCAGCATTATGAGTTCAAGGCCAAATAATAGCCAGATAGATGAGAATAGTTGCTGCATGTTCTATATTAGTTTTCTGACCTCACTTGAGAACTACCAGGGAAGAGAGTGACTACCTAAGAAATTTTATAAGTCATAGCAGTCAATGATTATTAGAATATCCCTAAATAACAGAAACATCTGTTACAGGACTATGCCCTCCAGGATGCTCATTTTATGAAAGAAAAGTTCTTATTGCCATCAACTTCAAATCTCTGCGCTCCTCTAGTCCATCTTCCCCTAACCTATCAAAGTGATATTTCTAAAACAGAGCTCACTGTCACCATCACCTCTAGCCCAATTTAGTACTTATAGGACCAAACTGAAAACCCTGTTTGGCTTTTGAAGCCCTCTATTATCTGTCTCTTTCCTACCTATCCAGTCTTAACTATTGATCCCACAACATGTATTCTATGATTCAGGGAAACTGGCCTCCTTACTGTTCCTAGCACATGACTACCCATCTCTTGACTCCAAACAGTTTCACTGCCTTTCCTTCATCCTTGGGTTGCTCTCCCTTCTCATCTCTACCTCCTGATTCCCTTCAGGTCTTGGATAAAATTCTACTTTCTGCAGGAAGCCTTTCTAGGCCCTTAAAGCTAGTACCTTCCCTCTGCAATTACCTTTAATTTCCAGCTATATGTAATTTGTGCCATTTGTACATAGTTGTGTGCATGTGTGACTCCCCTATTAGATCATGAGCTCCTTACGAACAAGCATTTTTGCCTTGCACTGTATCCCTGGCACTTATCATAATAGCTGTCACAAAGAATGTGCCACATAAATGTTTGTTGACTTGATTTTACTGAGCTAGTTCAATAGTCCACTAAGCTTGCTGCTAGTCTTTCTCTAATCTGGAGAGACTCTTTTTTATGGGCAGGGGTCTTATTATTTTCCCTGTCACTCAGACTCACAAACCACATGTCATCCTCAAGTCCTCACTGTGAACCTTAAAAAATTCCCAGACCCTACTTCATAAGGTTGGGTTAAGACCATTCCCCATTGGGACCATTCACCATTTGGGCAGTGAAGGTACTTAGATCAGGAATGTGAGAACTCTACTTCACCATACTTAAGCATGCCTTAGGGGAAGATAAAATTGTAAACTCTTTGCTGAAACAATGAAAGATACTTAAACCCATACTTATAGTAAGACAAAAAGTTCTTAAGCCATGCCTATTTTTAGAACTAATAAAAGGGGTGCTAAGTACCTATAAAGGTCAGGCAACTTGTGAACTTACAAGGAGCAAAGAGGTGAAAACTTACTCAGAGATTCTAGCCTACTCAGGTGTGAATTACTCAAAAGATAAGTCTACTCAGGGGTGAACTAAGAATGGTCTGTCCTTTGAAAAATTGGTGATGGAATACTATTGTGCTAAAAGGAATAATAAAGTGGAGGAGTTCCATGGAGACTGGAACCACCTCCAGGAAGTGATGCAGAGCGAGAGGAGCAGAACCAGGAGAACATTGTACAAAGAGACCGATACACTGTGGTACAATCAAATGTAATGGACTTCTCCATTAGTGGCAATGCAATGTCCCTGAACAATCTGCAGGGATCTAAAAAACACTATCCACAAGCAGAGGATAAACTGTGGGAGTAAAAATACCGACAAAACGCAACTGTTTGACTACAGGGGTGGAGGGGATATGACTGAGGAGAGACTCTAAATGAACACTCTAATGCAAATACCAACAACATGGAAATGGGTTTGAATCAAGAACACATGTGATACCCAGTGGAATTGCATGTCGACTGTGGGAGAGGTGGAGGGAGGGGGGGATGGAAGAAAAGAAAATGATCTTTGTTTCCAATGAATAATGTTTGGAAATGACCAAATAAAAATTAAAAAAAAAAAGAAAAAAAATGTCTACTGTGATTGGTAAATGTGAAAACTTAGGGGAGGAGACATAGGAGAAAATTCCGTTTAAATAGGAGCTCAGATTCATTCAGACAGATTCTGATTCATTCAGATTCAAGCATTGAGCTGGTGGAGTCAGCTGAGATGAAGCTGGCCTGGTGTCACTAGAATCCTTGCTTGGACAGATCTTGTGGTGAGTGATTAAGGACTGACTGATCTTTCTTTTAGGGCTTAGGCCTGGGCTGTCCTATCCTTTTCTCATGATTTCTTTTTTCTCTCTTTCTCTCGTTCTTTAATTCCATATTTGTATTAATTAAAATCTCTATAAACCCAGTTGACTTGGGTATATTAATAATTGGGAATATTTCCCTGGTGACCACCTTATATTTGATTTAAAAACAAGACACTGTAGTGAAAACATATATCTGCGGTCACAACTTACTCATCCACTCTTTTATCTACTATAATTTAAGTCATCCACCATTTTAACTCTTACATCACTCTCTAACCCTCCCCCAATATCCAATCAATTCCCTTATCCTCTCAATTCTACTTTCTTAACATCTTCTCTTATTTCTTCTGCCACTGCTACTATCCTAAGTAGAGGCCCACATGACTTCATACCTGAACTAATGCAACAACCTCCTGATGTTCTCCCTGGCAAGGATAATCACAAGGAAAAAGTCAACTGTAACCAATAGTGACCTCTAAGTCCAAGAACCAAATTCTAAGTACAATTTGACATACTACAACATATTAGCTTCAAAAATACAGAAGTAAAATTCCCTTTAGCAATGGAGAGCACCACCGGGTAGTATAGATATAGATATAGATACATCCAGCATAGGATGGAGTGATGCCTAATTATAAACAATTCACTATTGATGACACTATCCAAGGACTGTGATGAGTAAAGATTACAGTAATAAGTCTTTATAATCTGGAGAGTCAGTAGGCTTACTTTCCGTTCTCAATCCTCTCTTCCAAACTGATGAATAGCAAATTGGAAAACTCCATCTGCCAAAGTCTCACAGGTATCAATCAGTCCAGGGTAAGGAATTCTCCTTAATAACAGTGTATGGGGCCTTTATACAAGGATCTGACATCATACCAATGTGAGGAAGTGCAAAAATAACAGTCAACAGAGAACATTTTTCCCTTGACGTCATATAGACATTGTTTGCCAGTCAACCCTGAGCTTCATTTTCAATCCATTTCTTAAAAGAAGCTTCCATATTATCTTAGTGTTTTCAGCTGCCTCAATATCTCCTCACATGGTTATGGCTAAAGTATAGCAAAGGAGTCTCAGTAAAATTTGGGCATGGTGCTACAAAACCCATTGGTAGGCAGTATTCTGGTTCCAAGCATTATCTCTTATTCCAATTAACTTGAAGCCTGGTTGTCTACAGTATCCTCAGAATAGACCACATGTGCTCCCTGAAATTCTTGTACCCAACCCTTTCTGTATTTTAATTTTCAAACTGTGAATGTGGAGTACACATCTCTTTCATGATAGCCTTAAATATATGATGAAAAAAGAAATCAAAGATAGAAGGAAATGTCCCATATAAACTAAGATAGTCAAAGAAGCATTTTTATGGTAGTAAAAGAATCAGAATCTAAGTGTGGGGGTGGTACATTAATTTGTTATTGTTTGAATAGATTGTGGTATATGAAAGTGAGAGATATCATTTTACCAAAGAAATAGAGAGTATTTGGACTTCATAGAAACATTGGTAGACAAGTATGAATGGATATAAAGTAAAGAAAACATAGGCAGGAGAACAATATACAGAATGACAGTAATTTAAATACTAATTTAGGCTCTAATTAGTGCCTAATGTTCCTAATGCTTAATAGGCACATGCTAAATATACTAAATACAAATTGAGATAAAGTGTATTCATTCATTTGTTTCCAGAAAAACAGGTGGCAAAATACACTTTCCTTTTCCCTAACAGATGTGGTGGCCTGTGGCTTCAGAATGCTGCATACATTCACAGATTCAGTCACTATATTAATTAGTTACAGAATTCTATTTTTAGCCTATGCCTGCAATTTAAATTTTTTTATTAGATTCATTTACTTAATTTTATTTAGTCAGCTCCCTCCTCTTACACATTTAAATCATTTCCAGTTTTTTTTTAATTGAAATGACACAATGAGAATCTTTAAAGTAGGGATTATTAATCTTATTTGTTTCATGGGCCCCTTCTCAGAGTAATGTGTTCAAAATTATGAAATAAATATACTCATTAAAATTTTGCTTAAAAATTAAGTTAATGGAACTCAGGTTAGAAATATCTACTTTAAGCAAATTCGTGTAGGCAGGTGGTGGTATTTTTGAGTAAACTCTGCACTATTCCCAAGTATGAAATTACTGGGTCAAGAGGCATGATTATATATGTAAAGTTGGTATTTCGAACCCACATCTAGAACTTTATATTCATCCCTATTAAAATTTTTCTTATATTGAGCTAGTGTCCTATGTGAACTTCATGCCATCTGCAAATAGGACAAGCATTTCACTTATGCCTTCATTCATTCCATCTGAGCCTTCATCCATGTCATGAATAACTATGTCAGAGAGAATAGAGTGAAGGAAAGCTCCTCAATGCATTCCATTAGAAACTGCTCTGCACATTAGACTTTCTCCAGCTCCCTCCTTCTCTGCTTGTAACATGGACACTAAAATAATATGAAAAGAAAATAACATGGATTGAATTATGCTCAACTATCTAGAAAAATTGTAAACAATGCCAAGGAAAAGCAAATGCATCTAAATATGACTTATATATTTTTTCTATATCTATTTCTTCCAAAATGAAATTTGTTCTATATGAGATGTTTCAAAGATAATGGTGATAATTCTTTAAATAATGACAAAATGAACACATTATAACACTGGAAACCTATTGCATAAATAACATCAATAATTAGAATTAGAAATCTTTATAGCAAATTTATTTGATAAAGGATTCTGATAGCAATAGGGATTAGACGTGTATTTTTATATAGCTTAGAGGGCTTCTGGTGAGGTTAGCACCTCACTGTATCTTAGAGCCTTAGAGAGCATTGAAGAACATGTAATAGATACATATATAGTCACATACAGTTCTCTTTCTGTGTTCTTCATTAGACAAGGCTTATTTGTCAATGACAGTTAACCTCAGACAATAATAAAAACTATAAAACAAAAAACAAAAAATCCATTAAGATATGAAAGAATTGTAATTTGTCTATAAAAGGGCATAAACATACTGATGGAATCATAATTTTTGAATAATTAAAGAAGACTACATAGCATTATGGACCATAATTTTTTAGATGTCTACAAATGGAAAATAGATTTTATCTAAAACTTTACTTGGAATCAATGTCCAAAATCAAAAAACAAGTTTAGCAGAGTGTGGCCTTCTTTTCCTCTCTACTTCCTTTATGAAGAAAGACTACAATATAGTTTCTGATTGCAGTAATAGGGAAGATTTCTTTATTGAGGGAGAACACATTCCTATAATTTTCTAGCAACTATTCTCTGATTAGGCCTCTCACCCAGATTAAGATCATTCCTCCTTCATGCAATATCTCATCTCCATAGTTAGATTCCAAAAAACCCTTCTTTTACTACACAGCTTATTTAGAGCTAGGAAAAGGCTTGTGATTTAAAACAAAAAATACCTAATTTGAAGTTTGAAGTCTAGTGGCAAAAAATAGTAAAGAAAATTCAGATCTGTTTAAAATTTTTTTAATTATAAATTAAGAATATCTTTCTTCGTATACTGACTTCAAGGTATGTGATTTGTTAACATGCTGAGCTATATCCTCTATGCTAATATGTTACTCAATATTTTTGTGTCAATATTTACTAGAAACATTGGCCTTTATCTTTCCTTCTCTGCCTTTTCTGTTTCTGGTTTAGAAATCAAGACTATGTTTGTTTCATAGAAGGACTTTGGGAGGATAATTTCTGTCCCATTTTGAAAACAATTTATGTAATATTAAAATGTAATTGTCCTTAGAATGTTTTTAGAATCCATTTGTAAATCCATTTGGTTATGAGATTATATCTTTGATTGTTTATTTATAGCTTGTACATTTTTTCTCTGTGATGGGGTTATTTAAAATCTTTGATTCTTATTACATTTCTCTAGATATTTTATAATTTTGTAAACATTCATTTCATTTAGCAATTTTGCTGCTATATAATTGCACAGAATAGTTCCTAATAATTTCCTTTGTTTTGACATTTTTGTGGTGAATTCTCATTTTGAATTTTTGGTATTGGGAGTTTGACTTTCTGTTCCTTCAAAAATCAGATTAGCTAACAATTTATCTACTTTACTAGCTTTTGTAAAAAGAAGTTCACTGTTTTATGTTTAATTAATTTATGTTTATTCTCTAATTTTAAGATTTTTCTCTTTGTGTGTTTGGTTGGGTTTTCTTGATTTAATACCTTTCTAATTGTGTAGTTGCATGAACATTTTTAGAAATATATGTTTTCCTCTAAGAAATACTTTGCTTCATATCCCCAAAATTTTGGAATGTTTCAAATGGTTTTCATTTTCTTTGATGAAATTATCTAATTTGTTCTTTTACACATAATTTTACAAAAAGATAAAATCATTTAATTCACATTAAAATTTGAAATAAATTCTTCAAAATTTATTTATTGTTTGCATTTTTGAAATCATATTGTACTCAGTAAAAGGATTTCTACTTTTCTGCATTTGATTCTGCATCTGCATTTCCTATATTTCTGCACTGTTATGCCTTCATATATGGTCATCTTTTTTGTATAGGTGTCATATGCAGATGAAAAATACATATACTCCTTTCTATTTCTATTTAGAAATATGTTGTCTCTAACTTCTCTAGAATTTAATTATGGTTTTGAACTTTTTACTTAATTTACTAATAGTGTTTTTAAAAAAATTAATTTGATTTTGGTAAATGAGAGAACTTACCTGTTCTCTCTTTTGTGAATTTTAGATTTTCTCCACCCTGATTAGTCTTTAAAATCCTAGCAACCAGGAATGTATACACCCGTACTTAAGGATTAAGTGTTGAGGAGGATGGCCTATGACAGACATGTGCTAGCAAGTGACAAATAAGAAACAACTGTCAGACCCCCTGGGCTGTCCCAAGTCAAGCTTAAACTACCACTGGTATGTGTGAGATGCAGGAAGTGATGTGAAGAATGGTCTACATGCTTTACATCACTTCCTCTCTCCCGGCTCTCATGGAGACATGGCTCTCGCACTCACTTTCGCTATCGGTTCCAAGGCAGAAGAGTGGTAAGGGCTAGGCAATGGGGGTTGTGACTTGCCCAGGGTCGCACAGCTAGGAAGTGTCTGAGGCCAGATTTGAACCCAGGACCTCCTATCTCTGGGTCTGACTCTCAATCTACTGAGCTACCTAGCTGCCCCTGATAGAATTCATTTGTGAATCCATCTGACCCTGGAGATTTTTTCTTGGGGAATTAATTGATTGTTCAATTTCAATTTCTACAATGAGATCCCTTAAGTATTCTATTTCCCTTTCTGTTAATTTGGGCAGTTTATATGTTTGTAAATATTCATCTCATTATCTTTTACTTTTTATTCTTTTCCTCTTCCATCCCTTCTGCAAATAAGAGGGTAGAGAAAGCAGAGTGTGATCAACAAAAGTAATTTATAATTGAGATGGTCTATCTCTACTCTGCCTTTCCTTCTTCACAAAAGCTATACCTTGGTCTTTAGTTCTTATACTTTCTCTTTTCTTAATCCTCTCTTTACAATGAACACTGTGAAAACGCTTATTTTTTCTGTCACTGTCCCATACTACTTTTCTTTGCCCTCCCTGACTGTTTCAATAATAATAATAATAAAACAACTAGTATTAAATGACATTTTAAGTTCTGCACATCACTTTTCTAACATTATTTATAAATATTATCTCAGTTTGTTATCACAGCAACCCTGGGAGTTAGGTGCTATTATTATCACTATTTTACAGTTTGGAAAACCGAGACAGAAAAAGGTTGACTTTTCCAAGCTGCCCCAGTGAAGTCAGATTTGAACTCGGTTTTTCTTGACTCTAGACCCAGCACTCTACACTACCCTACCTAGATTCCTACTTCTTAAAATATTACTCCAACAAGCTGTGTGTATGCTCAGCTCTCCTTTATTCAGTTCATGTAAAAAAAAATTTCATTAGAGGCCTTTTCTTACTTCTTAACTGCCTTCTTAATGTATTTCTTTACCCCCTTCCCTTCTTAAAACCAAGGAGTAAATCATTAAAATGTAATAGAAGCCACCCCAGACCTGAATTTGCCTTATTTTATGACTTCTGCGTCTGCTAAATTCATCAGTTTTCTGAAGGGACACTTGCCTCTTCTTCCCATTAGAATGTAAGTATTTTTACCATTGGTTTTCTCTTTCTATTTATTCAACTGCATTCACCTATTTAGATTTCTCTTCACTCATGTATTTCTATTTCATAGTATCTACTTCATCCTGATCTTTTCAAAAGAAATGCTTAAAAGTTCTTATTTTAGTATAGGTCAATTTTGTTCTTTCTTTCTAGGGTTCTTTTCAGCTATTTTTTGTGGTCTCTTTGGACAAACTGGACTTCTCAACTACCCTTTATGTCCTATGTGAAATGAAATACTTTGATACAAGAGGGATTAAGTTATGAGTTACTCCAACCATTATAGAAAACAACTTAGAATGATGGCAGTCTGGTAAAGGACAGTTGGGGGAGCTCTTTTGGGGTCTCAGGGTCTGGGTTGGAATCCTGGCTCTACAATTGAGGGGAATAATTGAATATATGTAGACCTATTTCTTTCTCAATAAGATGAGAATTTGATGACCTCTAAGGTCCCTGTGAGCTCTGTGATCCTACAGGATAAAATCATCCTCTTCTACCCAGGGGTCACAGTGGTAGAAAAAAATCTCCAAAAGGTCAAAACTTAAAATATTTACAGAAGTGAACTTTCTTGTAAGCATTTCTACAGTAACTACTATGTGCCAGACACTGTGCTAAATGCTTTATAAATATTAACTCATTTGCTCTATCCAACAATCCTGAGAGGCAGGTGCTATTATTATCCTCATTTTACAGTTGAGGAAAGTAAGGCAGGCAAAGGTGAAGTAACTTATAGTCATATAGCTATCAAGTATATGAGGCCAGTTTTGAAAGATCTTCCCAGCTCCTATCCCAGAGTTCTGTCCATTGTATCACTGGCTGCCCCAAAATGTTGAACATTAAGGAGTTCAGACACACATGGGATAGCTTGCATGTACTGATATTGAACAAAGTGAGCAGAATTAGAACAAAAGAAATGATTGGGTAATATTAAAAAAAGGCAGCAGGCACACCATTGACTGATTGCAAAGACTTTTGGCACCTTTCTCTCAGTCTACTTTTCCCTTGCCCCATTCTTCCCTTCTTTCTCTTTTTTAACATTAATTTGAGCACATGCATTTATTTCCCTTAAACCTTGTATTCTAACAGAAAAAAATCCTTACTCTTATAAAGCCCTAGTCTGTAAATTCAAGGAATCTGTATTAAGATGAATTTAATTAAAAGTCCTTGGCTAGAGATCTTGTTTGGCATTCCCTTTAATGTCTTCTTCTAGTGTCTAGTAAAATGTAGATTCATTTATAATGGGCATTGTTTCTTTTAATTCACAACTGTTTGTAGAATTGAACTATTTGAATACAGATGGTTTCCTGAAGAAGAATGACCAAGCCCATGAAAATATCTCCTTTATAGAAAGATGTTCAGGAGGGCTCCTTCAAGGATGGTCCTCACCTTGTAAACTAAAATACTATCTAAGAGTAGAATTAGATTTAGCACAGCAACAGGTAGAATTGGTAGTCATTTGTGGCCTGGGATTACAATGTTTTCCTCACAACCACCCTGTAATGCTGGTGGTAAAATTATTTTTAGGCTCATACTTTACAGACAAATTCAATTGAGGTGGTGTAATGACAGTCATGAGTGACTGAAATGTCCCTCATTCCCAAGAACAGAAATTTTCATTACAAGAAAACTGGAGACATCCACTATTGGAAAATAAACCAAACCAACGATGGTGAACCTTTTAGAGGCTAAATGCCCAAACTACAACCCTCATGCAGCATGTGAGCCCTTTGCCTTACCCAAGACAGGGGAGAAAGTGTTCCCATTAGGCTTCTGGGCAGAGGGGTGGGGGAAGTGAGAAATGTCCTCCGGAGCCAAGGGGGAGGGGAGCAGCCCCTTCTGGCACACTCTGGCATGTATGCCATAGGTTCGCCAACACAGAACTAAACTAAGCTGCTTAATATGAGAGTAGTGGGGGTGGCAGTGACAAGGGAGAGCCATTTTCCCCAGACCCTAGGATTTAATTCTTGGGAAACTGAAGCATTGCTGGAGAGACAAAAGTTTCCTCAAAGCAGTGGTTCCAGCCTATATATGCTATCATTTTTTTAAAAAACTGGAGAATAGGCCAGACAGAGCTGAACTAGACTACTGGGTAGGAGGAAATCACCAGATATTTGCTATAAAGGAAATGAGGCTGGGTTAGGAAGACAATCCTGGAACTGCCCTAATGAAATGCTGCCACAATGTCCTCATTTACTGGAATAGAGGCAGACCTCACAGGAGAACAAAACAGGCAGAGAATAGGATAGAGAAAGAATGGCTCCCCACAGATCAATGGCTATATCTTGCCTTAATTGAGGCCAATGGGAAGATAGTATTGCCCTTACAAGAAAGTCTCCAATCTGACCCTAACAAGAAGCATGATACTATCAGGAGGGAACAAAGGGCCAACATTATAGGGAAAAAGGGCCATCATTATAGGAAAACAGCCCAGACCAGTTGGAGAAGAGCTGGGGGGTGCAGTCAATCATGGGATCTATCCTATAGGGGAACTGAGGGCAGCAGGGGGAGCCCAAGTTTATATGTCTTAACAAGATGCTGCACACAATGCCTTCATTACTGGGGGCAGAAACAGCCATTACACAAGGGACAAAATATAACAGCAAACAGAAGCTGTGGTACAAGGGAATGGGAATCTATAACTGGGAATCTATACCAAGAAAAATGATGAGAGAGTGGTGTCCTCATGAGAGAGGCTCAAGCCTTTCCCTGACAAGAGCTCCACCATTATTTGGGTTAAGGAACCACCAAAATATGAAAATATCTCAGACCATATCAGGCTAAAAGGGAGAAGGAATATAGGAAGGGACACAATTATTTCCTAGAGATCACTGGGGTTATACTATGATAAAAAGGCTGAAATGGAAAGACAGGTTCAGACAGATCCTAAGAAGAAGCTGTGACAGTGTTGCCATTAAAGGGAACTATTATATTACATATATATGTATTATTATATACATTACAGGAACAGCTATTATAAGCTGATTAGAGTAGACCAAAAGTGTTTGCTAGGAGGGAGAGAGGATTGTGAAAAGAGGCCTTGAATAGAGAAGAGCTGTTTTCCATAGATCCTGATTTCTAACGCTTGAAGAAACAGGTTGGGATGATAAGGTTGAGTTCAGAGGTTACAGGGCCAGAAAACACTCATTAATATCTCAAAGCCTAAGGAAGACTAGGCAGAAAGTGAATTACCCTTCAGGTGACCCTACCTCTTAGAACCAACTCAGATGCCCCAACCAATTCATTTACCAGAGATCTCAGGGCAGCCATGCCAGATACTAGAAGCATGGAGAGAAAGATGAAAGGAAACAGAAGCTCACTCAAAGCAGGAAGGGCCTTTCCTCACTTCCTAGTAGGGCCCCTCTAAGAGACTAAAAAGGTCTCTGATCCCAGTGGTTTACCCCCTGCCTCCCAGAGTTCTCTCATCCTATTTTTGTTACCATACAACTTCTGACCTCTCCTCCAGAAAACCCCAACAAACAGGTATTGTCTAAGAAATCTTTCAACACAATGCAATTTCCTTGTTTTTTTTTTCTCTTTTAATGCAGTCAATTTTTGCTTTTACCTTATCTGAGATTATGATTCCCACTCATATTCTTGCTTTTTTTGAGTTCAGCTGGAACATAATACACTTTATGCCCTTTTTTAAAATTCTATGTAAATCTCGATTTTTAATAAAATACTAGGGAGTACATGTAAGAAATTATAAAACACTCTTTGCAGCAATAAAAACAGATGGAAATTATTGGAAAAATATTAATTGCTTAAGCACAGGCTAAAATAATATTATATAAATCATAACACAACCTAAATTTTATTTTGTGCCACACCAAAGTACCAAGACATTATTTTATAGAGCTAGAAAAAATAATAATAAAGTTCCTCTAGGGGAATAAAAGTCAAGAATACCTATGAAAAATTAATGAAAAAGTGGTAAGAAAGGTAGTCTAGCAGTAACAGATATCAAATTATCCTGCAAAGCAATAATAATCAAAACTGTTTGGTATTAATTTAAAAACACCAAAGTCTATCCAGGAAACAGTTTAGACATATAACATACAGAAACAAATAAGCCCAATGTTTGATAAATCCAAAGACCTCCATTACTGAAATAAAGAAACCATTTGACAGAAAAATGCAGGGAAAACTAGAAAGTAATCTGGCAAAAAATTGGTTTAGACCAATAATGTCGACTATATACAATAGGTGGACAATTGATATATAACAAACATAAAAGGTAACAACATAAACAAATTAGAGGAGTAAGGTAGAAATTACTTTTCATACATATGGGTAAGAAGAATGTTTTGGCCAAACAAGGGACAGAGAAGATCACAAAATGTTAAATGGATAATTAGCTTTTTTTGAAGAAATGAACATTTATTTTTATTTTTTTAGGTTGTACATATATTATCATATAATGCCTATTTCCATGTTTGTTATGTTGTGAAAGAAGACACAGATTGCTTGCACTATAGAAAAACAAAAACTATGTAGCTAAAATTAGGAAGTAAACTTTTATATGGGGAAAATTCTTTGCAGTAATTTTTCTGATATGTCTCATTTCCATGACATATAAGGAATTGCTTCAAATTTATAAGAAGAGGCTCCCTTCTCCAAATGATAAATGTCTAAATGAACTGGCTGCAAAGAAATGGATTCAAACTTATCAATAGCTATATGAAGAATATGTCCCATACTACTAATAAATAGAGAGATGTAAACTCAAGCATCTAGGATCTTAAGGTTCCAGTTCACATTTTTGAAACTAGCTAAGTTGACAAAAAAAGAAAAACGATAAAAGTTGGAAGGCCTATGGAAAAAAAACCAGGCACATTAAGATACTATTGTTGGATCTGTAAAAGAATTCAATCATTCTAAAAAAGCAGTTTAGTAACTTTTGAGGCATAGTTCCAAACTATGCATAACAAAGGTGGAGTCAAGATTGCAGAGTAAAGGTACGGATTTGCCTGAATACTCCCAAATTCACTTCTAAATTAAATCAAAGTAATACCTCAAAAAGAATTTTGGAATGGCAAAACAAACAAAAGGAAAGAGTGAAACAATTATTCTTACCATGATAACTTGGAAAGTCAGTAAGAAAGGTCTGCCATAATGAAATGATATTGGAGCACAGTCCAGCATAAGCCACACCAGTGCATGCTACACTAGCAAACCAGTAAGTAGCAGGCCCTGAAGTAACTGAATCAACAGTGGCAGTGGCCTCCAAAGCTCAGACCACAGACAATAAATGGATTGGACAACTGATCAGAATGAGATTACAGGAGATTACTTTGCTGGTTCTGAAAATAGGACTATATTACATTTCCCATATGTGATTCCTGGTCAGAGTCCCAAAGCAAGGAGGAACAGGAAGACCCTGGTCACATTTCCAGGGCTTTAAAGAGTGCTTATGGACATTCACAGACCACAGCATAGGTCAGGAAAGTGGTGATCACAGCTTTCCTTATATCATATCACCTTGGAACTACCAGCCAAGTTCTTGAGCAAATTTCAGAGTTCATAAGTCAAAGAGAAAATATTACAATCAGAAAGAAATCATTCAAAAATCATGGAACCACAGTCAGGATAGCATACTATCTAGCAGCTTCTATGTTAAATAGAACATGATATTTCAGAGGGCCAAGGAGCTAGGATTAAAACCAAGAATCACCTACTCAGAAAAACTGAGTAAATTCATCTGGGCTGGAGGGGGAAATGGAAATTTAATGAAATAAAGGACTTTCAAGCATTCCTGATGAAAAGACCAGAACTGAATAGAAAATATGACATACAAACACATGACTCAAGAGGAGCATAAAAAGGTAAATATGAAAAACAAATCATAATGATTAAGCAAATTTAAATTGTTTATATTCTTATATGGGAATATAATACCTTTAACTCCTAAGAACTTTACCATTAGGGGATTTACAAAGGCATATACAAAGACAAAGGGTATAGACATAAGCTGATTTTGATGGTATGATATTTCAAAGATGAAATAAAATTAAGGTGTGAAAAATAGGGATGTACTGGGAGAAGGAGGAAGGGAGATGTAGAATGAGTTAAATTATCTCAAATAAATTATGCCTACCTTTTAACTTAATAAGAACACCAATAGGCTTATATCATAAAAAGATCAAAGAAGAAAATTACCCACATGTATAAATACTTATAGCAGCTCTTTTTATTGTGTCAAACACCTAAAAACTAAGAAGGATTAACCAGGAAATGGCCAAGTCAAGTATGATATAAAGTGACTATGTCATAAGAAATGATGAAGTGTAGTTTCAGAGAAACCTGGGGCATGTTGTATGAACTTTTTGAGAGTGAAGTGAGTAGAACCAGGAGAACAATTTTCATTCTAACAGTAACACTATAAAAACAAATACTTTTGAAAGATTTAAGAACTCTGATCAATGCAATAATGATGAAAAAATGCTACTCCTTGACAAAGGGGTTTGAACATGTAGAATGAGGCATATTTTTTGGATATGGCCAATATGGGAACTGAGTGGTTTTTTGTTGTTGTTGTTTACAGTTGAGGGAGGGAAAGAGAATAAATGCTTAGTAATTAAAAACAAATTTTTAAAAAAGCATAGATGTACTTTTCAAACACTGGGAATTCTTGGGAGACAGCTCTTACAAAAGCAAGAACAGGGTGATATCGAGGTCTGCATGAATCAGAGTAAATCTTTCTATTCTGCAAATGAAATCAGGTTTTAATTTTGGGGGGGCTCTAATTTCTGCTTGTTTTCCATTCAACAAATGTTTTTATTTTTTAAATTTAAATTAATTTATTTAGATAATTTAGAACATTATTCTTTGGTTAAAAGAATCATATTATTTCCTTCCATCCCCTCCCCCACCCTTCCTGTAGCTGACACTCAATTTCACTGGGTATTACATGTGTCCTTGAACAAAACCTATTTCCATGTTGTTGGTATTTGCATTAGGATGTTCATTTAGAGTCTACATCCTCAACCATATACCCCTGACCCATATATTCAAGCAGTTATTTTTCTTCTGTGTTTCTACTCCCAAAGTTTTTCCTCTGAATGTGGATGGTATTCTTCCTCATAGATCCCTCCAAGTTGTTCAGGATCACTGCATTGCCATTAATGGAGGAGTCCATTACACTAAACTGTACCACACAGCATATCAGTCTCTGTGTACAATGTTCTCCTGGTTCTGCTCCTTTCACTCTGCATCACTTACTGGAGATTGTTCCAGTCTCCATGGAATTCCTCCACTTTATTATTCCTTTCAGCACAACAATATTCCATCACCAACATATACCACAATTTGTTCAGCCATTCCCCAATTGAAGGGCATCCCCTCATTTTCCAATTTTTTGCCACCACAAAGAGCACAGCTATGAATATTCCTGTACAAGTCTTTTTCCATATTATCTCTTTGGGGTACAAATGCAGCAGGCTGGATCAAAGGGCAGATAGTATTTTAGCGCCCTTTGGGCATAGTTCCAAATTGCCCTCCAGAATGGTTGGATCAATTCACAACTCCACCAGCAATGCATTGATGTCCTGACTTTGTCACATCCCCTCCAACATTCATTACTTTCCTTTGCCGTCATGTTAGCCAATCTGCTAGGTGTGAGGTGATAACTCAGAGTTGTTTTGATTTGCATCTCTCTGATTATAAGAGATTTAGAACACTTTTTCATGTGCTTATTAATAGTTTTGATTTCTTTAACTGAAAATTGCCTATTCATGTCCCTTGCCCATTTATCAATTGGGGAATGGCTTGATTTTTGTACAATTGGTTTATTTCTTTAGAAATTTGAATAATTAGACCTTTGTCAGAGATTTTTATTATGAAGATTGTTCCCCAATTTGTTGCTTCCCTTCTAATTTTGGATGGATTAGTTTTGTTTGTACAAAAACTTTTTAATTTGATGTAATCAAAATTATTGATTTTACATTTTGTGATTTTTTTTCTAGCTCTTGCTTGGTTTTAAAGTCTTTCCTTTCCCAACGATCTGACATGTATACTATTCTGTGTTCACCTAAACTGCTTATAGTTTCCTTCTTTATATTCAGGTCATTCACCCATTCTGAGTGTATCCTGTTGTAATGTATGAGATGTTGATCCAAATCTAATCTCCCAATTTTCCCGGCAGTTTTTAACAAATACTGGGTTTTGGTTCCAAAAGATGGGTCTTTGGGCTTGTCATAGACTGTCTTGCTGAGGTCACATACCCCAAGTCTATTCCTGATCCTCCTTTCTGTCTCTTAGTCAGTCCCAAATAGTTTTGATGACCACTGCTTTATAGTATAGTTTGAGATTTGGGACTGTAAGGGCTCCTTCCTTTGCATTTTTTCATGATTTTCCTGGATATCCTTGATCTTTTGTTCTCCCAAATGAACTTTGTTGTGGTTTTTTCTAATTCAGTAAAAAAGTTTTTTGGTAGTTCAATGGGTATGGCACTAAATGAGTAAATTAATTTGAGTAGGATTGTCAATTTTATTATGTTAGTTCATCCTATCCATGAGCAATCAATGTTTTTCCATTTGTTTAGATTTAGTTTTAATTGTATGGAAAGTGTTTTGTAGTTGTATTCATATAGTTCCTTTGTTTATCTCCTTTGAATCCTACCGGGTCATAATGAATAACCCTCCTGATTTAAGATTTTTATTTAAGATTTTTGCATCTATATTCATTAAGAAGATTGGTCTATAATTTCCTTTTTCTGTTTTTGACCTGCCTAGATTTGGAATCAGTACGATATTTGTGTCATAAAAGGAATTTGGTAGAACTCCTTCTTTGCTTATTCTGTCAAATAGTTTGTATAATATTGGGATGAGTAGTTCTTTGAATGTTTGATAGAATTAATTTGTGAATCCATCTGGACCTGGGGATTTTTTTAGGGAGTTCTTTGATGGCTTGTTCTATTTCTTTTTCTTTTCTTTTTTCCATTTGAATTAGTTTATTTAGTCAATTTAGAACATTATTCCTTGGTTACAATAATGACATTATTTCCCTCCCTCTCCTCCACCCACCATTTCCACAGCCCACGTGCAATTTTATTGGGTAGTACTTGTGTCCTTGATCAGAACCTATTTCCATGTTGTTGATGTTTCCACTAGGATGTTCATTTAGTCTACATCCCCAACCATATCCTTCGATCCATGTTTTCAAGCTGTTGTTTTTCTTCAGTGTTTTTACTCCCACAGTGTTTCCTCTGAATGCGGGTAGTGGTTTTTCTCGTAGATTCCTCCTAGATGTTCAGGATCACTGCATTGCCACTAATGGACAAGTCCATTACATTCAGGATTACCAAAATGTATCAGTCACTGTGTATAATGTTTTCCTGGTTCTGCTCCTCTCACTCTGCATCAATTCCTGGAGGTTGTTCCAGTCCCCATGAAATTCCTCCACTTTATTATTCCTTTGAGTGCAATAATATTCCATCACCAACATATACCACAATTTTTCCAGGCAGTTTTTATCAAATACTGGGTTTTGGTCCCCAAAACTGGGATCCTTCGACGTATCATAGATTGTCTTGCTGAGGTCATTTACCCCAAGTCTATTCCACTGATCCTCCTTTCTGTCTCTTAGCCAGTAACATTGTTTTGATGACCACTGCTTTATAGTGTAGTTTGAGATCTGGGACTGCAAGGCCACCTTCCTTTGTGTTTTTTTTTTCATGATTTCCTTGGATTTCCTTGATCTTTTGTTCTCCCAAATGAACTCTGTTATGTTTTTTTTTTCTAATTCTGTAAAAAAGTTTTTTGGAAGTTCAATGGGTATGGCACTAAATGAGTAAATTAATTTGATTAGGATTGCCATTTTTATTATGTTAGCTCGTCCCACCCATGAGCAATCCATGTTTTTCCAATTGTTTAGATATAGTTTTAATTGTGTGGAGAGTGTTTTGTAGTTGTGTTCATATAGTTCCTATGTTGTCTCGGCAGATAGATTCCTAAGTATTTTATATTGTCTAGGGTGATTTTTGAATGGAATTTCTCTTTCTAATTCTTGCTGCTGAACTAGGTTGGAGTTATATAGAAATGCTGATGACTTATGTGGGTTTATTTTGTATCCTGTAACTTTGATAAAGTTGTTGATTATTTTGATTAGCTTTTTGGTTGAATCTCTAGGATTCTTTAAGTAGACCATCATGTCATCCTCAAAGAGTGATAACTTGGTCTCCTCCTTGCCTATTTTAATGCCTTATTTTTCTTCTCTAATTGCTACTGCTAGTGTTTCTAGTACAATATTAAATAACAGAGGTGATAATGGGCATCCTTGTTTCCCTCCTGATCTTATTGGGAAAGCTTCTAGTTTATCCCCATTGCAGATGATGTTTGCTAATGGTTTTAGATGTATACTGTCTATTATTTTTAGGAAAGGCCCTTTTATTCCTATACTTTCTAGTGTTTTCTATAGGAATGGGTGTTGTATTTTATCAAAGGCTTTTTCTGCATCTACTGAGATAATCATGTGACTTTTGTCAGTTTGCTTGTTGATATGGTCAATTATGTGGATGGTTTTCCCAATATTGAACCATCCTTGCATTCCTGGTATCTTATCCTACAGGGAAAGTGAGAATGTAAAACTAAGGGTTAGGGGAAGGGAGTACAAAAAGGGAGGGAAAGAGAGGCGGGTGGGAACTTAACAGACTCTAAAAATCAAGAAGGGAACAAAAAGGGAAGGGCCAGAAAGGGACGTATATTAAGTGAAGGGGTTAGGGGGATTGATTAAAAGTAAACCACTAGTTTAAAAGGATATAGCAAAAGAAGAGAGGATAGAACTAGGAGAGGATATCAAAATGCTGGGGAATTCACAAGTGACAATCATAACTTTGAACATGAATGGGATGAACTCACCCATAAAACAAAAACAAATAGGAGAGTGGATTAGAATCCAAAATGCTAACATATGTTGTCTACAAGAAACACCTGAGGCAAGTAGATACTCACAAGATTAGAATTGAATATTTGAGCAAAGCGTATTGGGCCTCAAATGATAGAAAGAAGGCTCAAGTTGCAATCATTATATTTGACAAAGGCAAAGAAAAAATAGATCTGATTAAAAGGGATAGGTAAAGTAAATACATCCTGATAAAAAGCAATATAGACAATGAGGAAATATCAGTAATCAGCATGTATTCACCAAATGATATAACATCCAAATTTCTAAAGGAGAAACTAGTGGAATTGAAGGAGGAAATAGATAGTAAAACTATACTAGTGGGAGACCTGAACATGCCTCTATCTGATCCAGATGAATCAAACACAAAAATAAATGAGAAAGAGGTAAGAGAAGTGAATGAAATCTTAGAAAAATAAGAGTTAATAGATATATGAAGAAAAATAAATAGGGACAAAAAGGAATACACACTCTTTTTAGCAGCTCATGGTACATTCACAAAGATTGACCATGTATTAGGTCATAAAAACATCTCAAAGAAATGCAGAAAAGCAGAAATAATAAATGCAAGCATTTCAGATCATAACGCAATAAAATAATGATCAGTAAGTGTACATGGAGAGCCAAATAAAAATTAATTGGAAATTAAATAATATGATTCTCCAAAATCAGTTATTTAGAGAACAAAGCATAGAAACAATCACTAACCTCTTTTCTTATAGGGATACATATCATTTTAACTTATTGGGATACTTTAAAAAAGTGTTTTTTTGGTTGTTATTCTTTTTTCTCTCTTAATTACCTTTTTATGATTCTCTTGAGTTCTTTGCTTTGGTATCAAATTTTCTGTTCAGATATGTTCTTTTCTTTACAAATGCTTGGAATTCTCCTATTTTGTTAAATGACCAAACTTTCCCCTGTAAGAATATAGTCAGTTTTGTGGGCAATTGATTCTTGGTTGTATACCTAGTTCCCTTGCTTTCTGGTATATCATATTCCATGCCTTTTGATCCTTCAGTGTAGATGCTGCCCGATCCTGTGTTAGCCTCACTGTGGTTCCATGGTATCTGAATGGCTTCTTCTTAGGAACTTATAATATTTTTCCCTTGGTCTGATAGTACTTGAATTTAGCTATAACATTCTTGCGTATTGTCAGTTGGGGATTAAATATAGGAGGTGATCTGTGGGTTCTTTCAATTTCCACTTTTCCCTCTTATTCTAGAATATCAGGACAGTTTTCTTGGACATTTCCCTGTAGTATGATGTCCAGGCTTTTTCTTTTGTCATGGTCTTCTGGTAGACCAGTGATTCTCAAGTTATCTCTCTTGTAACAATTTTCTAAATCTTCTGTTTTTGTGAATGAGGTGCTTTATATTTTCGTCTATTTTTTCATTCTTTTGATTTTGTTTTATAGTGTCCTGCTGCCTTGTGTAATCGCTTGTTTCTAGTTGTTGTATTCTGGATTTTAAAGACTGGATTTCATCCCTGGATTTTTGGTGATCCCTCTCCTTCTCGTCTGATTTTCTTTGGAGGTCATCTTTTATCTCTTTTGCCTCTTTGTCAAGCTGGTTAATTTTGGCTTTCAAGACACTATTTTCTTGTTTTAGTTCAAGTGCCTCTGTTTCCAGATGACTTATCTTAGTTTTTAAGTTCTTTTGAAGTTGCATTCAGCCTCTCTTAATTGTGTTTTGAATTGTATTTTGAGTTCTTCCAGAGCCTCTATCCAATTCACTGGGGTTTCTGTTTTTTTTATTTGCTTGATGTTCCCTCATCCTTCTCTGTTCTGTTTGCTCTTTGTTCATTGCCTGTATAGAAGCTGTTGATTATAATTTATTTTTTACTTTTTCTGTTGTTTGCTCATATTTACTCCTTCTTTACTCCCTGCAGATGCCTGAGCTTTTGCTACTCTCATTTTTTTGTGTGGTTTTGGGTTTTTCTTTCAGCCTTCACCCTTGGAGCTTTGTCAGCAAATCTCTCAATGCAGTCTCTGAGGACCGGGTGTTGGTGTTTGGGCTTCCCTGCCCTCTGAAGGCTTTGGTGGGATTAAGTCCAGCTGGGTTGAGCTGGATGTGCCCTGAAACCAAAATGTCTGTAAGGAGGAGGGGGAAATAAGGAGTGTCTCTGCTCTTGCAACTAGGCTGCCTGCTCTGCACTCTATGCTTCTTCTCTACCTGCTTCCCCACCATCTTTCTTCGACACTCTGAACCTGGCACAGATTTTCTTATAAGGTACTCCCTCCAGATCAGCACCTTTGCCTGCCCAGAAGTTCCAAGTGATGCTGGAGGCTTAGCACTCTGGGGGGGGGTTCCTGGGACCTTCCTTCTTCCTTCCCCTTAAACCCAAGTGTTCTCAAATTCTGGCTTTTGGGGGTGTACGTTTTAAGTTGATTCCAGCAGGAGGGTTTCTTGGCTCTGTCTTGTTGTTAGGTTTGATTTTCAGTCCCCTAAGAGCATTTAGTTTGTAATTGGTAAGGAAGGGTTTTCAGAGGTCTGAACTTTCCCTACCTCTATGCCTCCATCTTGACTCCGCCTCTCAAGAATTGTCTGAAATCAGGTTTTTAAAAGCCACCAAGGGCAACTTATTAATAGACTAAAGGGACATGTAGTTTATTTATATGAAACAGTATCGCATAGTACAAAGAGTGCTGGATAGGAAATCAGAAGAACTAGGTCTTGGTGCCAGCAATGCCATTAATGTGCATTGTTAGTTTTAGCAAAACATCAGTTCTGTGCTTCAGTTTCTCCATTTTTAATATTTATTCCATTTGAGCTTGGGCAAGCTCCAACTTTTCTGGGTCTCAGTTTCCTCCTTTGTAAAATGAGAGGGTTTAACTATATGCTCTCTGTGGTCTCTTCCAATTCCAAATCTTAGACTTAGTTTGAATATCCTTTACTGAATTCATTCCTGTCTCTTCAGGCATCTCCATAATGCCATGATACCCCAGCAGTCTTCTTACCATGGAAGTTCCATCTACCTCAATAGTAATCTTTTTTGATGGGGGTGCATTCCTATGAGAACCTTCCACTTTGAGGACATATCCAAAAGCTAGCAATGCTCATTCTTTTGCTCCTGACACTCTAAACTTATTCACTGTGCCCTTTTGAAAGCACCTTCTCTTCCCTACTGTTTAGCTCCCTTTTATGTGTTTTATTTCTCCATTAGAATGTAAACTCCTTGAGTACAAGCACTGTCTTTCTTTTTTCATGTATTTACATTTCCAGTACTTAGCTCAATGCTTGCTATATATTAAGTGCATATTTATCTATGTTTGACTTTGCACAAGTCACTTAACTTCACAGAGCCTCAATTTCCCTATCTGTAAAATAAGGTTGGACAATCTTTTGAAATATCATCTCATAGCATGTAGTCTATTAACTTCACTGAATTATTGGGAGGATTCAGTGAGAAAATACGTAGTAAAGTATTTCCAAAATCAAGAATTATTTCTCATACTTGGATTATCAAGTAGGAAAAACAGGAAATTACACAAGACTTCTGCACGTCATCATAAATATATATCTTAGTAGGGGATGAATATCTCCATTTAATTCAACTAATTAAGTACCTCTGTGACAATTATTTCGTTACTTACCGGGAGTACAAGAGTGAAAATAAAATCTCAGTCCCTTTTACCTCCCCACCTGCTTCTCCCACTAAACCCTTCAAGAGCTTTTAATCTAATGGGGAGGGGACATGTAGGGGCAGAATATGATACATATACAAATACCAGTGGTCCAAGGGAGATTTTAATGTGCATAAAGGAGAGCTTTTCTCTGCAAATATTTGATAAATTTCTTTTAGGCCAGGGAAAGTCCTGGATTAAAGAAAAGGATAATTCCTGAAAGATACACCACTTGAGTTGGTCCTAGAAAAAAGAAAAGGAGATGAGAACTGAGAGCCTTTCCTTGTAGGGAGTATCAACTGCAGAAAAGCAAGGAAGTGGGAGAGTAGTGGGAGAGTGCAGAATAAGAATGGAGAACAATGTTTATCCCAGTTATGTCAAAAGAGAGTATCTCAAAACTGTGGAGATGAAATATAGCTGAAATGAGAAGGGAATGAGCATTTGTACAGCACCTACTCTATACCAGGCACTAAGCTAAATGCTTTTTACACTATTATCTTATTTGATCCTCACAACAGCTGTAGGAGGGAGAGGGAGGGGCTATTTTTATTCCCATTTTACAGATTAGAAAAAACTGAGATGAAGAGAGGGTTTGGACAAAGTAACAAAGTATCTGAAGGCACATTTGAACTCAGGTGTTCAAACTTTGAATTCTATGTACTATGCTGCCTTGCTATCTCAAAAGGGAAGTCAGGAGTTTACACTTCATCTTTAGGCAATGAAGAACCACTGAGTAAGAAGATAAAATGACTAGAGCTGTATATTAGGAAGGTTACTTGGGCAACAGCAAGAAGGGAGCAAGGGAGAGAGGAAAAAGACCATTAGGATGTGATTATAATAACCAGGACAAAAGATTATAGAACTGAACTAAGTCCATGATTTGGGGCCTGATGGGATGTGGTATATAATAGAGAGACTGGGCAAAAGGCACAAGATGCTCAACAAAAATAGAGAAGCCCAGGGAGGATCAAATTTATAGGCAATAACAATGAATTCTATTTTGTATCTATGGAATCTGAGGTGCCAGGGGATGCCCATATCAAAGTTACCATATATCTTCTACTTCAGAGGATATCCTAGATTTTCCATGCATAGCCTATTTGGAAGAGAATGCTGATGAAAACTTTAAACTATCAGGGCATATGGCACTCCAAGTCATTTTCAGATACTTTATAATTTATGTCTGATATAAAAAGCCAAGGAAGGAGCTTATTTCATATAGACTGCAAATCTAGACAGATCAAAGATCTGGTAGAAACCTAAATTTAGAATAATTCTATTTTATGTTGAAGGAAGGAGCAGGGGAAGGTTTTTTACTGTTAATAGTGTGCCACTTAAGAAGTGAGAGACAAAGAAAACTGGGTCAAAGGGAAGGGTTCACAGCAAAGCAATCAGCATGTCAAGCAGTGACTATCTTGGGCTTCCAAAGTCTAAGTCATTGATGATCTCCTATATCAACTAAGATTCCACACAGGAAGCAAATATCTGAAACAGATTTAGTCTTCCACCAGCCTTCCATTAACTTGCCCCTAATTCTTCAACTTTAATTGGTTCATTGCTGAACTTTGTACTAATTAGGACTTGAGAACTACTGATGCCGATGTATGTACATCCTTTCCCATTTTTCATAAGTGGCATTGGCTGACTGAGCTGTCACTCAGCATCAGGGAAGTGACAATTTTACTTACTTGTTATATGGTCTTGGGCTCAGTCAGGGGCATATCGACTCACTCCCTAGGGAAACCTGGACTGGCTGCCTCCTTCTCTCCTGCCCCATTTGCTATTTCAACATAAAAACGGTCTTAAGCAGTAGTCCACGAATAAAGAGTATCTTCCATTCCACGTAAAGGACCAAAGAACCAGACCCTTGTGTCCTGAGACTCCTGTTCCCTTAACAGAAATTAGGACAAGAGAAAAATATCCTTCCTGATTGGGCCCACTGATATCCTCCTGTGTCCTCATGTGATTATGACCCTGGTTCATTGCCTCAGGATAGAATGCAACCTTATGACTTGAAAGACTTCTTTCAAATACAGGAATTGTCATAGAGGAGGCTTCACTGAATTTCATTCAGTCCAAATCATGTTGGATCAAGCATCCCCAACAAGTGACCATTCAGCTTTTGCTTGAAGACCTTCAGGGCCAGAGAACCAACTATCTCCAGCAGTAGGCGATTCATTTCCCCTAACACAGACATGTCTTAAAGATATGTGTTACTGAAGCTATGTGAGAATAAACCTATGACAGCTCAAAATATAAATATTTCAGGGCTCATTTACCTTCCTCTCTGTCCATTTTCAACTAGACCCAGGCCCACAGAAATGCTTAATAAGTGCTGTCAAATGCTCAATGTTGGAGGACTTTTCCCTCAATGATTCATAGGAGATTTGAAATGGCCCATCCCTTCTGACTCAATTGATCTTTTTTTTTTTCTTTTGAAGACAGCTCTCTGCCCTTGGATCTCCAGAAATGAGCATAACAAGGGATGAGGAGAGGAGAGATAGATGGAGGATTTCTCTCATTTCTCCCAGGAACAGGAAAAGGTGGTTTTCAATGAGGATACATGGCAAGCCATACCAGGCTTCCTCAGGTAAGCCTGGAATGGACATTCTTGGCTACTTTTTTGTGTTTTCTTTCCCGAGTTCCATATACAGACTAAGGTGACTAAGAATGAACATTTCTTACTTGAGGATTATTTCATACATCAGCCTGACTTCAGACTTCCTGAGAACAAGTGTTGGATACTAGCCTCCTAGAAGGAGAACTCCTTAACAGCAATTTGAAACAGGAGGAATACTGACCTGGGGCAAGAGATCAAGTATTTATTTGCCAATTCTCCATGATTTTGTTGTGATTTGTTTAGATGGGATAGTCAGAGGTGAAGGGGAAATAATTTCTCAACAGTCCCAAAGCAAGGTCTTTACCATAGTGAAGGGGTTGGCAATTAATTAATTATCACAGTGTTTTATGTTTCACACACACACACACACACACACACACACACACACATATATATATATTTGTTTCCATTCTCTTTTTGGTCCTCTGAGTTGTAAGCATTTTCTGAGTGGGATGAAATTAAACCTATCCCTTCTCTTATATCCCTATTATACATTGAATGCATGCATAAGAATTAGGGAGTTTGTTACCCACTAGTGTAGAAACCTAAGATTTTCTTAAGAGATTTTCCTGGATCAATGGGGGAGGCCAAGGTTCAACATGAGAAATGACCCTGTGGGGTGAAGCTCCCCAAGATCAAGGTCAAAATGAGCACAGTCTTTGTGCCAGTGGAGACATTTGAGACCGGGATCAACTTGATGTATGTATGGCACTATTCATTGTTAAACATCTGAAGCATGTTATTTTAGGAGCACTAGGAAGGCTAGTTGTTGCAGATACTAGGTGTCTAAAACATATTAGAGCTTTATTTCTGTGCTTAAAATTACAGACAAGCCAGGTTAACATGAAAAAAATCTCCCTAGAGGAGTATATCAGAAGCCTGTAGCTCATACCTGAAGAACCCAACATACCCCCAAACTGGCCATTCAACCTCTGCTTGAAGACCTCCAGAGAAGTCTCAACTTGCTACCTTCCAAACCATCTCATTCCATCGAGGAATAGCTTTGTTAAAAAGGTCTGTATTGTGATAGTGTGCTTCACCTCTTTCTACACTAGGCCCCCTGGCTTATCCATGGTAAATATGGATAAATGTTGTTTTTCCTAATTCCTTCATTTGTTGGTGTTGCCAACACCTCTCCTACTAATTCATTTCCATTGATTTTACATATATACATATATATATATACATATATATGTTCCTATATTTCTTTATCTAATATTTATATTTAACATTTATATTCTTCATTCCTTCCCTCCCCCATCATCAGTAGAATATAAGTACTCTGAGAGCAGAGTCTGTTTCGTGGTTGCCTTTGTATTTCTTGCTATTTGCACAGTGCCTAGTGCAGAGTAGAGGCATAATAAATTAGTTGAACTGGATGGCTTGGAATGGTAGCAGCTCCACTCACTTACTAAACCAGCTAATTGACTAATTTGACCAAATGAGCTCATTGCTTTGGTGATAAAAACACAGTCTTAATTCATTGTGTGCATCTTAATTTGCTTCTTGTCTCAGTTTTCTTTCATTAATAAGATCTACACATTTGGAAATTATGTCTTGGGCATAAATAGCTCATATGCACTAAATTAAATTGGATGAAATTTACCCTAATACAAGTAGAAAGTGAGCCTCATTGGCTGAGTAGCCACCTCACTATAGGATGTCACATTGTGGATTTCACTGCTGAATTTAAACCAGTGCAAGGAGCTTTGTGTAATTTCCAAACACTCAACAACCATGACTAGAAGAGACAAAAGCTCAAAGTTAGGCAACTGAAAGATTCAATGGTTAGCAGAGGTCTGAGGAGAGACAATATTGGAAAGAATTCAAATAAGAGAAAGTGTGTGAGCAAAGTATGAGTCAGTTAATAAACATTTAAGTATCTAGTATGTGCCAGATACTATGCTAAGCTTGGGGTGGGGTGTAAAAAAGAGACAAAAGAATAAAAGATAGTCCCTGTTTTCAAGGAGCTTATAATCTAGTAGGAGAGGCAACAAGTTATTGGCAGGAAAAAATAGGAAGAAAAGAAAGACATTAGATTAGAAAGAGGTTGGGAAAGGCTTCCTATAGAACAATGATGGGGAATCTATGGCATGTGTGCCAAAGATGGCACACAGAGATCTCTCTGTGAATATACATGCCCATCACCCACCAGAGCTAGTTACTAGAAAGGCAAAAGGACTCAGGTAGAGCTGCTCCCTTCCCCCTCTCCACTGCACCTCCCCACCCGCCCAACAGAAGTGTTTACTTCTTTCCTCAAGCAGAGCGCTCAAGCCACTCTCTTCCTTTTATCCCTTCCCTGTCTGGGGTAAGGGGAGTCACAGCACTCAGTTTCTGGAGGGGGGGAACATGGCATGTGGTCTCTAAAAGGTTTGTAATCACTGCTATGGAAGATGGGGTTTTAATTGGGACTTAAAGGAAACCAAGAAAGAGATAGTGGGGAGGACAGAGAGAAATGCAAGTATGGAAGATTGCCAGGGAAAATGCCTAGAGCTAACTCTTGTGTGTGAAACAGCAAGGAAGCCAGGGTCACTGGACACAGTAGTAAATGAAATACCCTTGAGAGAACTTGATACTGAGGGTAGGTCAGAGAGAGCCAGAGGGTTCTTTCCAAGTTTACACTGTCACATTCTGGTAGCTATGTGCATATGGTGAAGGAACTCAGCTGGATTTGACATTAAAGGACCTAGATTTGAATCCTCCCTTTGCCTGCCTACCTTACTACCTGCATGACTGTTGGCAAATTTTTTCCTCTCATCAATAAAATAAGGAGATTGAAATTCTTTGACCTCTAGGTCTTTTCTAGTTCTAGATCTTGGACCCTATGATCCAGTGCCCAGAGACAAGAAGGGACCTCAGATGCCATGTAGTGCAATCTATCCCTGATCAAGAATTACATCTACAATATGCTGAATAAGAGGCTAGCCATATTTTGTTTAATAGCTTCAGTGAAAGATGCTTATTTTAGATTTAGAAAGTTGTCCCAAAGTTTGTTTTGCCATCAAGCCAAAATCTGGCTCTTGGCAATCTCTACCCTTTGATCCTAGTTCATCTCTCTGAGGTCTAACAAAAGGATAACTGTTCTTTCATATGACACTTTTGTCAATACTCAAGAATAGCTCAACTTCTACCTAAATTTTCTCTGGCTAAAAATCCCTGATCCCTTCAATGGGTCCTCATATGACCTGTCAGTGCAAAGCTTTACTAAGATATGCTAAGTTTTCTGTTTTATTCAGTACTGATATACTGTGCTCTGATAAGTCTTGTGCATATTATAGTGTGAATGGAGAAGCAGATGGTAGGTAAGGCATCCGTAAGCCTGTAGTTTCTTGGTTGTGGTTGTCCAGGGTTTTCTCCTTCCTGTCTAGCCTCTTGATGGTTAATGTGGTCCAGCTTCTGTGCCTTTAGAGAATTACTGTGGCAAATGTGTTTCTTAGAGGGCAGAATGAGGGTGGTTATTGAACTTAATTCAATTTTGTGATGGGGAGTCAGGTAGACAGGGAAACAGCATACAGTAAGAAAGGCAAGGTGGATGGGGAGCAGAAATGGGGGAACAGTGGAAGTAACATTTTTGTTGTCAAATTTAACTATGTGAGTATTTTAATAAGGTACTCAAAACCCCCACCACATCACATTTTTGGTCACATGTAGTCTCTATATTGAAATGAAATGGGTTAGCCTCAATTTTAGCTGAGGTTTTTCAAGTGGACTCCCTATCTGATCTTCTTATATGATTTCCTAAGAGCAAAAGTGAGCAATTCAGATGTAATTTTCCTTAAGGTATTTCTTGATTCCTTCTCAAATAGTATAATTATCTTGGTCATTTTTTGGTCTTTAGGGAATTTTTTCCCAAGTTGAGATTATTCGAATGCCTAGTAAAGTCCTTTTTGTCCTATTCCTTTACCCCCAAGTGATCAACACTTAGGTCATTTTCTAGGCCTAGCAATCCATGTTTCTTACCATATATCACAAAGCCATTTCCCCTGTTATTTATATTTTTGATGATACCTTGGGAAAAAGTCGCAGAATGCATCCTGGGATGGCTAAGGAGTTAATGAAGTTAAGCATTATCATTGCCATAACTATGAAGATGATCTAGATCAATAAAAAAGCATGTATTTTAAGTGAATTGAACCATTTTTGGTGACTTGTAGAGCACAAAAAGAACTACTCCTAATACTTAACTATCTGCCAACAGACTTCTGACTCTGATGTGTTTTGGTGGTCAGGGTTCAGTTAGCACAGTAGAAAAGTACATGGCCTGTTAATCAGGCCTGCTACCTCTGCTCTGTGATCATGGCTACAGAAGACATCCTTGACCTCTACTAGCCAATTTTGTCTTTATGGTGGTAAAAAAAATGGACTCAAACCAATCCTTCTCCTCCTCCTCCTAGATCCAGAGCAAGAAAGGACCTTAGAGGCAATCTAGTCTTAACCTACTCATTTTAGAAATGTAAGGAAAGTAAGACCTGGAGAGCTCAAAGGACACAGAGCTAGAAGCTCCTTAGTACACTTTCCCTGCAAAATGATAACCCAAATTATCTAATTGTGGTAAGTATATATTTTACTTTCCATTTTTGTAGTTTACTTAGTCAAAAAGCATGTAAGCACTATGTCAGAGGCACCAAACTAAGCACTGTGGATACAAAGAAAGTCCAAAATCTTCCCTGTTCTCATGGAGCTTCCATTCTAATAGACAACAACAGGCAAACAACTATTTACCAACATGACATATACGGGACAAATTGGAGGTATTTTCAAAGGGAAGGCCCTAGAAGTGGGTTGGTCGAGACCATGAAAGGACTCTAGTCAAAATATATTTTGAGCTGGACCTCAAAGGAAGTCAGAGAAGACAGGAGACATAAGTGAGGAAAGAGAGCTCTCCACATAAGGGAAGGACAGTACAAGGGCACAGAACTGGGAGATGGAACATCAGGTTTGAGAAGCAGAAAAGGCCAGTGGCACTGGGTCACTGATTACTTGGAGAGAAGTAAAATGGAAAACTGGAAAAGTAAAGAAACCAGGATTTGAGGACTTTAAATGTTAAAGGATTTTATATTTGAACCTGGAGATGATAGGGATCCCCTAAATTTTTGAGGATCAACAAACTAATACTTTATATTTGTACAAAGTTGCTTTGAGCACTGAGTCTTTTTGATGCTACTAATCATGGTTTAATGCATTAAAAAATTCCATTCAATTTTATTTTCAGCTCCAAATTCTCCCCTTACCTCAATCTCATCTCCCCTTCATTGAGAAGGCATGAAATACAATATCCATTATACATATGAAGCCATACAAAACATATTTCTGCATGAGCCATGATAAAAAAAGATAAAGAAGGAAAAAATAGGCTGCAATCTATATTCTTAGTACTGATATAGACTGATATAACTTTTTATATCTAAATTATATACTCATTTTGAGGTTATCTTGGTATATGATGTGGCATTGTTCTATACCTAGTTTCTGCTAGATTACTTTGTAATTTTCCTAGCATTTATTGTCATATAGTGAGTTCTTACCCCAAGGCTGGCATCTTTGGGTTTGTCAAACAGTAGAACACTGAGAGATTTAATGACTTGCCCAGAGTCACCCAGCCACAGTCAGTACTATATATGTCAAACAGGTCCTTGCTCAGAGCTTGGCTCTTTATCAAAGTAGTCCAAAGCTGGTTCTTTCTAAATTCTTGTTGAATTTTCAAGATGCCATGAATAATAATCATCCCCAAAGGGCATTAATGTGGCAAAGAGAAGTCCATTGTCTCAAACATCATTTCCTGTTAACTAGGGCAACAAAAGGCAACAAAGGGGTAACGACACTCCATAGGGGGTTTCAAAATGTTCTAATAGGGAGATAGGCTATTCCTGATCTTCAAAAAAGTATCAGTCTTTTTGGATGCCAAGTACTGATCATCATACTGCCTTATTTCTGTTAGACCTTTTCATTGTATCTACATGTTATCACTGAACTATTATGTAAGTTTTCCTTTTCGAAAGGAAGAAATCCAGGCTATCAACACTCATATGCAAAAATGCTCCAAATCATTAATAACTAGAAAATTCAAAAGAAATCAATTTTGACATTTCATCTCATACCTATCAGAATAATGAACAAAAAGGAAAATGATCATTGTTGCAGAGGCTGTGGGAAAACAGATACACTACATGCTACTGATGAAGCTTTAAATTTGTCCAGGAATTCTAGAAGCCAGTTAGAAACTATGCCCAAGACATCACTAAACTTTGTACACCCTTCTGACCCAAGGTAAACACTAGGCTTATAACAAAAGAGAAAAATTACCTATATGTACAAAAATATTTGTAATAGCTCTTAATGAAGTCACACAGCCCTAAAAACTAAAGGTTTAGAATCAAGTTATGGTAAATAAATATAACAAGATAATACTCTAGTGTGACATTAGAAATGATGGAAGGGACAGTTTCAGAAAAACCTGAGAAGATTTATATGACCTGATGCATGAAGAAGACAAAATAGCACAATTTATACAATAACACTATAAAGAAAAACAACTTTGAAAGACTTAAAAATATAATCAAGGCAATGAACAACAAGGATTCTAGAGGATTGATGATGAAGCAGGTCAACAAAGAGGTGATAAGATAAAGATACAGAGTGAGTCATACATTTTTGGTCATAGTCAAAGTGGGAATTTGTTTTGTTTAAATATGCAAAATTTTGCAGGGATTTTGTTTTCCTTTATTCTTTTGACCTAATGGTGGGAATTGGACAGAAGGGAAGAGAAAAAAAGTGATTGTTAATTTTAGAAGGTTAAATTGAATAAAAAGAAACTCAACTACTCTTTGGATTAATCTTTTCCCCCCATTGGCTTGATTTTAACGACAAGTTTTTGCACTTAGCCATTTCAGTGATTGGCATAATGCTTGGCACTTTATAGGTACTAAATACATGTTTTTGACCTAGTGACTGTACAATCAATAAGCCTGACTGGACAGGATTTTCAAGGCATTTGTTGAAATGACCAGAGCTTCCAGGGTAACCATTTTTCTTTTCATGACATATTTTTTGTATGTGAAGCATAGTCTTGAAATGTAAAGCCATCCCCAAATCCATCAAAACCAGATATATTGGAAGGGGAGTTTCTAGGACAGCTATGTGTAAAAGCTTTTGGTATTATTTGCTCAAAGAAAAGAAGATGGACAGAGCGGAGTCAAGATGGCAGCCTAGAAAGAGCAGAAGTTCAGACCTCTGAATACCCTTCCTAACTGATCATAAACTGAATGCTCCCAGGGGACTGAAAAACAAACTTAACAACAAGACAGAGCCAAGGAACCCTCCTGCTGGACTTAATTCAAAAGGTATACCCCCCAAAAAGCCGGAATCTGAGAACACACGGGTTTAAGGGGAAGACAGAAGGGGAAGGTCCCAGGACCCTATCCCGCCCAGAGCGCTGAGACTCCCAGACTCCAGTGGCAGCGGGAACTTCTGGGAGGGCAAAGGTACAGGTCTGGAGGGCGTACATTGCAACCACAGCTGTGATAAGTTCAGAGCGTCCAACACAGATGGCAGGGAAGGAGCTAGAGAGGGAACATAGACCTGGCAGCCTGGCCAGAGCTGTGGAGATCCTCCATATCTGCTCCAGCCTTCCAGGAAGTTTTGGACTCAGAGCACACCCATCCCAACCAAGCTGAACTTAATCCCATCAAAAGTCTCCAGAACTCAGGGAAGCCCAGGCTCCACACTCATCCTCATTGACTACTGGACTTTAATCCAATCAAAAGCCTCCAGAGGACAGGAAAGCTCAAATCCCAACAAACCTTCACCAGAGACTACACCAAGAGATCTCCTATTAAAGGTCCAAGAGGGGAGACTGACAGAAACCCCCACACCAAAAAAATGAGAGTAGCAAGAACACAGACAAACATGGGGAGTAAAGAAGGGGTGAATTTGAGCAAACAACAGAAAAAGAAGAAAGAAACTACAATAGACAGCTTCTACTCAACAAATGGAACAGAGGGGGTGAGATCAGCAAATGATAATTCAGAAATCCAAGTGAATTCGATACAGGTTGTGGAAGAACTCAAAACACAATTAAGAGAGGCTGAAGACAATTGGGAAAAGAACTTAAAAATTAAGATAAGTCATCTGGAAACAGAGGCACGTGAACTAAAACAAGAAAATAGTGTCTTGAAAGCCAAAATCAACCAGCTGGAAAATGAGGCAAAGGAGATGAAAGATGAGGTGAAGAAGATGAAAGATGAGAAAAGGGAGATGAAATATGAGGTAAAGAGGATTAAAGATGGCCTCCAAAGAAAATAAGACTAGAAGGAGAGGAATGACCAAAAAGCCAGGGATGAAATCCAGTCTTTAAGAACCAGAATACAATAACTGGAATTAAGTGACCTCACAAGGCAGCAGGACACTATACAACAAAACAAAAAGAATGAAAAAATTGAGGAAAATATGAAGCATCTCATTCACAAAACAGATGATTTAGAAAATCATTTGAGAAGAGACAATTTAAGAATAATTGGTCTACCAGAAGACCATGACAAAAGAAAAAGCCTGGACATCATACCACAGGAAATTATATCCTAGAATAAGAGGGGAAAGTGGAGATTGAAAAGAATCCACAGATCACTTCCTGTATTTAATCCCCAACTGACAACACCCAAGAATGTTATAGCCAAACTCAAAAACTATCAGACCAAAGAAAAGATATTACAAGTTGCCAAGAAGAAGCCATTCATATACCACGGAAACACAGTGAGGATAACTCAGGATCTGGCTGCATCCACACTGAAGGACTGAAAGGCATGGAATATGATATTCCAGAAAGCAAGGGAACTAGGTCTACAACCAAGAATCAAATACCCATCAAAACTGACTATATTCTTACAGGGGAAAGTATGGTCATTCAACACAATAGAAGAATTCCAAGCATTTGTAAAGAAAAGACCAGACCTGAACAGAAAATTTGATATCCAAGCACAGAAATCAAGAGAATCATCAAAAGGTAATTTAAAAAGAGGGGGAAAAGAAAAACAAAACAAAACAACAAAAAAATTTAAGAGACTCAATAAGTTAAAATATGTATTCCTATAAGAAAATAGCAACAGTTTTTAAGAGTTACCAATGACCTATCACCTGGGTAGCTAGAAGAATTACACTTAGAGGGAACAGTGACAAACTGTGTGTATAGGATGAAAGGACAAGACATAAATAGGTATATAGATATATGCATGCATAAATATATATACATGTGTGTGTATAATATATATATATATATACACAACCAGAGCTAAGAAAAAAAGAGGCTAATGCTCAAAGAAATGGGAAAAGAAACAAATGAGGGTAAATTGATTCGTCACAAAGTAGCTCATGGTGGGAGGGGGGAGAACATCAATACACTGGAAGGGTAAAGAGGTTGGAGATAGGAAATACCCAACTCTTATGTGCTTTGAAACTGACCCAAAGAGAGAAGAACAATCCAATCCATTGGGGCAGAGAATAGATTTGTGCACTATAGGGGAGTAGAAGGGTAAATAATGGACTGGTGGGGAGGGAAGCAGTATAAGGGAGGGAGAGGGTGGGGGTAGGTTTAAAAACACTGCAAAGAAAATAAGGGGGTGAATAAGAAGGGAGTTGGTAGAAAGGGAAAGAAAGTAAGGGTGGGAACTAGGGGGATTGATTAAAAACAAACATTGGTGTAAAAGGAAATAGTGAAAGAAGAAAAGGCAGGACTAGGAATAGAAACCAAAATGCTGGGAAATACACAGCTGGTAAATCTAACTCTGAATGTGAAAGGAATGAACTCACCCATAAAGCACAAGTGAATAATAGAGTGGATTAGAATCCAAAACCCTACCATATGCTGTCTACAGGAAACACACATGAGGAAGGTTATTACACATAGGGTGAAAGTAAGAGGATGGAGCCAAATCTATTGGGCATCAACTGACAAAAAGAAGGCAGGAGTCACAATCATGATACCTGACAAAGCCAATGTAAAAATAAATCTAGTTAAAAGAGATAGGGAAGGTAACTACATCCTGATAAAAGGCAGTATAGATAATGAGGAAATATCTGTACTCAATATGTATGCACCAAATAGCATAGGATCCAAATTTCTAAAGGAGAAACTAGAGGAGCTCAAGGATGAAATAGACAGAAAAACTATACTAGTGGGAAATGTGAACCTTCCTCTAGCCGAACTAGATAAATTAAACCAAAAAATAAATAAGAAAGAGGTGAGAGAAGCAAATGAAATCTTAGAAAAATTAGAGTTAGTAGACATGTGGAGAAAAATAAATAGGGACAAAAAGGAATATACCTTCTTTTCAGCAGCACATGGTACATTCACAAAAATTGACCATGCGTTAGGGCAGAAAAACATTGCAAAAAAGTGCAAAAGGACAGAAATAATAAATGCAACCTTCTCAGATCACAATGCAATGAAAATAATAATTAGTAAGAGTACATGGAGAGATAAATAAAAAATTAATTGGAAATTAAACAATATGATTCTCCAAAACTGGTTAGTTAAAGAAAAATATCATAAAAACAATCATTAACTTCATTGAAGAAAATGACAATGGTGAGACATCCTTTCAAAACCTATGGGATGCAGCCAAAGCAGTACTCAGGGGGAAATTTATACCCTTGAGTTCATATATAAACAAATTAAGAAGGTCAGAGGTCAATGAATTGGGCATGGAAATTAAAAAACTAGAAAGTGAACAAATTAAAAATCCTCAGATGAAAACTAAATTAGGGATCCTAAAATCAAAGGAGAAATCAATAAAATTAAAAGTCAAAGAGCTATTGATTTAATAAATAAGACTAGAAGCTGGTACTTTGAAAAAACAAATAAAATAGACAAAGTACTAGTCAGTCTAATTAAAAAAAGGAAAGAAAGAAACCAAATTGACAGTATCCAAGATGAAAAGGGAGTCCTCACCTCTAATGAAGAGGAAATTAAGGCAATCATTAAAAACTACTAAGCCCAATTATATGGCAACAAATATGGCAATCTAGGTGATATGGATGAATACTTACAAAAATATAAATTGCCTAGACTAAAAGAGGAAGAAATAAATTACCTAAACAACCCCATATTAGAAAAAGAAATTGAACAAGTCATCAAAGAACTCCCTAAGAAAAAATCCCCAGATCCAGATGGATTCACAAATTGATTCTATCAAACATTCAAAGAACAACTAATCCCAATATTATACAAACTATTTGACAGAATAAGCCAAGAAGGGGTTCTACCAAATTCTTTTAACGACACAAACATTGTACTGATCCCAAAGCCAGGCAGATTAAAAACAGAGAATGAAAACTATAGGCCAATCTCCCTAATGAATATAGACGCAAAAATCTTAAATAGGATACTAGCAAAAAGACTCCAGCAAGTTATCACAAGGGTTATCCACTAAGATCAAGTAGGATTTATACCAGGAATGCAAGGATGCTTCAATATTAGGAAAACCATCCCCATAATTGACCATATTAACAAGCAAACTGACAAAAATCACATTATCTCAATAGATGCAGAAAAAGCCTTTGATAAAATACAACACCCATTCCTATTGAAAACACTAGAAAGTATAGGAATAGAAGGGACTTTCCTAAAAATAATAAACAGTATATATCTAAAACCATCAGCAAACATCATCTGCAATGGAGATAAACTCAAAGCCTTCCCAATAAGATCAGGAGTAAAACAAGGATGCCCATTATCACCTCTGTTATTTAATATTGTACTAGAAACACTAGCAGTAGCAATTAGAGAAGAAAAAGAAATTGAAGGTATTAAAATTGGCAATGAGGAGACCAAGTTATCTCTCTTTGCAGGTGATGAGATGATTTACTTAAAGAATCCTGGAGAATCAACCAAAAAGCTAGTCGAAATAATCAACTACTTTAGCAATGTTGCAGGACACAAAATAAACCTGTATAAGTCATCTAAGTCATCAGCATTTCTATAATAACTCCAACCTAGTTCAAGAATTAGAATTAGAATTAGAAAGAGAAATTCCATTCAAAAATCACCCTAGACAATATAAAATACTTAGGAATCTATTTGCCGAAACAAACACAGGAACTATATGAACACAACTACAAAACACTCTCCACACAATTAAACCTATATCTAAACAATTGGAAAAACATTGATTGCTCATGGGTGGGACGAGCTAACATAATAAAAGTGAGCATCCTACTCAAACTATTTAGTGCCATACCCATTGAACTTCCAAAAAACTTTTTTACGACATTAGAGAAAACCATAAGAAAGTTCATTTGGAAGAACAAAGGATCAAGGATATCCAAGGAAATAATGAAAAAAAAATACAAAGGAAGGTGGCCTTTCAGTCCCAGATCTCAAACTATATTACAAAGCAGTGGTCATCAAAACAATTTGGTACTAGCTAAGAGACAAAAAGGAGGATCAGTGGAATAGACTTGGGATAAATGACCTCAGCAAGACAGTATATGACAAACCCAAAGACCCCAGCTTTTGGGACAAAAATCCACTATTTGATAAAAACTGCTGGGAAAATTGGAGGACAGTGTGGGAAAGATTAGGTTTAGATCAACACCTCACACCCTACACCAAGATAAATTCAAAATGGGTGAATGACTTGAACATAAAGAAGGAAACTATAAGAAAATAGTACACATGTCAGACCTTTGGGAAGGGAAAGACTTCAAAACCAAGCAAGACTTAGAAAGAGTTACAAAATGCAAAATAAATAATCTGGAATACATCAAATTAAAAAGTTTTTGTACAAACAAAACCAATGTAACCAAAATCAGAAGGGTAGCAACAAATTGGGAAACAATCTTCATAAAAACCTCTGACAAAGGTTTAATTACTCAAATTTACAAAGAACTAAATCATTTGTACAAAAAATCAAGCCATTCTCCAATTGACAAATGGGCAAAGGACATGAACAGTTAGTTCTCAGCCAAAGAAATCAAAACTATTAATAAGCACATGAAAAAGTGCTCTACATCTCTTATAATCAGAGAGATGCAAATCAAAACAATTCTGAGGTATCACCTCACACCTAGCAGATTGGCTAACATGACAGCTATGGAAAGTAATGAATGCTGGAGGGGATGTGGCAAAGTGGGGACACTAATTCATTGCTGGTGGTGTCGTGAATTGATCCAACCATTCTGGAGGGCAATCTGGAACTATGCCCAAAGGGCGATAAAAGACTGCCCTTTGATCCAGCCATAGCACTGCTGGGTTTGTACCCCAAAGAGATAATAAGGAAAAATACATGTACAAAAATATTTATAGCTGTTTTCTTTATGGTGGCAAAAAATTGGAAAATGAGGGGATGCCCATCAATTGGGGAATGGCTGAACAAATTGTGGTATATGTCGGTGATGGAATAGTATTATGCTCCAAGGAATAATAAAATGGAGGAATTCCAGGGGAACTGAAACGGCCTCCAGGAATGGATGCAGAGTGAGACAATGTGGTTCAGTCGAACGTAATAGACTTCTCCATTAGGGTCAATGTAGTGTCCCTGAACAATCTGCAGGGATCTAAAAAACACTATCCTCAAGCAGAGGACAAACTGTGGGAGTAAAAACACCTAGGAAAAGCAACTGCTTGACTACAGGGGTGGAGGGGATATGACTGAGGAGAGACTCTAAATGAACACTCTAATGCAAATACCAACAACAAGGAAATGGGTTTGGAGCAAGGACACATGTGATACCCAGTGGAATTGTGGGTTGGCTAGGGAAGGGGTGGCCGGTCAAGGGGGGGGGGAAGAAAATGATCTCTGTTTCCAATGAATAATGTATGAAAAAGACCAAATAATGTTTAAAAAAATCAAAGAAAAGAAGACGTAGGTCATAGGAACACAGCTGCCATCTTAGGGAGGCACTGGCATCTAGGATTGCTTTCCCAGTTTTCATTCAGATATACAATAATGACTAAGCAGGATGACTGCTTCCAGGGGCAAGGATAATGAGGGGCTGCTATACTGAAAGGAACTGGTTCAGAGAGACTACTCTCTCAGTGACAGCTTCCTTTTCCCCTGAAACACCAAACCATAGAGAAAGCTACAGCACTGCCTGTTCATCTTTCTAGAATCTGAGCAGGAAAGCCATTTTCTGTCCTGAACATGAGAAGTTTGTCTATGGTTATTGTATTTCCAATGGACCACCCTGGCCAGCTCTTTCTATATATCCTTTCTTTGACATTGAATTCCACTCACTAGATAAAATAATTTATTATGCTGACCTTCGGCTTTGTATGTCTATTTAAGGTATACCAGAGGGAGCAAGAAAACCTGGAAAAGGAGCAGTTGACTTATCCAGCACCCTGATGAATCTGAATAATTAGTTTTTCCTAGGAATGGGCAAATGGCATGACAATGGACTTCTCTTGGGATCTCTCAAATGTGTTGGTGCTACCTGTTCTAAGGCAGTAGCCCAAGGTAAGACACAATGAGAAATAAAAGCAGTGAAGCATGATTTTAAGGTGAACCTGTATTCTCTTAGATCAGGTGTCCTTAACTGACTTTTTGTCCTAGACTCCTTTGGCAGTCTAGTGAAGCCTATGTACTCCTCCTGAGAATAAATGTTTTCTATGCATAAAAGAAAATGTGTACGATTACAACCAATTAAATTGAAATGCAATTAGTAAAACACTTAAAAAATTCAAAGACCTCCAGGCCAGAGGTATCAAACATGGGGAACTCAAGTGGCTTGTGGTTCACAACACTCCTGAGTGCAGCTTGAACCAGATTAAAATGAAGTTCCTAGGATTTTGATGTGTTTCCATATTAAAAGAAAAAGAAATAGATACACTTGTGTAGTTTTCTAAGGCAATATACAGCCAGCAGGGATCTTTATGTATGGTTTAGAGGCCCTTATTTTTACTTGAGTTCCACACCATTGCCTTAGATAGTCCTAAACTGAGTATTTGAAATTCAATCCATATTTAATATAGGCCAAAAGCCAAGGATAAAAGGAAAACAGAAGAAGGGGATTACCCTGTCCTGAGTTCTCTCCCCTGGGTACCTACTCTTATGCTTATTGTACAAACTTCACCCACTACATTGGTAGTATATTCAAAAAAGCTACATAGTAGTAGGAGGAGGAGCAGGAGGAGGAGGAGGAGGAGAAGGAGAAGGAGAAGAGAGAAAGAGAGAGAGAGAGGGGGGGGGGGGGAGCTTCCCTAGCTTTAACTTGTAGTTTATGAAGGTAGAAAGCTATTCTATGAAATAATTGTATTACTTTGAGCAAGCTGTTGAACATCACTGAGGCTATACTTTCTTTTTTTTTAACACCTCACCTTCTATCTTGGAATCACTACTGGGTCTTGGTTCCAAGGAAGAAAAGCTGTAAGGGCTTGGCATTAGGGGTGAAGTGACTTGCCCAGGGTCACACAGCTGGGAAGTGTCTGAGGCCAAATTGGAACCCAGGACCTCCTGTCTCTGGGCCTGCTTCTTAATCCACTGAACCACTCAGCTGACCCCTTGTACTTTCCCATGTCTAAATTGAGGAGGTTGGATTAGATGGCCTCCAAAGTTCCTTCCAACTGCAAATATATGAACTTGTAACTTTTTGCTGTAGCTATCACAAGGATGGAAATACTTGAGCCTTTAACGTTTACATGATTGCGAGAAGAAAGATGAGGAACCCTCCGCACCCTTAACTTCCAGAAGCTCTTGAATCTGTTGCACATGCAAGTCTTCCGGAGTGCTACAACTCCTGGATCTTTGGACTTGCCCTCCAGAAAAAAACCCAAACACATACTATAACTATTATTTTGCTCCAGGGAGAAAGGTATATTTAGATTTAGCATTAGAATATAAACAAGAATGGAATTCATAGCTCAGTAGTAGGGATGTGGAACCAAGACAGCTGAAGGGAAGCAGGGAAAGCTCAAGCCTCTGTAAGAATTCTCTCCAAGCAGCCTTAAAATAGCACTTCAAAATGAATACTGGAGTGACAGAATCAACCAGGGCACAGAATGAAGGAATTTTCCTGCAAAAAATCATTTTAAAGGTGGGCAGAGAGGATTTGGTTGATTGGGGTGAGGGGGAGGGTAGCCAAAAGCAAGACCTTGCTCCTTGCACCAAGTAGTACTGGCACAAGCCAACAGTAAGCCCCACTCCTCCAACCCCACATCTATTGTTCCATGTTCTGAGCCTGGGCCTAAGCCAACCTTGAGATGAAGATCCTACCTAAGCCAATAGCAGAGAACCCCATGCCCACTCCTTGAAGGGCCAAGCCCTAGCACAAGGCAAGTCCATGGTGTGCCTAGCTGGTGCAAGTCCAAAGGGAGCCCCAGAGCCCTTGCCCAAGCCTGCAATGAGGATCCAAACCCCAGTGCAAGGCAGCATGCCTGGCCTGTGTAAGCCCAAAGTGAGGTCCAGTGCCCCAACCCAAGCCTGAGGTTAGGCCCTGAGCCCCAGCACAAAGTAGCCCTGCAAGCAATCAGCAGTTCTAGGTGTAGACTGAATCAGCAGTGGCAGGTGACATTTAGAGTTCATAGCTCATCCACCATCATACCACTTTGGAAGAACTGAGACTTGTTGAGCCCCAGAACTAGAGCTGAGAAGAGCAGCAAAGGAAAACTGAAGTTTAAAAGAGTGCCGCCTTGACCCTGAGAACAGAATCCACCTTTGAGATAAAAGTAAGTCATAGCTCAGTAGTGAACATACCAATATAGCAAACATTTCACTACCACAAACAGATCATCCAGGGAACTATTGGCTCTGAAATAGACAACTCTATCAGCGAAGATTTGTTTTTAGTCAATCAACAAGCAATTCTTATTATGTTCCAGGAATTTAGTTAGGTGGTGAGTATACAAATACAAAAAAGAGAACAACACACATTTGTTTTTTTTTGTTTGTTTTTTTTAAATCCTCACCTTCCGTCTTGGAGCCAATATTGGCTCCAAGGCAGAAGAGTGGTAAGGGCCAGGCAATGGGGGTGAAGGGACTTGCCCAGGGTCACACAGCTGGGAAGTGTATGAGGTCAGATTTGAACCCACGGCCGCCCATCTCTAGGCCTGGCTGTCAATCCACCGAGCCACCCAGCTGCCCCAACAACACTTATTTGTAAGGAAGTTATATTCTAAAAAGGAGGCCATCAGGCTCATGTATAAATATAAATGTAAATAAACACAAAGAAGTTGGGGAGTATGCTCACAATGGTGGAATGGGATGGGGACTAGGGAGTACTGTGATAAGGAAAGATTTGATATGGAATGTGGGCTTAAGTTGAACTTGAAAGAGAGAGTTTTTATGAGGTCTGCAGGTAAGGAGGGAGTACATTTCAGGAAATGCAGAGTGCCCAAGGGAAAGGCACAGAGATGGAAAATCAAGCATCGAGTATGAGGTACATAATGATGGCCAATTTGTCTTGATCAGGGAATAGAAGAATATGGTAAATTGGGGCTGGAATAAGAAAAGCAGAATTTCGAATGTATAAAAGCATGCTATTAATCTTACGTAGAGGACTACAAAGATGGAAATCCCTCCCTTTGAAAATTTCAGTGTGGTAAGACTTGACTGGGGAAGGCAAGGGACCAAATCACAGTAGCTCTAACTTCCATTTAAAGGAGGCCTGATGGTCAGATATGTATCCCTTCTCAGCTCTACTTTCTTGGAGCTGAGGCAAAACCTATGTGCGTAGAAAATGCTGCTGAAAAGAAGTAACTTTGTAAACAGGGCAGGCTGATACCCCTTTGTCCCCATTCACTGAACAGAAAGAATTTAATTAAGAAGGTCTTGCCTGTGTCTGTAAGATGCCACTCCCACAGAAAGGCCTCTGATACTTCCTAGTTGTGTGACCCTAGAAAAGTCACTTACCACTCTTTTATCTGGGAACCAATAAGACCCAGTGAATAATATTCCTGACTTGGTGAGCAAATAGAAAGAGGGTGATCCTGTCTGCAATTCTCATATTCATGTGAACATCTAGGACCTCTATTTCAAGAGAGAGAGTAGAGCTGGGGACATCTGGAAACATCTCTTAGAATGCTGGAGCCCCTGAGGCAAAATAATGGATAAGCGTAATCAATAATTGAGAGAGGGTATAGATGAGTTGCAGTCATAAACACTGGAAGAAATATTCACATTGATGAAATTATAGACCCATTGATGGAGTATGTAATGATAGCCTCATTCATCCATGTATACAGGGTATCCCGAGTCTTAAGCAGTTTTAAGCTTTAATAGCCTTGACCTACACAAGACTTTCAGGGCACCCTGTATATACACACATATGTAACACACATACACACACATACAAATGTACACACAAAACTAAATTTGAAATGCAATTTATCTATGTCTTATTTTGATCTTTATAGCATCTATGTGACGTAGATGCTATAGATACTATACCTACAGATACTCTATTATATACTATATACTACAGAGACTATATAATATTTTACAGATGGTGAGGCCACAGTTTGGAGAGGTTAAATAACTTGTCAGTGGTAACAGATGTAGTAAATATCAATGACATGATTTATATCCAAGCCTCTGTCACTTGACTCAGAGCTCCAAATTCTATTCTAGCTTCCCTGTCCAACAAATAATCAACATAACCTTGACATCTAGCACCAAATTTGACCTTGTTCCATGAAGGTCTCTTCAAATTTCCCTCTTGCTGAAAAGGACCTATTCATACAAAAATATTTATCATAGTTCTTTTTGTGGTGGCAAATAATTGGAAACTGAGGGTATATCCTCAATTGGGGCATGGCTGAACAAGTTGTGGTACATGAGAGTGATGGAATACTATTGTGCTATAAGGAATGATGAGCAGGAAGATTTCAAGAAACCTGTAAATACTTACATAAACTGATACAAAGTGAAGTGATCAGAACCAGAAGAACACTGTGCTTAGTAACAGTAATATTTCTCCACGAGCAACTGTGAGTGGCCTAGTTATTCTTAGCAATGCAGTGATCCAAGACAAAATCAGAGATTAATGAGGAAAAAAGCCAGCTGCCCTCAGAGAAAGAACTGATGGAGTCTGAAGGCAGACTGAAACACGCTATATTTCATTTTCTTCTCCTTCTTTGCTTTTTCTTTCATTTAAGATCTCTGCCACAAAATGACTAATATGGAAAAATGTTTCCCATGATTACACATATTAAATGTCTATCAGATTGCTTACCATCTTAGGAAGGAGGGAGGGCAGAGAGAGGGTGAAGGAGGGAAGATGGTCAGAAGGGAGAGAATTTGGAACTCAAAACTTAAATATAAGAATATGTTTAAAAAATGTTTTTATGTTTAATAGGGGAATTCCCCCTTGTGATTTGAATGGTTGGTTCAAGCAGACACTGTGGAAACCTACTGATCTGTTCAGAAGATCAAAGCAGAAGTTATATAACCCATAGTTGCTTTCTTTGCTATATATTATTTTCCATGCTACTTCGTATAGCTCGTTCCTTAGTATCTAGGTTGTTTTCTAGTGTACTGCCTAGAATATGGACTATATATGGAAGTAGATGGATATGTTACATCCTATCCAGCTGCTCACCTTTCAGCCATTTGGTGTCCAGATCACTGACTCCTGTTGTATGAATTTCTATCCCTAGGCCTGAAGACTTGGGCCATTTTGTCCAATGTCTAGGTATAAGATGAAGCAAAGAAATGGAAATTAAGGAATATTTTGAAGAAGCTTGGTATAAGGAACATGAGGAGTCAAAGGATCCAAATTGGAATTTTGTCCCTGCTGCTTCCTATTTCTGTCAACTAGGGTAAGTCACTGCTCCCTCACTGAGCCTTAGTTTTCCTCCCAGTTAAAAAAAGAAATAGGGGATTGGACTAGATGTCCTCTGAGATTCTCTCAATCTAAACTTTTATGAATTCTACAAGGTTTGTGGTTCATCCTGGCTTGTCCCACATAATCAAAAATCCTTCTGAGGAAGGCTTTGTTATTTGGCTCGCATCCAGCCCTCTGGCCACCCCCTTTTCTCACTCCGAGTAAACCAATCCTTGGGTCCTTAGTGAAGTTTGTTTCTGCTGAGAGTCCAGAACTTAGATAAATGGTAAAAACTTAGTTTTAAGCCTTCTGCTAACAGCTACAATATCTGTAATACTTGAAGGTTTCCTAGGTTCTTCGCTGGCATCACCTTATCTGAGTCTCACGACAAACCTGGGAGGAAGGTGCTTGCTCTAAGCATCATTATCCCTACTCTACAGAAGAGAAACTGAAGTTCAGAAAACTTATCGCACACACTTAAAATCCCACAGTTCCTAAGCATGAGAGGTGGGACTAAGACTCATATCCTTTCACTCCAAGCATGGTCTTCCTTTTATTATGTCAGGCTGCTCCTATGTTGCAAGCAAGAGGAATGCTTTCCCATCTCCTACTCAAAGGTGGCAAGAAGCTGAATTGAACTTGTTAGCAGGCAAAGATAAGGACTTCATGAATCAGAAATAAGATAGTACCAGCTGGTCAGAGGCAGTGGGGGAGAAGGAAAAAGCCCTTCGATTTCTTGCTCCCTCATTCAAGGGGTCCACAGACTTGTCAAATGTCAGAGGTACATGTTGCAATTATAACAACTCCACATAACAAGTAAAAGTCTAAGCAGCTGAGCTTATCACTGGTCAATAAGCCTGGAAGTCTACATCAACCCTTCCTAAATTCAGACACTACTTTTAAAAAGGAGCTCTGAATCTTATTGACTCAGTTGAGGTCAGGCAGTCAACCAGTTTGGTCAGGGTCTGGCAGTTGCTGGGCTTTCAGGAATCATAGGAAAGCATGCCCATCACATTGCTCACCAATTGCTTTCCTGATTTCTCAGGAAAACAGGCTCAATAATGCAGCCAATCTGACTGATGGACGCTCCAAAAGGCAGAGCCCTCTGCTCTCAAGGTAAAAGGATATGCTTATTCCTCAATTGGGAAGATGCCAGAGGAAGAGATTATTGAGTGTAAAAATCACATTTCAGGGATGTTCTGAAGCTTTTCAGAGACATCATTTTGCTATCCTTATGTAAATGTCAGCCTGGGCTCTGAGTTCAGAGAAATATTTTTAGATCCTTGAAAAAATTCTAAGAAGCTCCAAGATAGGGGGAAAATAGGAATTTCTGAAAATGTTGCAAACATAACTTTTAGAAACCGACAGCTGTCAGATTATTTTTTCTGAGCAACAGTTGAGGTTGGTTTGGAAAATGCCATATAAGGATTCAGAAGCTGGACACATTCAGCTCTTACTCCATTGGCTCCTATAATTACCAGAAATTAACTGTGTGGTGCAGACTTTATGGTTCTGAAAGGATGCAAAATTCTTAGTGTCTTTGAAAGTGTTGATGAAGGGTCATTTTGATGCCATTGATTAAGATGCTGCTGCTGAATCATTTATATTAATTTTTGCAAAGAATTTTACTGGGCAATTAAAAAAATTAATAGGTTCAAGTATTATGCTAATATCTTGTACAGAAGATGCTGGGTTCACAGAGGCTATCTGGAATACAAGATCTATTAGAAAGAAAAGATTTTAAGACTGTATTTTTTTCTCTCACCAAGTTGGTTAAAAAATAGAGAGGTTAATCCCAAGAGGATTTGCAACTAGATGATACATATAGATATACGCACATATCTACACTATGACATGTTTGCGTGTGTATGTGTATGTACACACACACAGTATGTATGTTTGTGGACCATCATCAAACAGAAATATAAGGACTTTTACTCCATTATGCTTCCATATGGATGGTGATTGTATAGCCAGAAAAGAGAAAGAAGTGTTTAAGAATTCATAATCATTGATTTGATATTTTATGCCATTGATATGTGACCTTCAACCAATTATTTGAATGTCTTATGAAGAATCTAATGCACATCTGTTTTGATTTTCTTAATGTAAATGAAGCTATTTCATATAAAGATGTTGCAGGGCAGTAGGACAGCTAATCAGAGAATAGCTCAGAAATGCCACCTCCTTTGTTAGACCATTACCTAAATATATAGTTCGTATGGATGAGTTGATTTGAATTTGCTGACAGGTACCAACTTACTGTTTAAATCTCAGTTTTGCCAATGACCACGCTGGGACCATGGGCAAATTACTTGTCCTCTCTGTTCCTCAACATTCCTGTTTGTAAAATAGAAAAGTTTGTTCTTAATTATCTTTAAGGCCTTTTCTAGCTCAAAATCTGTGACGTTCTATTTGCCATGTTTGTTACATTCTTTGTGATTGGAAGCTATTCTCCTTTTTATTTTTTAATTTTTATTTATAATATTTTTCCATGGTTACATGATTCATGATCCACCCCCTGCTTTTTCCTACCCTCTCCAAAGTCAACAAACAAAACCTAATTCCACATTATTCATATTTGCAGTAGAGTGATTCTTTAACATCAAAACCCTAATCACATCCCTATCACAATATGTGGTTGATCATATATTTTTCTAATGCATTTCTTGTTCCACAATTCTTTCTCTGGATGTGGATAGCATTCTTTCCCCTAAGTTCCTCTGGATATTCCTGGGTCATTGCACTGCTGCTAGTAGGGAAGTCTATTATATTCGATAGTGCCATAATGTATCCATCTCTGTGTATAATGTTTTTCTGGTTCTGCTCCTTGTCACTCTGCATCCATTCCTGGATGTCTTTCCAGTTCACATGGGATTCCTCCATTTCTTTATTCCTCTCAGCACAATAATATTCTATCACCAACATATATCACAATTTGTTCAGCCATTCCCCAATTGATGACCACCTCATTTTCCAATTTTTTGTCACCATAAAGAGTGTGGCTATGAATATTTTTGTACAAGTCGTTTCCCTTATTATCTCTTTGGGGTACAAACCCAGCAGTGGTATGGCTAGATCAAAGGGCAGGAAAGACCTTTGGAAATAATTCTTAATTACCTTCGAGAATGGTTGGATCCATTCACAACTCCACCAGCAGTATACTAGTGTCACAATTTTGCCACATCCCCTCCAACATTTATTGCTTTCCTTTGCTGTCATATTGGCCAATCTGCTAGGTGTGAGGTGGTGACTCAGAGTTGTTTTAATTTGTATTTCTCTAATCAGGAGAGACTTTTAACACTTTTTCATGTGTCTACTGATAGTTTTGATTTCATCCTGTGAAAACTGCCTATTCATGTCCCTTGACCATTTGTTGACTGGGTAATGGCTTAGTTTTTGTACATTTGACTTAGTTCCTTATATATTTGGAAATTAAACTGTGGTAAGAGAGTTTTGTTATAAAAATATTCTCCTAGTTTGTTGCTTTCCTTCTAATTTTGGTTGCATTGGTTTTGTTTGTACACAACCTTTGTAATTTGATATAATCAAAGTCATTAACTTTACCTTTTGCAATGTTCTCTATCTCTTGCTTGGTCTTAAATTCCTTCCTTTCCCACAGATCTGGCAGGTATAATAATCTATGTTCACCTTATTTATGATTTCACTCTTTATTTTTAAGTCATTTACCCATTTTGAATTTATCTTGGTAATTATTATTGGTAATAATTTATCTTGGTGTACAATGTTGATCTAAACCTAATTTTCCCCATACTGTTATCCAATTTTCCCAACAGTTTTTGTCAAATAGTAAGTTTTTGTCCCAAATGCCGGGGTCTTTGGGTTTATCATACACAGTCTTGCTGAGGTCATTTACCCCAAGTCTATTCCACTGATCCTCCCTTCTGTCTCTTAGCCAGTACCATATTGTTTTGATGACCAGTTTAAGATCTGGTACTGCTAGGCTCCCATCCTTCAGATTTTTTTCATTATTTCTCTTGATATTCTTCATCTTTTGTTCTTCCAGATGAACTTTGTTATAATTTTTTCTAATTCTATAAACAAAACTATTCTCCTTGATAGAGAGATGAGAATTAATCTCTGACTTCTCTTGTTTGTCAGTTATCCTCATCCCATCCACTCTGAGCAATGTTCCCATTGCTTCTTTGATCCTCTTCTTCCTTTTCCCCAGGGAGTTAAAAGATAACCCTTTTTTTGTCCTTAACTTTCCTTGCCAGACTCAGCATGTTCTGAACTCTAGAATTCCTATTCTTATTAAACTGCACTATCCTTTGTAGTCATTCTCATACCTATCCTTGCTTCCTATCTATTCAATAGAACATTATCATTTGAACAATATGAATTCTTCAGTTACTCACTTTTTCAGTGAGACTGAGCTACTGATACTTTTTATTGGTGGGAACCATTTAATATACATCATTTAACACTTTAGATTAGTTGGCAAGTTCCTTCAGAATACATACCATTTTCAACTCTGAAGCCCTAGTGAACCATTGGCGAATGTTTTTGAGTTCTTGTGCCCAAATGGCAACTTCAAGCTGTCTGTGAGGCCTGACCCCCCACTCACACCATTACCCCCAGAGAGCTGAGTGAGGAAGTGCTCACTTCAGGTGGCTGGACAGAGGGGTAAGGCATACAAAAAATGTCCTCGAACACAGGGAAAGGGGAAAGGGAAACTCCCCACCCCCCAACCCTGTGTCAGCCCAGCATGTGTGCAAATACTTCACCAGAGCTGCCCTAGTGATAGAGAGCTCACTGCCTGCCACAAGCAATGCTACTTTAGGACAACTAATTTTTGTGAAATCTTTATTTTTAAATTTAAAGTTCTTTTCTGCAACTTCTACCCACTGGTTCCTTGTTCTGCCCACTGGAGTCAAGGAGAATACGTTCTTCCAAATAACAACTCTTCCAATACCTAAAAGGTAGCTATGATGCCTAAGACAGAGTCATCAGACAAGCATCCTGCCTACAAATATTTCTGAGTTGAAACCTGACTAAAATTAAAATGGGAATTAGTTAATGAAATAAATAAAAATATGGAGGAATGATAATTTGTGGGTTTCAAAGTCAATATGTGGCCTGTAGAGAATTTTATGTATGGTTTAGTGATCTCTTTTCTATTTGAGTTTGACACAGTTGGCATAGGAGATCTCTGTTCAACTGGATTCTTCCCAAGCATAAGGTTAGAATTACAAAATATAAGGGACATGTGACAGAGATTCTGTATAAACAAACAAAAAAACCCCTTCAAAGGCATTTCTAAGTTTTTTAAAGCCAACCATGGGTTTGGTCAGTGTATTCACAAGCTAAAGGCTAACTTCCCTTTGATTCCATCAAAGCTGAATAGAGAATTTTAGACCTCACAAATGGGAAATAAATTATATAGACTTTTAAAAATTCATATGAGTTGCTTTTTAATTTTTAAAATGTTATTTATTTCTTTTAAAATCCCTTACCTTCCATTTTAGAATCAATACTGTGTATTAGTTCTAAGGCAGAAGAATGGCTAGGACTAGGCAATGGGGGTCAAGTGACTTGCTTAGGGTCACATAGCTAGAAAGTGTCTGAGGTCATATTTGAACCCAGGACCTCCTGTCATTCCAGCTCTAAAATAACTGAGTCACTGACCAACCCTCAAGTATATATTTTAAATATCCTGGACTATTCTATTACCCTTTTACATATGAATTCCCTAATCTAAGACACTATGTCTTTCCTAATATTTCCTGAATTCATCTTAGTTTTTTGATTGTCAATTGATCCTTGAATGTTCAGTCAACTATTATTAATACTCTAACTGTGAATATGAATGATTGGCAGACAGATCTAGATTTGTTCAGGCAACTTGTGAACTAAAATATAGGACTTTGTTTTTCGGTGGGGGGGAAGATGTTTGGATTTGTAATTTCCACAGTACAGAAAATTCCTAGTGTGAAATCCCCTTCTAATGAATGGTTCATTAAATTAACGACTTACCTATAATTTATAGCCTTAGAAAATTACACTGAGAGGTCAAGTGATTTGTCTATGGTGACATACCCTGTGCGTGACAGAAGCATGACTTAAAACTTGTTTTGACTTCAAAGCTGGCTCTCTACCAATGATGCCACATTGCCACTCAGGATTTTCACTTATTTCTATTAATTTAGGTCTTATTAGTTTTGGACCATTATTTTAGTCTGCCAAGTACTTTTTGTCTCTTAATTCTGTCATCCAATGTGTTAGCTATTACTCACAGCTTTATGCCATGTAAAAATTTGATAACTACAGCACATATATATATATATATCTTTATTCAAACTGTTGATAATTGGTATTAAGCAAAATAGGACCAAATATGAACCCCTAAGGATCTGCTTTAAAATCAAGGGACCTCACACCATTTCCTGAGGAAATTTAACCAAGGTAAGTCAATCACTATGATGAAGAGGCCAAATGACCCAGAAACCTCCTTCAAGAAAGAATACATTATATCCTTACTAATTAGAGCTATAATGCAGCCAAAGAAAATGATAGGCTAGAATATAAAGTTGTTTTTAAAATCTTATGGAGGAAGAATGTTGAAAATTACAAGTACTATCTTATAAAATAGCGAGAGGCCTTTGAATGAAAATAAAAACAAACGCAAACTTAGAGGAAACTTAACAAGAGACCTAATGAAGCCTACTTAAGTTACTTAAGTATCAAACTATAAGAAGGATAATGAACAAAAGTCAACTGGAAGTGATTTGTTCATATCCCAATAATTCTTTTCTCCATTATTAATGACAAGGAAGGCACCTCTGTAATCCACATTTGGACACTAATACCATATTCCAACGTAACACACAAGAAAGAAGTAATATCTGTGATGAAAAAAGGAAGAGTAACACATTTTAAGGGCATTGTGGGAAGAATTCTCAAAGTATCTGAAGAATAGGAAGAAAACAAATGCCTGGGAAAATTTGTGGACCTTATTACACAGATCTCACTCTAAAAACTCAAAATAAATGAGTGAGAACATGCCTATAACTACTGATCAAATCCTATTTTCATGTGTCTACAAAATCTTTAAGAGGATAATCAACACAAGTATAAAGGGCACCCTTGATGAAGGCCTGAGAAGAGAATAGAGAGGCTCTCATAAATAATATTCTACACGAGCACACATTTTTAAGTTACACTGATTGAAAAGTGAAGAGAATACTAGATTGCACCAAATTTATTCTTACTGATTAAAACAGCATGTATTTTAGTCAAGAAAAATGCTGCTTAAAAATTTGTCTCGACCAAGGTGTCATCCATGAACATATAAAAATTACATATGATGTCTATAAGAAGTTATCAAGTCATAGCTTTGGATGAATCTTTGATTATTCTTATCAAACAAGGCATAAAACAAGGGGCTGTCTGTTCCCAAAGGCATTCGACAATGTTCAATAGAGTTCAAATGAGAGAAGGATTCCCCATAGAAGAGGTCCCCAAGATGCTTCTGATTTCCAATGATATTGTGTTAACTGTATGAAGCCATAGGACATCATAGAGCATCCTAAATGAGATCCATAATCACTCAAAGAAAAACTGTGGAATTAGTAGATAGAAGAGCAGACTGGGAGTCAGAAAGACAAGGTTAAGACCTGCAACTGTCCTATTAGGCCATCACTTAACCCTCTAAATTCTTTGACTTGCTAATGTGTATTATGTGTAAAGATTAAAATTTAGGAATATGGGGAGACTGAGGCAGGTAGAAATTAGTTTCTCTCTGCAAGGAGTATTATATTTTTTAGAGGGTTATTAAAGATCAAGGATTAAAGAATATACAAGTAAGAAATATGTGCCTAGGCCAGAGGCCTAGACAAAATAACCTCACATCATGGAAGAGAAGCCTCTGCTCCAAAGCGGAAGTCCAAAAAAAGAGAAAAAGAGACCCAAAAACCTTTGCCACCAGCTTAAATCCTTCCTCGATCTCGGCCCCCCTCAGAATTCCCGTGAGATTACAAAGCATTTTGGGGAAGTGGAGCAAAGGCTTGTGGGGATTGTAGTCCTGTATTCGAGTCTATTTTTTACATATGTAGGGTATTTCTGTACCAGAAGCTCTTTATTCTGATAAATCTATAATTTAGTTTCTTCCACACCTTCTACCAAAAAAATAATCATTAAAAATCATTTGATCTAACTCCCAAAACAGGAAAGAAATAAGTGGGTGAAAATGATGGTTGTTCATATTATGATAGGCAACTCAATAGACAACAGGTAGAGCTGGTTCATCATATATATGTATCTTGGACAGCTACTGCAAGTGGTTGATGAATTAACTTTTAAAATAAGTAAGAATCTTGCCTCTTCTGTCAGAACCTACAATTAAGCAGGAAGTTCACTGAGTTAGCTCAGCAATCCAAGATAGGCATTGTGGCTAGGCCATGGGCTGGTCTTGAAACTGGACAAGTGGGAGGGAGAAAGGTAGATTACATTTGGGATACCATGCAGTACATTTACTCATTCCAAGTTACTCATTGCTACGAGAATCCATGTTTTTCATAAAAGGACTCTCCTTGTGAGACCATCTGGCTGCAAAAACACTGCATTTTCAGAAGAATTGAAATTGTCAGTGACCTAAAGAGTGTCAGAAAGTTTCAGCGTATCTCCAACAAAAACTTACATGTGAAAAGTATTGTAAAAGACATCATTAAGGAAACTAAGATGGGGAAAAAGCAGCAGGTCTGCCTTGTAGCTATAAGCAAGGCATTCTATCTTGTGCATGGTTTTCTGTTCTTTGGCCTACAGCTGATTTTGCCTGAAAGAGTAAAATTATCATCATGCTGGTCCCTCAACACCTCTTCTAAATGTTTTCAGGAAATAACTTAGCTACCTTGAATAACTTAGCACAGCAGATCTGGTTGGTAAAGGGAGAGGAGGAGAGAAATATGGGGAGCAAGGGCGTCCTCTAAACTCAGATAGCTGAGTTCAAATACTAGCTCTGGCTCCCACGTGACTCCAAGCAAGTCATTTAACTTCTTTGGGATCTCAGTTTTTGTATCTATAAAAAATTAGGAGTTTGGATTACATGATCACCAATGTTCTTGCAAGCCTTGAACATGTTATTCTTTTATCTAATGTAAGATGCTAAAAGAAGGGATATTCCATGCCCAAGTGAGAGGGAAAGCAAATTGGTGAACAGTGATTTCCCATAAGCCCTCGTGGGGTTAGAAGCAGACTTAGTCTCAATTTCACTGTTTTGTGATTCAAGAAAGAGGAGTTACCATGAATACCTAGGAAATTTACCATATAGGTGCTTCTGAGAATTGTGTTCATGAGAAGGGTTAAGAATAACAGATGTGTATTCTTTATTTTTGGAATAAAGGGGGAAACAAAAAACAAAAATGCTTCTCAAAGGACTGACTTCAGATGACCAGGATAGATAGGTGGTCCTTTGGGAAAGGGGGGAGGTCAGCATTTTCTGCTGGTAGAGAACCATCATAGAAAGCAGTGAATTAGAGAGAGAAGAGTAGAGGAAAGGAGAGGATGATTAATATCATCTGCTGAAGGAAAACATAACTGCCAAAATACACAGTGCAACAACTCAAAGCTGGGATCAGAGGAGAGCTGATAGGATTAGGGGAGCTGGCTGAGAGTGGTGGGAAGTGAGACTTGTAGTAAGCAACCCATGTGGAATCAAAGAGTTGCACTAGGAAGGACAGAAGTAGTTAAACACCAACCATCCCTATTCAGGGTAGTGCTAATTCACAAAACAATATGTTTCTGGGAGAGGTATCTGGGGGCAGAAGGGACAATGCCAAAATGACTTTTTACTAGTTCAGATAGGCATTCTCTGTTTTCATGAACTTGTAAATAAAACTGCTCATGTTTTGATCTTGAACCAACATGTTTGCAAGGGGATCTGACACCAACTTTTGCAGGGGCTATGTGCTGAAATTTCTAAATCCTCTGGATGGAGACAACAATGAAAGGAAGAAGGCCCCCATCAAGTGTACCCAGGTCCTTTGTGGCAGCAAGAAGTCTTTAACAAAAGGGTTATATCTATTTAAAATTTTCATATTCCTTTGGGTTTCTGAACACTTCTTACATTACATTTCTTAGATTGAGTGTTCTTCTGCCATTTATTTTACTGGTTTCTTCACAGAAAATCATCTGCCATGTTTCACAATGAATGCATTGATCATTCATTTCCTTTTTCTGAGCTTCTTTCCTTTTGATGAAGAGTAAGCCTCCTTTTGGACTACCTTTGAAATACCACTTGTCAGGAAAACAGCCAAAATATTGAAACAGATGTCAAATACTATTTTCTCAACTTGGAATATTTTAATGAGTCTCTATTCATAGAAAATATGAAATATAATTATATGATGTGACTAAATATTCAAATGCAATGTTTTCCTTCAAAGCCATTTAAAACAATGTTGACTGCTGCAAGGTTCCCCTGTCAGGAAAGTGTTTCTTGTCTTTAATAGAATCCTCTTATATTGCATTTAGTGGATCCACATTTCAGGATGGGTTTTTATTCATTAAAATTCTCTTGTTGATCAGGCTGCAGAGTTCTTGTCCAAGGTACTCACCCTCAAAGCTGCAGTAACCATTGTAAAACTGTTACATATGGTGACACTTTTAGGATAAACTTCTTGTCCCTGTGGATATGTATATACAAATGTGTACAAATGTACATGAAGGAGGTATTAGTATTTAGCTCTCACATCAAATATTCTTTGAGTAATTTGTTCTTTCCTCTTCTCTGTTCCTATGGTATAACAACTTTATCTCTGACCATATACCCAATCAAATAGAATGCCAGTTCTCTGAGAGTAGTCTTTCATTTAGGTCTTTGCATTCCTAGAACCTACTATAGCATCTTGTACATTTTTTGGTCTTGACTTCCTTTTAAAAACCCTTACCTTCTGTCTTAGAATCAATATTGTGTATTGGTTCCAAGGCAGAAGAGCAGTAAGGGCTGGGCAATGGGGGTCAAGTGACTTGCCCAGGGTCACACACCTGGGAAGTGTCTGAGGCCAGAGATGAAGCCAGGACTTCCCATCCCTAGGCTTGGCTCTCAAACTACTGAGCCACTTAGCTGCCCCCATTGGTCTTGACTTCTGATCTTATTGGTGTGGGGAACTGCCAGTGGGTCAACTCTACTGTCATGGAGATTAAAAACTCCTCTGTAATCTACAGTCTTAGTGAGAGGCCTGGAACACTAAAGGGTTAATATGTCAAAAGTGACTCTAGTAGTCAGATTTTCCTGACCCCAAAGCTGATCTTTTATCACATGCACCCCCACTGCTTTGCACCATGTACTGTAGGCTCCAGGGAAATGCTTATTTGGAGCTTAACTGGGTTCATATTGAAGTTGTGAGATGACTAGGATCAAGAAATCTGGCCAGACCAAGTGGGTATAGGTCACATTAAGGAAATGAGATTTCCGGAATTCCAGAGAAAAGATAAAAATAAATCATAATTTTGTAGTCAGGAAATATGAGGTCCAATTCTGACTCAGACACTAAGTAGAAGTGTGATTTTGGACAAATCCTTTCACCTTGCTCTTTTGGACCTGAGTTTTCTGATGTGTGAAATAAAGGGATTGGCCAATGTACACTCTGAGATACTTTCTATGCCCAAAGCCTTTGAGCCAAAGACTTTAAAAAAGGAAATGACTAACAAAAATAAGTGAAAATGTTAGGATCCACTTATGCCCTCTATCAAAGAATTGCTCTCATCATGGACTTGTGTCTTTCTGAGGTTAAAGAGAAGAACATTGGTCTTGAAACCTGAAATCCTGAGTTGCACTTTAGGATCAAGCACATCAGTCCAAGAAACTTCTGGCATATCATCTCGCCTGTCTCTGTGTAAGCTTATAACTTCTTTCACTGCTCTGGGCATTGCTCTAATTGTGGGTAATCAGTGCTTTATCACATCAGAATTCCTCTCCAAAGCTTTACTTCCAAAAGCTCTTGCCACCCACCACTTTCACTCATCATTACTAATACCATCTTCCATTCAGGGTTATTGTGGAAATCCCAAATTCATAAATGGAAAGTCCTTTTAAATACATGGTATTGCATGGTAGATATTCCATATTTTGGCTACGATAGCATGTTTTATGCATGTAGTTGAGCTGTAGTCAGAATAGCGCCGAATATTCTTCCAAACGTGCATTTTGATATGGCCACAGCTGATTTTCATTAAGGGAAGGACCAAAACCAATTGCATTTGTATTGAGCATCACTATGTGGACTACCAAGATCAGTCTAGAGCTGGAAAGGATCTTGGAGGTCATCATAGTCAACCTCTTTATCTTATATGCCAGGGCACCATAATTGAAATAACTGGTTCAAAGTCCCGTTGGCAGCAAGTAATAGAACTGGGATTCAGAGACAGATCCTTTGATTCCAAATTCAAAAGCAAACAAATATGTGAAAATCTATTGAATAATATGTACACTTTACCACTTTTAAATAATTCAGAGGAGCTTTGTAGTTTAATGTTTTTAGTAAAAGCTTTATCAATAAGAGCTATAATCCTACTGCAGAATTTTCCAATAGACTTTCCTTTAAGAAATTATTATAGTCCTTTTAACAGGACTGTTAACATAGACTTCATTTCACCAAACTGGAATAATCCTAGGAATTACAACAAACATGTAAGTAGATAGTTTTGATCTATGAAATTCAAAATGTACCATTGTGCTATTTCCTCTTGTCTCCCTTGGAACAGACACTATCTTCAATGTCAGGGAGTAGTTTTCAAAGGATCAGGCATATAACAATTCACTGATTCACAGGATATTATTAGTTGGAGGATCTTATTAATAAACTGCATTAGTATAACATGCATAAGAATTAATATGGTACATGCTAATGAGTAGAAAGAAAATGGGCTCTGCAGGCAGAAGATCTGAGTTCAAAGGCCACCTCCAATGCTTACTACCAGTGTGACTTTGGGCAAGTAGTTTATCCTATGTAGACCTTGGTTTCCTTATCAGTAGAGTGCTCACAGGAGACTAGATTGAGAGCTAGAAGGGATGCCAAAGGGCATTGAGTCCAAATGTTTTATTTTATAAATGTGGAAACTGCAGCCCAGAGAGACGTGCATTTTTGCAATAGCACATGAAGTAGAGGCAGGAAGTGAATCCAATTCCACTGCCAGATGACTTCTGGGGTCCTTCCATGTCTGGCTCTAAGTTACCATGATCTTAAGGCCTGACAGGTCTTTGTGCTTTCAGCCAATTCTTCCTCCATTTCCTCCTTCTTTCAGTTGCCAGAATGAATTTTGATACTGTCACCTCCACCACCCTTGTATTTAAATCCCATACAGACAGGAGGGGCTCATCATTGCTCATCCAGCTATTGGCGACATACTAAGAGTACTACTCTCAGTAAGCCTACCAAAAATCAGCTGAAGTCCTAATATGTTTATTCAGTTATGAAAAGCAGCTATTCCTTCTATCTGTGAAAATAACCGGAGGGCATTAAATATAAAATAATAATATCTTGTCCTAGAGTTGGTTCTAACTGTACCCTATCTAAAAAGATCAGATGAAATGAGAGGGATAAAAGTCATGAGAAGAGCTCTTTAAGAGTCACCAAGTACTTCCCATGAGAGCCTACAGCAGCCCTCAGAGCAACAGCTTTGGGTAGAGGACAGAAGAACAGAAAGAATGCTGGACTTGGAGTCAGGAGAGCCTTAGATTCAAATCCTATCCTTCATACTTATTAATTCTGGGACCATGTACAAGTCATTTCATGTTTGGAAAATTTGAGTTTTCCCATCTACACAATGGGAACAATAACAGTTCATATCTCATAGTGCTGTTCTGAGAATCCAGTGTCAAGCTATCTTGAATGTGATATGCAAACCTTAAAGCAATCTGTAAATGATAGCAATAATCAACATAATTATCTTATTCTTCTCATTTTATATCCATAGAAATAGAGGTTGGGTGATTTGAGGATGCTCTTTTTGTCAAATTGAGGCAATAGGATTGGAACCCAGGACTCCCAGGTCAGGACTCTTTCTCCTAAAACACACTATTCCACTTTGGTCATGTTACTTATACTCCCAAAAATCTTCATTTGAAACAAAACTCCTTTTTCCTGGGCTTTCAAGGCTAGTCACAATCTGGTACCATCCAGTCTCATATTATGTCTTTCAATATATTCTACATACTAGCCGAATGATGCTATCATCCCGAGCAAGCCCTGTGTTCCCCTACCTCAACATTTGTCCATACCATGTGTTCTTCTCTCCCTGTCTTTACCTATGAGATACCTATCCATCATTAAGAACCAATAAAAAGCCATCTCCTATATGGACTTCTTCTTTCTTATTTCTCCTTCCCTCATTTGTGAATGGACCTCCCAAAGCACTTGCCATTTTTCTCATGCACTAATTACATCTCATTATGTTTTAGTTACGTTGGTTTTGTCTTATTTCCTTGTGAAAATATATGCCTCATAAGAACACCTTATCAAAGTTTTTGAATTTCCCCCAGTGCCTAGAATAATGCTTCATATAAAGTAGATGCTTAATAAATTTTGTTTCATGAATATTTCATAAATGAGTATATGAACAGAATTGATGACTGAAGGAGGAGATTCAAGGCAACTCTGGCACTGTGAGTAATGAGAGAGCTAGCCTCAAAGCTGGAAAGATATGAAGACAAGTCCCACCTCTGACACATACTATTGTTTGATCCTGGGCAAGTCACTTAGAGTTATCTAGAACAGAAAGATGTTAAGACTATAATTTGCATAGAAGACATTATATTTGGTAGAGAGAGCACTAGTCTAGTCCCTATCCACATAAAGAGAATACAAAAAAAGCATGGGATAGTATCTAGAGAACTAAATTCAAATTCAGGAAGATCTGTATTCAAATCCCATCTCTGATGTAGATGGATTTGGAGGAACAAGACAATACTTAACCTCAAGTGACTTTGTAAAGCTCTGCATTCCACAGGTATATTTTTATCTTGGGCATTTTCTAGGTCAATAAACTCACAGTTCCTGTACCTATTCTTATCCCCATGAGGAGAAAGAATAAATATATAATGTTTCCATTAAGGGGCTAACATTATGGGGGGGGCACAAGACCCAAACACATACATGTCTTTAAACAGGCTTATATGCCTTTGTACATAAGCTTTCCTCAGAAGGTAGCATGTACCTCCTCACTGAAGCTCCACAAACAGATGTGTTTTAAAGGAGCTACTTCTTCAGATCCAGTCTAGGCTGGATGGCCAATGTGGAAGCACGTTCCAACCTTCAGATTCTGATGAAAAGTCATTATCATGAAGCCATTCATTTGGTGTCTTAAATGTATCATCTCATTTGGGCTTCAGAATAACGACGTGAGAGATATGCTACAGATATCCTCATCCTCGTTTTACAAATCAGAAAACTGATACTCAGAGAAGTGAAGGAAGCTTTCCCAGAAGACAGTTGAAAGTGGAATTTGTACACAAGTCTTCCAGATTGCAAGTCCAATGCTTGTTCCATTATATTGTCATACTCTACTTCCCCTTATACCACACACACATACACACAAATTCTGGTGAATCCAAATTGGGAGGAAGTGTCATGAAATGAATTGTCCAAGAAATATGTTATAAAATCAAAAGAAAAGAAAGAGAGGCCATGTAGTAAATTTAGCTTTAGAAGAAAAATTGCCTTTTTTATTATTGGCCTATCCATGAACAATGCATATTCTCCCAATTCTTTGGATCTGACTTTATTTGTATGAAAAGTGTTTTCTAATTGAGTTCATGGAATTCCTGTGTTTGTCTTGGCAAGTACATTCCCAGGTATATTATATTGCCTAGAGTTATTTTAAATGGAATTTTTCTATTCCTTATTGCTGAACAGACCTATGACTTTTACTTTTATCTTAAAGGTGGACTCTGTTCTCAGGGAAGAGAGGGAACTCTCTTAAACTTTGGTTTTTTCTTGCTTCTACTTTTGAGTTTCTGCACATTTTAGTTCTTCCAAGGTAGTATGATGGCCTGTGGGTTGGGAGTTCTAAAAACCACTTCTCTCTACTGATTTAGTTTCCCCCATGAGACTCCCAAAGGCTTGCAGAACTTAGAGCACTGTGAACTACCCTGTTCTGGGGCCCAGGGTCTAGCCTTAAGCTTGAGCAGGGGCTTTTGGTCTCACTTGGGGTTTGATCAGGTCAAGCATACTGTGACCCGCTTTGCCTTGGGACTCATACTTGGTCTTGAGCTTGGATAGGGGGTCTGGTTCTCTTTCTAGGATTACATAGACCAAGGCCTGGCTCTAGACTTATACAGAATAGGTGTGCCACATAGGCTGCCTAACACTGGGATTCAGGACCTCACTGCAGGCTTGGACAAGGACTCTGGGCTTCCTTTTGGGCTCACACCAATTAGGTGCCTCGCTGACTGCTGTGAGCTGGGGCTTGAGACCTTGGTTTGGGCTCAGGCAAGGTCTCAGAGCCTCCCTCTGGGCCTGCACCAACCAGGCACACTGTGGCCTACTTTGCACTAAGGCTTGGGGTTTCACTGTAGACTTGGAACTTTAAGAGGTGGGCATGGGGCTGCACTGCTATTGGCTTAGGCAGGGTCTCAAGGTCTCAACTTTGGCTTGGGCCCAGGTTCAGAACCTGGAACAGTAGATAAGGGATGGGAGGTCTTGATGTTGACTTGTGCCAGTACTCCTTGGTGTGGCCTCCTGCAGGCTGTGCTCTCCTCTTACCCCAGTGAACCAGACCCTCTCTGCCTAGCTTTTAAGTTGTTCTCTGCATCAAAGTTGCTTTGCCTCATCTCCTAGTTGGATTATTTCACTCAAGTATTCGTTTTGAATTGTTACTTTAAGGTTAGTTGGAGAGGATTCTCATGGTGGTTTGAGCTTTTCCTGCTTCTACTCTGCCATCTTGGCTCTGCCCCTGAAATTTAGGTTTAGAAATGAAAGAGACCCTAGAGGTCTAATGCAACTGTCTCATTTGACAGATAAGGAAATTGAGGAACACAGATTAAGTTACTTGCTTAAGGTCACACAAGAAGTAAAGAGCAGAGTATGGATTCAAAACCTTGTCTTATGATTACCAATCCAATTTGCTTTCCATTGCCGCATGTTGACTGATGGGCAACCCCTGTGACATATTTGGGCCCAGGAAATGTTAAAAGGCCTAGAGATCTCCAGCATGTTGGGCAGATTCTCAATCGAGAATTCATGGAGGTATCATGGTAAGTGTAATCTCAGGAGTAGATAGACAAAGATTTGTGTAAGTAGAGGGGAAGGCAACTAATCAACAAGTACCCATTAAGAACCTGGAATATTCATGTCTCCTCTTTTGACATAATTGTGAAAGTCTTTGAATTATTTGCCTTTTAAGGCGGAAAGCACAACAAAATAAAAATAAATTGAATGAGATACTTCAGGAAATCAAACAAGAAAATTGTCCTATCATGTTGGAAATAAAAGGCATAATATAAAGTAAATAAAACCAAGAAACTGGAAAAAAAAGAACCTGGAATATGCCAGGTGTTGGGAATATAAAGACAAAAGTCAAACCATTTGAGTTCTCTCAAGGAACTTTTCTATTCAATTGGGGAAGACATGTTCTTATATCAATACACACAGAAACACATCTAAGGACTATACAAAAATAAATAGAAGATAGTGGCCATTTGGATGAAACCAGAAATCTATTACAATATTAAAATATTAAAATATTTATTCAAAGAAACTCCTTCCATTTTTTAGCTGACTAACCAAATGTTGATAGTTATGACTACTGAAGCAATGGCCAGTCTTACTTTGACACACAGAATTGCCTTTTTGCATGGATAGACCTTATTCCATTTGTGATTGAACCACTAAGTGAGGCTTGATGAACTAGCCCTTAGATTTCACTAAAATTGTAATTCAATCCAATACGAGTTCATTCCATGTCAGTGGTAAATCTAAATATACATAGAAGAGCCATGAGCTTTCTTTAAGCCTAAGGGATCTGTGACTTCAGGAACTGTGATTAGATATAAAAGGAAGCAATGATTCGTTGCAGAAAGATGTCATTTCACAACTAATTAAATCACTAACCTTGGAGGTTAATGAGAGCCCCTCAAAAGGAATTATAAGGCCAAAATCCAATACTTTGGAAATGAGTCAAAAGTTATTATAACCTTACTATTAAAAGTGATTGAAACTCTTATCTGCTTCTTTTCTGTAAAATGTTCACTTATTCTCTTACGCAGTCCAGGCATTTAAGAAAAATTTCATTCATTCAGCTAACCTTAACTGTGTTCAAAGCACCATGCTAGGTTCTGTAGGAGATACAAAGATAAAAAATCCTGGTCTATTCCCCAAGGAGTTTATAATTTTGTAGGGGAGATAAATAAGGGGCTTTAGTAATTATGATGCAAATTAAAGTACAAAGATGTATGAACAAAGCATCATTGGAGATGTGAAGAAGTGTTGTCCTTCTCTAGGAAGACTTCATGAAAGAAATGGCTTTTAACCTGGTCTTAGAATGATAAGATTTCCATAGGTAAAGAAGACAAACAATTAGAGGTTGTGAGGAGAAAAGAGTATTACAGATAGAGGGAATGCTGTAAACAGGGGTGAGGTTAGGAAAATGAGAGAAATATTGAGAGAATGGTGAATAATACATTTTTTTCAGAGGAATAGGATATGTAAAGAGATTAATAGTATTAGTAAAGTTAGAAAAGATAAGTTCTAGTCTCTTCACAATAAGATATCCATATCTGAGTTTCTATGACTTCTTATTTTGAGGGATTTATTCCTATAAGATCCTCTAATGTTTCAGTGGTACCAATGCAACACTATGCCTACCTGTTATTTCTCATTCTTGCTTCATGACCAGCTCACTTTTGACTGAAAACATGTGTTTTCTGATGAAATTTGTGACAATTATCATTAGCAATATGAATCTTTCCACTGCCTTTCAGTCATCTGCCATTGCATGTCTTCTTTGATGGTGGCACTTCATGATGCCAAAGCGTACAGCATCAAACTAAAATATGAACATTTGCAGTAAACAGTAGCTTGTGGTAATTCAGAGTACTATCAAGTTTCCCAAGTATGGTCCGGGTTACTCTCTATGTGTTCAGTTACAAGTTTAAATTATTATATATATTCATATAATGTGCGTGGCAGATATACAGATAGACTAATTTATTCAATGACATCCATCTGGGTTTTTTTTTGTAATGTGGGGAATATGCATTTTTGGTTCATTATTGTCCATAATATACATACTTTGTACTATCTTTTATCAAATGACTCACTGAGGAAGATTAAAATCATTTTTAAAGTAATCGAAATTAGTATAATGTAACTGGCAAAAAAGGAGATTTTTGAGGAACTATCCATTATTAGGGAATTTCTTATTTATTTGGATTCTGTGTAGGACATTAACTATGGTGAAGTCAGACACCATATGCTTTCATGTTTTATGCCTCTCTTGATGCTTGTTCTCAGCAAATCACTGAATAAAATTACTATTGGTCATAGCTGTTACATAATTATATTTAATTTTAACATATGGTGGGAAGGATCATATTTAATAAGATCCTTTAAGACTACATTTTGTTCTTCTCAATCAACAATAATTTACTAGGTGTTGGACTCTGAGGAGACAAAGACAAAAATGAAAGTATCTGCCCTCAAGGAACTTATAATCAAATGGGAGGAGGGGAAAGCACATACATAGGAATATATAGGACACATGTACAATGTATACTTAAATTACTTCAAACAGGTAATCTTAAAAGAAAAAGCACTAATCATTCAGGAAGACCTTTTATAGAAGATGAGAAGGTAGCGTTTATGTTGAACCTTGAAGGAATCTGGGGATTTCAAAAGGTAGAAATAATGAGAGACAGCATTCCTAGTATGCAAGATAGTCATATACAAAAGCATGAAGATGGGAGATGGAGGGAGAGTGCATGGGGAGCAGCAAGTAGATCATTATGGGTCCAGTACAGAATGTGTGAAAGGGAATAATGTATAAGAAGCCTAGAAAGGTAGGAAGGTACCTAGGTATGAAAAGCTTTGAATGGCAGAGGAAAGTATATTTGATCCTCAAGACAATGTGAGTCATTAAAGTTGAGTAAGAGCCAGCCCTGCATTTTAGAAAATCATTTTGGTGGCTGTGTGGAGAACGGTTAGGGTAAGGAAAGATTTAAGGAACAAGGACATCTTTAGGAAACTATTATAATAGACCTAGGAAAGATGATAAGAACCAGAACTAGGATGATCTCTAGATGAGAGAAGAAAAAAGGACACATATATGATATAATACAGAGAAAGAAATGAAAAGACCTGCAAACTCTAAAGAGTCAAATGCTCTTTTGAAATTAATAAATATACCACACAGTGGTATCCTTCTTATGTCCTCTCCACTTCTTTGTGACTATGAAGATGACTACTCCTGATAATTTTCTAGAAAATCCTACATTTTCCTTCTCAAATTTTCATTTAAATTATCCTCAAAAAGTAGAAAGACCATTTTAAGCTGTCAAATAAATGAGGAAGCAAGCATATAGTCAGTAGTTGTCGATGTCTAATCAGTTACATTTCTCACTTTGAGAAATCTTGATAACTGATCCCCTCAAAATCTTTAAAATATGTTTCTATATTATATGTATCATGTCAAGCCCAGTAGCTATGCCTGTTAATCTTCTGAGGTTTTATTTCTACTTCTTACAAAGTTCATTGGGTATTAAGATGGCAGAATACAAATGTGATGGCGCCACTATAATAATTGATAATACTACATTACAGCAGAAATACTGGGAGATTTACTGTATTTCATGTTTATTCATTGTTTTCCAGTTTCATCCACAAGTGTTCTCAGAATGATTTAGCTTGACTTGCTCTCATTCTAAGATATATTTAGGCTCATAGTCTCATTAAATGCTTTACAGCATTTTGTACATTGATAATGATTCTAATATCCTTCAAACTTCTTTTAAATGCATTCCTAAATCATGTTGTTCTTATATGACATGTTTCCACTTATAAGGATAGAGAGTGTTTGCTGAGCTAGCCAATTTCTGGGCTCTTTCAACCTTTGCATTGTGGTGACTGTTTTGTATCAATTAAACTTCTTCAAAAAAGAGACAGAGTTAACATTAACTTTTTGTCTACTTTCCATATTTTGGGATCAAAAGCTTGTTTGAATAAGTTAGGTTAGAAGTGCTATAATCATGTGCACTATCCTTTCATGCATGCGTTTTAATTTGATATTATTTTCACCTTTGTTCTAATCAGGTGTACTTCTTATAATTAGTTAATTATGAAATCATTTTCACATAGGTAGTAATTTCTTACACAAGATATAAACAATTTCATTTTTGGCTATGTTGATTGGAGCGTACTCCATATTCAGTGCCTTTAAATTTTTTTCTTGCAAAGAGTATTTTTGATATAAGTTACATGTGAGAGACTTCTGAGAAGTTCAAAAGGCTCTTCCATTTCTTAAGCTAAAGTAACTTTTTTGATCACAATTTAAACGTATCCATGTTCCATCTTTTGTGCTAATTCCACTGAGTGCTACAAAAACATTACAATAAAAGTTGAAACTTGGTAATTCTTTGGAGGATGGAATGAAGAGGGGAGAGCTTTTAAGCAGGAAAGCCCATTAGTGAGGTATCATAGTTTACCCTGAGGGATGATAAAGATCTAAAGTGATTATGAAGTGAAACCTAGGTGATTTTAAAGATGGTAATACTATCAGTAGGAGTGAGGAAATAATAGAAGATGGGAAGTGAGGAGGGGTAGTTAGCGATGTGAGCCTGGAGTTCAGGTGAGGCATTAAGCTGAATATATAGATTTGAGAATCATTTTAATAAAAATATTTGAACCCACTGGAACTTTTCGGAAGGGAGACAACAGAGAGAGAGGAAAATGCCTAGAATAGAGGTTTGGGTGGCAACTACACTTGGGGGACAGGAGATGATGAGTATCCAGCATAGAAAAATAAGGACATATTAGAAATAGAGGAGGGGAACTAGGAAAGAATAGTGCCAGGGAAGCCAACAGAGAAGAGTATATCCAGGAGAATGGGGTGGTTAACAGGGCCCCAAATTGCAGAGATGTCCAAAGTGGCATTGATGATAAGAAAAGGCCACTTGGAATGAGAAATGGATGAAAGGTAATTAAGTGGAGCACTGAGTATAGACAACTCTAGGAGTTCAAGTATGAAAGGAAAAAGATACACACACACACACACACACACACACATATATGTATATATATGTATATATGTGACAGTTTTAGGGAATGGTGAGGTTAAGTAAGAATTAAAGATCAGGGAGAGCCTGGATACTTGGTGAACAACAGGGAAAGTGAGAGTGAGAGGAAGAGAATGATCATATGAACAAGCTAATGGAGATCACGGATCTAAACAAGGATTAGCCCTGCCAACTGAAACCTTTTCCTTAGAGTCCAGGGAAGGGTAAATAGGTAAAAAGGAGTTTTGAAGTGTGTAGGAGGGGAGAAGAGCAAACTTCTCTGCTCATTCTCATCTTTGACATTGATATCAGCATGGTCAGAGAAGAGATTTTACTCCTTTGTGAAAAAGCCTATTCACCAACATTTTCAGGAGTAATCAACACATTTTCAGCTGTTTTGTAAATCAAGCTCCAGGCCAAACCTGGCCAAGGTGACTTGGAGGAGGGTGTGTGAGGGGTGTATGTGGAAACATACATATATAGCCTCCACTCAAAAAGAACTTTTCTCTTGTTGTCTCTCTGTCTCCATCTCCATCTCCGTCTCCGTCTCCCTCTCCCTCTCTCTTTCTCTCCCCTCCTCTCTCCTCCCCCCTCTCTCTGTATGTATGTATCTATCCATCCATCCACTTGACTCTCTCTTTAACTCTCCCTTCCAACTTCAAGTTAGGTTAAGGTGAGTGAATTCCTTTGAACTTTGGTCATGTCATTTGTAGCTAACAACCTGTCAATGCAAATCCCATTCAACAGTCTTTAAGCTTCAAGAGTCACTTAGCTACAGAGTGCCCAGCATTGGCCTGTATTCTTGCCACTGTAATGGAGGTCCCTATCACCTTTCCATTTCTAAAACAATGTTCTTCAGGCCTTTTCCCATCCTGGTCACAAACCTCAGCAGGCTCTTGAGTTGTGCCATGTCCTTCTTAAAATGCAGCCTGCAGAACTCAATACAGTACGTAAGTCTCTCACCCGTTAGGATTCTCTTGATACAGGTTAAGGCCATGTCTTCTTTAAATAATAGTTGTATAGCTAAAACTCAAAAATGCCATCAGGGACAAGAGGAACCAGAGCCCCTGAATGAGCAGTCAGAATATTCCTTCCAGCGTGTGAGCACTTTTTTCTTCATGCTTCACAGATTGCCATCCTCCTTATCCTCAGAAAAACACAGAATAAATGAAAGACGCACCTACTGCCATCATGCACTCATACAACTATCACAACAGTTGCAGAAAAAATAATTATTAAGTGACAATTAAAGGAGAGCTGTCTTGATGCTCTTCCTAAAAGAACATCCTAAAAAATTTTCTGTCTCAGAGCGGCTGGATCTGCAGTAACCTATTTAGGCCCTGATCATGTCATCCTTATGCAAGCAAAACTAACTTTGCCTTCAATGCAAATTATGTATGTGCCAGGGCTGCGGGGTCATCATATTTTAGCAAATGTGCCACTTGCTAAGGAAGCAGGAGAGCTGAAGGGGAGATACAAGACGGCCCTTTTTCATTTCCAACTCCTGTGTGTCTTGCCCAACTATCCTCATCTGTAATTCCAGGCAAGTTAGAGCAATGTCATGAATATTGATAGCTACCCATACAAAATTGAAATTGACGGGAAAATTGGTATAGTCTTAAACCACACTAAGAATTGTAACTAAATCCTGAATGACTGACTTTATAAGTATGAATCAAGGCATATTTTCTCTTATAAAAATCTTATAATCAAGGTTCAGTTCCTTTGGATATGAATTTTGCACCAGTTTGATTAATTTACTTTAGATATAATCAAAGAGTTGGTGTCATATATACTGTGTATGACAATGACAGTGAAAATAAAATTTGAAGCCAGAGAATCTGAATTGCAATCCTAGCTCTTTCACTTACTGCCTGAGCTATCTTGGTCAAGTCACTTCCCCTCATTGAGGTTCATCTGTAAAATGAAGGGGATGGATTAGAAAATCTCTTAATGCCTTTCGAGCTCTATTATTATAATAATACTTGTGCTTTAATATTATAGAAAGTGCGTCCCACAAATTATTTTCTTTTCCCTTCAGAGCTGCACTGAAATAAATAGGGCACCCATTGTTATCCTTATTTTATAGATGACAAAATCAAAGTGCAGAGATAAACCAAGGTCATGCAGTTGGGGAGATGGAAAGCTGGGACTTGAGCCCAAGTGTTCTGATTCTCTCTGATGCATCTGATATTCATTTTTGTGCATATCAAAGTACCTTGAAAACACTACTGAAAAATTAGGTATTCAGCCTCCCCCCTCTTTTTTTACCTGGACCTGTGGTTTATCAGTGTAGGGAACTTCTAGTGAAAAAACTTCCTCTACCTAAGCGAGTCAGAATCTTCTCTGCAATTTGGTCTCAGAGTTTCCTAAGGCCCTGAGAGATCATATGACCCAGCTAGAGTCAGAAAAGCATTAGGTGTCTCTCTGTCCCCTCAGGGGTTGGCAAATGGCAAAGGAAGGTCCACATTTTGCTACTTCACCCTGTCCTTATCAGGATAGTATGCTGCTTCTCATTCTGGCACATAGCAGACATTTAAATATTAGCTGATTGATCCTCACTTATAATGAATTCTTATTTCCAGAGCAGTTTGTATATTTCAGCTAACCGAGGAAAAATAATTATTCTGTTATTGCTTTTATTTTTTATGAATTAATATTTGGTCACAATCTTGTAACTGAAATTAAATTTTGATATCAACAGAATGATTTGTATTTTGGTGCAATCAGGTTTTGAATAGATTCTGATTTTATTCTGGGGCCTTCATGCAGAGATCAGTAAAGCCCACTCCTTTGCTCCATTCAAGAATAGGTTAACTCCTAGAGGGCAGGGACTGATTCATTATTAGCTTTGTATCCCTATTACACAGCACAGTGACTGGCATGTAATAGGTATTTAACAAATACTTGAATTGAAGACAACAGTAAACTAAAACTGGGAAAATACATCTTGTCATGGAACAACATCACTAAAGAAATGGGGTGGTAGAGGTTGGGAAGCCCATAAGGGTACAATCCACGCCTTGGCCTTTGATTTGATTCTATTCTTGCTCCAAGAGGGAATTTTCTTGCTATGCTTAATTGGGATTTTGCATTGTATAGCTGCATCTAGATAATAATAAAAATAGCTGATATTTATATTGTTCGGAGAGATCTACAAAGCACTTTATATACATTATAATAAAAGGCATGTTTACACACATTGCTTTTTAAAAGTCTAGATACCAGGTCCAGTGCCTCCAAAATGAAGGCTTTTGACAGCTCAGTTGTGACTTACTAGAAGAATACTATACACGAGTGGTTGTTCAGCATCTAGGAAGATACTGAGGGCACAATCAGTTCAGTAGAAATACACATCCACAAGATCATGGCATTTTAAGAGCCAGAATTATAAAGGGATCATTCCATGGACTTTAGGGATCATTTTGTAGGTGGGTAGACTGATACCCAGGGAGGTAAAGTGAATTGTTTAAGGTAACATGACCATTTAGTGGCAGATCTAGGGTTAACGTTCTCATAATTTTGTTCAATTATTTTTCAGTTGTGTCTGACTCTTTGTGATTTCATTTGGAGTTTTCTTGACAAAGATACTGAAATGGTTTGCACTTCCTTCTCTGGCTCATTTTATAGATGAAGAAACGGAGCTAAACAGGGTGAAGTGACTTGTCCAGAGTCTCACAGCTAGTAAATGTGAGAGACTGGATTTGAACTCATGAAGGTGAATCTTCTTGACTCCTGACTCAGAACTCTATCCTGCCTTGCTACCTAGGTGCCCTTTAGATCTCATAATAGGTAGACTAGGGTTTCTTTTTAGGAAATAGTCCTTTTTACACTAATGGTAGAATCACTCATTGTATTTGATATGTCATAGTTGGTCTATCACAATCATTTTAGGTTTGATCTGACTATGTGCTTATCTCTTGAAAGCCATTGGACTTGAGCCATTGAGACGATGATGGAATTCGAATAGTCCCTACTCACAGGAGCTGGCTTTCTCCTTGGCTAATAATATAAATATATTTGATTGTCTTTTACCTGATTTTCAAGTCTTTCCAGGGCAAAGACCCTAGCTTCGAATTCTGATGGAGTGCCCTAGCCATAGAGCTTTCCTAGGAAATGCTACCATTAGCCAAACACTGACTGAAACTTACTTTTTCTTCTATCCCAAATGAACTTGGGCAATGTTTGCACTCGTTAACTCACCCAAACCACTGGTTTTACAATGTCGCACTCCATTCTTATTTCCTTCCCCATGTGTTCTGGAAAGCTAAATTAAAGGTGACAGTGTGATTGGCCTAGATCACAGAACAGCCATAGCCCAGTAAGCCCAGATGCACCACAGGGTCCTGGATTTCATCTATATTTTTTCCTCTTAAGATGCCTGGAGGCTGACCAAAAGGAAATATAAGCCCAGAGACTCAGAACAGTGCAGCGGGAGCATCTGTTTGGCCCCCATCTTCCATTATAATTACATGACTGGTGAGCCCCAGGTGAATAAATGATTGGGTAACCTGATGATTGGTAACACGACTCTGTCTGTGTTCCCAATGCTGTTGGATTTATTTCCCATCCCAACTACTATGCTCGTACTGTGCTCCAACACTGAGCTAGTGAATACAAAGCAATGACCTGGAAGAGAAAGGCCACATGGCCCCGAACCACAGCACAGAACTCACTTCTCTCCCTTCCCCCCACAACTGCTTTGAATGCCTTTTTATTCTGAGATACAATTCTTTGAAATAAACACTGTGTTTAATGTGTCTGCTTGGTAATTAGGTAGTCACATACATGTAGTTGAAAACAAGATCATAATACTCTGCTCCGAAACATATAATTTCAACAAGCACAAGGTTATGTATTCTAAGCAGCCTTTTGTTTCTTGAACAACTATTTTTAGTATGCAAATATACAGATGTGCCCACTTGTTGCTCTCTAATGAATAAATTGTGTCAGATTGCACAAAGACACTGGATCTTGTTTCATTATAATTTTAAAGGGAAAATTTCAAAGCATCTTTCTTTTACTCATTTTATTTATATGAAGCATCCATTTGTGCTCCAGCATCCACATAGATCATCAACATGGATATTGTTACATAAAAATAACCAGGATGCTTCAGGCTGCCATGGCAGCAAATGTACCAGCAATCCTTGGGGCTTTTAAAGGGCTTTCAATAGAGAGGGATCTGATTAGGTCAGGTATCCAGCTCAGCTCCCCCACAACACAAATCTCACCGTTGATTAGAAAAATTGCTGTCTGATGTTCATGGCTTCCTCCAAATTGATTCCAGTCCCCAAATTCTACATCCTTTGTTTGCCTGTGTTTTTAGCAAGACTATCTGGATTAATTATATGGTAAGATGTCAAGTGTCAGGAACCCAAGAGCCTAACATCAACATTAATGAGAAGCAAAATTGACAACATTGACATGTGGCTCAGTGACATGCTACTGACTTGGGCGATGGGCAGATCTGACTGAGTACATGTCCTGACCCTACCAATGACAACCCAGAAAGTTGAACAATTATTTGTACCAAGGATTTGCAAGCTCAAATGATGGTTCTTAAAGGTGCCAGCATTCACCTATTTGCACAGCTATTCAGTAAGTCTTTGTTTCTCGTCATATTTCTACATGAATGAAGAAGGCAATGATAATAGAACGTGGGCATGGGGTGGTACGAGGAACCCAAATTGAAGGGGGCTTCATACTGCACATCTGTAGGATCCCCTAGTCTATGATCTAGTTTCATGCCAGTGACATACTACAGATCAGAACAACATCAATAAAGAAAAATAATAATATTGCTTGGTGGAAATACAAGCCTGCTGATAAACATGACCACCTTTCTTTTTTTTTCCAACATATGTTTGGATAGCTTTTATTTTTACATCATCTACATTTCTGACTCTATCCTTCCCCCACTGCCACACTGTATATCATGACCTGCCAATAGTTATTTCTTATAATCAAGAAAGAGTGTAGACTTGCGATCTCAAGGGTAGAGGAAACCTACATATTCAGTGCTTTGCAACTTTTGGACTTAGAGATTTTCCTGGAGTACTGTGTTTCAATTACTTACCCATAGTCCATACAAGTAAAATATATTAGAGATCAGAGTTACCATGAGGTCTTCCCGGCTCCAAGGCCAGATATCTATCCAGCATACTAGATGTTTTCTAGTATGTGTTTTCTAGACGTTTTAGACTAGACTTCTAGTTCTAGACTAGACGTTCTAGACGTTTTAGTCTCAGAACCTCTCCAGCATTGAATATTTCTGGGGTTTTGTCAATTTACTGATTTTCTGGGATAGGAAGTGAAACCTCAGGGTTGCTTTGATTTGCATTTCATTTATTATTAGTGATAAGAAACATTTTCAATATGATTGTTACTAGGTTGCAATTTTTCTTCTGGGACCCATTCATATCTTTTGACAACTTATCCATTAGGCAATATATATTTTAGACTGACTAATTTCCATTGAGTTGTCTATAAATCAAACCCTAATTTGAAGTGTTTGATACAAATATTTTCCCCAGTCAATCATTTCCCTTCTTATCCCAGTTGAATTAATTTTGTTCATGCAAATGCTTCTCAGTCTCATGTTTTTAGAAATGATCCATTTTGTGTTCAGTAACTACTGTCTCTTAGAAGATTAAGACTTTATCCTGCACTGAATATGGGTAACATTTCAAGAGAAATATAGAGATTCGTTTTTTGTATTAGCAAAATCCACTCTTATACACATACTTCCAATTTTATGAACTTGTCCTCTTGGCTAACCATTGAATCTACAGTATACTGGTTAATCTAGATTTTCCTGGTTTTCAATGAATCCTCATTTCACTTGTGCTTTGCCTAGATGCCATAAAGTGGGAGGTAAAAATCTGACAATTTTCTAGCTAATTTAAAAGCAATAAATTAGCCTAACTGCAGCCAGTTTGGTATGCAGAGGGGTAGCAAAGGAATTTAGACAGACAGGTAGAGAACAGGATGGGAGAAGAGATGATTGAGAGGTATAGACAGGGAAGAGAAAGGAGGAGCAAATGTGTTTACTGGTGAGTGATCAGTGTAGAAGGGACACAAGACACCGAAAAGGAAGCCCTATCTCAAGCACCAGCCTGTGTTTTTTCCTTTTAAAAACAAGAAGTTCCTGTCTGAAGTTGGAGTAGATGTACCAATGCTTCAGGTAACATTCTTAGGTAACATTTTATAAGGCCCATACAGATAGAAGCCAATTACCTTTGTCATTTATAAAATTTTTGATGCCAACATCAAAGACATCAAAATGGCTTATTCGCACTTATATTTCCCATAGGACCCCAAATAGTGTCTTATACAAAGAAGGTTGTTGCTGAAATATGTATGGAATAAAGTAGCTGTTTGTAATATTAATTTGGGTGGTTTGGCACGATTTGGATGAATTGCTTGGTCTCTCTGTGCCTCAATTTGTAAAATGAGGTCACTGGATGCTTATTAGCTATGTGATGGTGGACAAGTCACAGTGTCTCATATTTCAGTTTTTTCATCTGCAAAATGGGAATCAAAAGAGTGTTCCATAGGATTGCTATAAAGTAAGATGAAAGCACATACATAAAGGTACTTTGCAAACTTTGAGGTCTCATAAAGGTTAGCTATTACAATCATTTTCGTCTTGTTTTATGTTCTGGTACATTGTTTCCCCCCCACAGCATGTGTAGGTGTCTCTTAGAAAGTAGACTAGAGATTGGGACATTAGGAGTGAGATAAACTTGAGATAGGTTATTAGAGTATATGTAAATGGTGGCTGGGTGACCAACTGGTGCAAGCTGCTGCAGAGAGAACTCCTTTTGGGGGGTATGGGCTGAACTAGATGGCCCCGCACGCGCCTCCCAGTTCTAAGATTTTCAGGAGTTTGGGCAATGACTAAATGAATAAAGCACTGAAGTGCTTATTTTGCACACAGGGTCGAAGCACTGGGGATACACATGGGAAATTCAAACATTTCTGGCTTTTGGTTTGTTCCCACTTTCATGGGAGGACAACACACGTGGAAAGTTTCAGCTGCAAGGCTGATGGGACATTGACCTTAGGGTACAGCATCAACAGAGTGGAATGCAGAGGAGTCAAATCCACGTTTGCAGGCAGTGCGTGACTCACAAGGCTCCTGAGTGCAGCCTGAAGCAGATCTAAATGCAGTTCCTCTCTGATTTTAACATTTCGATGTTGACATATTAAAGTCTCTCTCTATATATATATTTATAGACATATAGATAGATAGATAGATAGATAGATAGATAGATAGATAGATAGATAGATAGATAGATAAACATGAATGGCTTTTCAAGTCAATATGTGGCTCTCAAGGATCCTTATGTAAGGTTTAATGGATGGCCTCCATTCCTATCTGAGTTTGACCCCACAGCCGGAAGAGGGGCAGGTTACTAAACTTGAAGCAAGGAAGACTTGGTTTCAATCCCACTTCAGACACTTACTATCTATCTGACTCTGTGGCACAGGGCAAGTCGGTGAACTTTCCCAGGTTCATTTTCCTCATTTGTAACACGAGGGAGTTGAACTCAAAGGCCTCTAAAGTTCCTTCCAGCTCTAACTGTACAATCCTTTGATCTGCTACAGGGAGGAAAAGGCTGGGTTTACAGGAATCGAGTCCAGTGTGGAGTTGAGACAATTCTCTGTTTAACTCTGCTGAGCTTTTGATGAGGCCCTTCCACAAACAAATACTGCAGGGGGAATGTAGTCAAACTGCCTAAATGATGTGGGCTCCAGGCAAATAGAAAAGAGCAAGATGAGGTATTGGCAGACACATTTAATCCTTAATAAGTACACTGGACATGTAGATGGTGCTCTAAGGTTTGTGAAACGCTGCATCTTCCATTAGGCCAACAATTGTGCACTGGAGAAACTACACATATTAGGAGAGACTGAAGGGATAGAGTAGAAAAGAATACAGGAAATGGGGTCAGAAGGCTTGAGTTCAAGTCCAGATGTTGCTATGTCCTATCTATGTGGCCTTGAGCAAGCCAATTAACTACTCTTAGCCTCAGTTTGCTTTCTTGTCAAATAAAAGGGTGGGTGTGAATGGTTTCTGAGAGCTCTCTACCCGTGATTTTCTTTCTCTGTGTTCAAGGGGAGGAAACACAGACTTCCAAGTGAATGATCCAAGGTCACAAAAAGTATAGCAAAATCAGGATTTGCCTTGAGGTTCTCTAACCCCCAATGCAGCATTCTTTCTACTAAAACACTGCTTTTAATTCAAATCCAATGCTTTTTTTTTTCTCTTCCTCCCTACTGCAACCCTGAAGAACAGGAAGGGCATAGGAGAACTGGGTATACAGGGACAAGGGGCTCAACAAAATGTCTTCATCCCATCCTTTTTGTTTAAATCATTACTGTTCACGGAATTTCATCCATCCAAAGAGAAGCACAATTGAAAGCCTGTCACTTGGTGGTGATTTACCAGTTCTCTAAGCTGACAAATTCCTACAGGAGGCAATAATGCTGACTGATGTTTATGCTAGTATATACAGAAAGGGGTCTGTGAAGGAGGAGGGAGCAATTCGTAGCCTCTATTTCTGATGGACTCTCCCCGAATTCATTTACTGATTCGATGTCTTCAGGCCCATTTGTTGCAATCAGATTGACCCTCTGGTGGGAGGGCTGTTTAAGAGAATGCCTCTGAGGAAACTGAAATAGGTCAGCTATTAAGGAATCAAGCAATTGAATGGTGCCTGAAATCTATAATTTAAAGGTTCAGAAACCTCATTTTTGAAAGCAGTAAAATTCAAAGGTCAGAATCATAATTTTTCCTTGCCTTTTTCTTCCAATACAATTTACACTAAAAATTATTATAATGTTAACACTTGTGACTTCTGGACAACCAAGGTCACCTTATCCAGCAAAATGCAACAGTTCATATGTAAATGTGAGTTAGAAGCAAACATATCTTATTAGACTGACCACAAACACAGGCAACTATGGAAGGCCATAGTAGGTTAAAGGAACTGAAAGTTAGCTTTGTTTTCTTGACCATAATCCCAGTGGAGGGCTTGGGCAACTGAATTAAACTATTCATTTTCTGTCTGCTGCTCACACAGCTTGGTTTCAGCCCAGAAACATCCTGCTTTCCTCTAGAATAAGCTCTATACCTGAAATTTCATCATTGTGCCAAATGATTCAGCTTTGATACTCAACACCTCATAGGCAGCCTCAGTTGCTTCTCCCCAGAAGGTAGAACAATAAACTCCTCCCCAAAGACTTCCTTGGCAGGTAATTCTTCATTTTCCACCAGCTGCTCTGCTTACCTTTGACTTCACAAACACCATGACCCACCCTAGGAATTCCTGGTACACTCTCTTAGCCCATCTTTTCAGCTTCCTTTTGGGTATTTCCTTCCCCCATTAGACTCTAAGTTTCTTGAGGGCAAAAACTGCCCTATTTCATATTGAATTTCTAGCACTTAGCAAAATGCCTGGTACAAAGTAAGTACTTTATAACTGTTTAATGGCTAAATGACTGGCTAAAAGGTGGGTCTGGGATACCCGTTACTAAGAAAGAAATGCTAAGAGACGTTTTGTTCAGTATGGCATTAACTAGAAAACAACAGGAGCCAGTCCCTTGACCAAAGTAAAGACTATGTATAGATCATTGGTATGCTTCACTGATAATCTCAGAATATAGAGAATTATATAGGAAGGCCCTCAGTAGGTTGGATGGACCCCAATAGTGAATTTATGGGAGGACATTGACAAGAGTCATCATGCCTGGTCATGATTAGCATCGAGAGACAGAGACAGAGAGGGGGGGAAGAGAGGAGGGAGAGAGACAGAGAGACAGAGACAGAGACAGAGAGAGAAGAGACAGAGAGACAGAGAGAGAAGAGAGAGAAAGAGAGAGGGAGAGAGACAGAGAGAGAGAGAAGGATGGAGAGAGAGACAGAGAGAGGGGGGGGGAAGCTGCATTAAAGAGGTCACAGGAGTATTATGGTAATTCTGTGCCACACCCATTTCTCCACATGATTAGTACCTTTAAGATTTGGGATGGAAACATCTTTAAGTGGGAATTCCTCTAGTCTAAAAGTGAATTTGCCCACATTGAAATGAAAAGCAACCAGTTTGAAATCACTTGGTCTGAAACAATTTGATCTGCCTGAACTCATGCTCAAACCAAGAAGAGCATCAAGAAGGGCAGCCACATGATACAGGATAAGTAATATTAAAAATTTAACATACTTGTTTGTATATGCAATATGCCACACCCACCACACCAGTCATCAGCTGGTGAAGATGTTGGTGCACCCACAGAGATACTGAAAGAATCTATACGTGCAGGTGTACCTCTCCTCCTTTACTACATGTGGCTATTGTCATGTTCTTTTGTGGCTTCTCTCAGGTGAAAAAGAGATTGGCAGCTCAGAAACAAAGCCAATGCAGGATGCAAGCCTCCACTGGGACCCTGTATACTGAGGCACCCCTTTCCTCTGCTAATCCAGAGTGATTATTGTGTCCCTAGAGTTGGGTATTGAGCAGGCATAATATTTTTCTCAGTCACTAGGGAATCTGTGCTTGCCTCCTGGCCTCCCTACTTAGGTGACTCCTCTGCTTCCAGGCCCAGTATTCCAGCATTCTGCATGCTTTTCAATCCTCATGGAGGACATGCCCTCTGACAGGTACCTGTCAATCTCTCTGTCAGTGCTGAGGAATCTAGGGATTGGTCACAGCTTAGCTAAACCACTGGATATGAGACCATGTTGAAATCTGGCCACAGATTATGTGTGAGAAGAAATAGCTACTCACTAGTCGTTCTAAAGGTCTGGGGTTATGCTCAATAGACACCCCACATCTGGAGAAATGAATCATTGTCATTCTTTCAGGTTAAGCCAACCATATATGTGTTTGTATTTCCAATAACGGTAATGTTTGCAATATCCACTGACTGGAAGGAGGCTTCCTTCTTCCACCCATTTTTGTAGCTATGTGGGCTCCACTTAGGCAGGGAATGCTCAAGGGTATGACAACTTTCCTATTTTCTCACAAATGGGAGAAAGTTCAGAACATGCTAATTGGGCAAGCTTGAAATTCCAAGGATCTGCAAATGGAACAGGTGTGAATGTAACTGGTGATAATTGATGGCTAATTATGCAGGCAATAGGCACTCCAGGGTATGCATTCATCTGCCAATACACACATGCCTTGGGTGTGAGTTTATTAGCAGGCAAACACAGACCATGGAGTGTGTAAAATGCCTTTTAAAAAACAATAGAGTTTCAAGTACAATATAGAAATTATTAAAAGAAATTTGTACTTTAAATAAAATAATTCAACTGTAATCAAGTAAACAGCCACAGAAGGGACAGATTTAATAGTGGTAATCTGGACTTGAGAATATCCCTTATGCCACTCATCCTACTTCTCCACCTTCCCAAACAACTGGCCAGGGGATCAGATGTCTTCTGTTACAAAGGGAGAAAAATGTCTTTGCCATTAAAAACTGAGTGGCCCTGGAGTCAATGGGTATTTATTGAACACTCTACTAGCTTTGATCAGTGTCTCAGCTTTACTTCTGCCCAAGCAGCTAACCTGGCACTTGAGTCCTCTTTTGCTGTCCCTTTCTTTTATATACTGGCACATGATTTGCATTTACAGAAAGATGTCTGCTTCAGAAAGTATTCAAAATCCCTGAAACATAACTGAGAAAACCGACCAGAACATTTTGAAACAGCAGTTCGTTTAACAGTTACTAAGAACAACAAATCTTTTAAAAAAGGGATTCTAAACTATGGGTCATTTCTCTACTTTTCAATTAGTATCTTTTTTGCTATGTCTACCTCAGGGATAATATTATATTCCTCTTTTCATCATCAGTAAAGCTCTGATTTATTTCAATTCAACCAAGATTTATTATTGCTTTATAGCAGGATATGTGTTAGCTCCTAGAGATACAAAGGCAAAAAAGAAATGAAATCACTCCAGCCCTCAAGAGGCTTTTACTTTAATGTGGAGGTAGTAGAAATGGTGGATAACACCCATACAGATGAGTAAACAAGATAATATAAGGATTAACAACTTGGAGTAGGAAAGGGAAAGGACATACTTATACAAAAAATTTATAGCTGCTCTTTTTGTGGTGGCAAATAAATAAAACGATGTACATCAATTGGGGAATGGCTGAACAAATTTTCATAGATGATGATGGTAGACTATTATACTATAAGGAATGATTTCAGAAACAGCTGGAAAGATCTGCATGAACTGATTTAGAGTGAAATAAGCAGAACCAGGAAAACACTGTACATAGTAACAGCTATACCATGGAATGATCAACTGTGACAGACTTATCTATTATTGGCAATACAATGATCCAGGACAAATCTGAGTGACTTTATTACAAAGAATGCTATCCACCTCCAGAGAAAGAATTGTTGGAGTCAGAATGCAGAGGAAAGCATACCATTTTTCAGTTATTTATTTGGGTTTATGTTTCGAGTTTATGGATTTATAAGATTACTCACAAAAATGAGCAATATGGAAATATTTTTACATGATAATACATGTATAACTTAGATCAAATTGCCTGCCAGCACTGCAAGGGGGAAGGGAAGGGATGGAAGGAGATCAATTCGATCATATAACTTAGGAAAACTTGTGTGTACATTTGTTATATCATGTCATTGGCACTAAATATTTTTTTAAAAACCAATTGAAAGTAGGCATCAAAGGTTAGTAAAAGCACTATCTCAGCTGAGCTTTAAAAATGATGAAAGATGCTGAGAAGTATATCCCATATATGGGGTAGAAGTGTACAGAGTTTGGGCAACAGTAAATTATCTGATATATATATAATACTTGAATGGGAAACATAGAAAATTAACTAGAAAAGTAAGTCAGAACCCTATGGTAAAGGACCTTAAAAGTTTTTTTTAATTTATTTAGAATATTTTTCCAAGGTTACATGATTCATGATTTCCTTGCCCCCCTTTCCTCCCTGCTCCCGGAGCTAACAAGCAGATCCACTGGGTTCTCCATGTATCATTGTTCAAAACCTATTTACATGTTATTTGTATTTGCAATAGTGATCTTGTAACATCAAAACCCTAATCGTATCCCCATCGAGCTATGCTTTTCTTCTACGTTTCTGCTCCCACAGTTCTTTCTTTGGATGTGGATAGCTTCTTTCTCATAAGTCCCTCAGAATTGTCCTGGATCAATGCATTGCTGCTAATAGAAAAGTCTATTATGTTCGATTGTGCCACAGGGTATCAGAAGGACCTTAAATGTTAAATTGAGTCATTTTTCTTTTATTCTAGAAGCAATAGGAAGCCATTGAAAGTTTTTGAGATAGGAAGTGACATGGTCAGACCTACATCTTAGGAGCAAGACTTTGGGAATTAGTTCGAGAATAAAATAGAGAAGTGTAGATAGTAGAGATACAGAGAGTGCCTGGGAGGCTAATTCAATACTCCAGATGAGAGATTATGAGGACCTGAATTCAGGACATGGTGGTGTGAACAAAGAGAGGTAGATGATGGATGTGGAGGCGAAATGAACCTGATGGGATACCATAGATTGTGAGGGGAAACTTTTCTAATGACCCCAATATTACCAACTTGGATGATGGGGAAAATGTGAAAGTACTCTCAACAAGCAATAGCAAAAACTTGAGGAATAACAGTGTTTTAGAGAATGCTGAGGAGTTTATATTTGTTTTTTGGATATGGTGATTTTGGAAGATCCAGGTGAAACTGTCTACCAGTTGGTTTATGATATGAGGCTGGAGGTCAGGAGAAATATTACAGTTAGAAAAAAAGAGATTTAGAAGTCACTTGCGTAATTAATTTTGTGGAATCTAATGGGAAAAACAATAAAAAAAGAGGAGAGAATAGGGCAGAACCCTGAGAGACAACCACACTTAGGAGAGGCAGGAAAAGTATGATGAGCCAGCAGAGAAAACTAAAAAAGAAGAATCAGTCATGTAGGAAGAGGCTGAAGAGAGAACAGTGCTGTGAAAATCAAGGAAGTAGAGAGTTCCTCAAAGTAGAAGATGGTCAACAGTATTAAAAGGACAACAAGCCATTAACAACTTAGAGTGGTCAAGGAGGAAGATGACCAAAAAAAGCTCACTCTATTTAGCAATTAAGTGATCGCCTGTAACCCTCAATCAATTTCTCCTTCTCAAAAGGTACATCTATTAACTTGTACACTGAACTGTGCTGGGGATACAGCAGGACAGACTGCAGTGAAACAGATGGCATTGAGACAGGCAGCAGTGAGACAGACAACAGAGAGACAGACGAGATTCTAGAAAGTCAAATGAGCATAAGGTTTTTTAAAAAAAAAATCTTTCCATGAAACTAATTTGTAGAAGAAATAGAGAATAAGAATGAATTGGGGCTGTTTGTCTCATTTCTCTAGAAGTTTGTGAGTCTGGGAATGAATCTTGACTTTTATTTATTTATTTATTAATTTTTGCCTTTGCCCCACAGCAATCAAACTTAATTGGTCCTTTAGGACACCACATAATCAATGTCAGATGCCAGGTGAATGTTCATAGAAACTATCTATCATTAAAGTCAGAAGGGGCCTTAGGGACCAGTAACCTAGTCCAGTCTCACTTTAAAGTGAGGAAATAGACTGGAATAGTTCAATAATATGCCCATATCAAGGAGAGGCATAGCTGGATCTAGAACCTGGGACTTTTGACTTCCAGGCCAATGTTCATGTTTTTGCGCACAACAGGAACGTGTCTTTTGTGACTTAAACTAATTGGATAGATTGAAAGTTATTGGATTTTTCTGAGCTATGTTATTCTTTTGTATATAGATTCTGTTCTGGACAGATAGGAAAGGAAACCTAATTCAAATTTTCCTAATGTGCTACTTAGAAATTGTATGTCAGCATATGTATAAATATATGTCTGTGTATACATACACATATAAATAGATATAAAACATATATACATAAAATTTGTCTCATAATCTTGTCATTTTCTTTGATAAAATTAGCATGATGAGAAAGAATGCTTTGCTTGTTGTTGGATACAAATGCTTCCTACCCGTGCCATGAATCATCCAGGGTAGGCCTTGCTCATCAGGAAACTACAAAATAAAGCTTCCTTCCACATTCTGACTAGGGACTGGCAACATTCCACAACACACTCTGCATCACAGGAGATCACAAGTTGCAAATGCAAACTAGCACACTCCAAGGTCCTATTCTGCAAGAAAACCCAAATCTCATGTATTCTCAAACTCAATAATATCCTTTGAATCTCTCTGTCTCTCTCTTTCTCCCTTTCTCCCTCTCCCCCTTCTCTTTCTGTCTCTCTTTCACACACCCCTCTTTCTCTCCCTCTCTCCATCCCCCCTCTGTCTCTCCTCTCTCTCTTGTTCTCTCTGTCTCTCTCTCTCTTTCTCTCCATCTCTCTCTCTCTCTCCCCTCTTACCTACTCCCTAGCCCACCCCCAGCTGCCATATCAAAAAATCAACAAGAGGAGACAGAAAATCAGACACAAACACATGGTCATGGAAAGCCCACAATCAAAAATGCAATTTGTTTTGCCCCAATAGAATGATATTCTAATCCCAGCCAGTGACAGCCACCAATTGCTGGCACATCAACGGTGATGGTGTCAGCCCTTAATGTAACTCTCCAGGAAACCTGCATGTTCAATTTGTCTGCTGGAGCCTCACATCATGAACTCCCCTGACCAGGTTTTGCCACGGAAAACTCAGCTGGCTTCAGTGATGGACACACAAGTAGTCTTGGAGCATAAAGCCTAATTCCCAGCCTTATGGTACTAAAACAGCTTGACAAGGCCTCTATTTAACATGCTGTAAAGATGTCTTCACTACCTAATTTCATCCTGAAGCAAGACTTTCCTCCTGCCATAAAGCTGACAATGGGGTTAAATGAGGTGCTTATTCAGAGGCCCATTTATACAGCACTTGAGTTGTGGATTTGGATCATGCCAGAAACTTCAGTGGAGACCATTTGAGAGCAAAGTGCAAGTGATGATGGGGCAACAAGCAGCTGCTTCCATCAGTTTGGCACAACAATTGTCCAACTCAAGATAAAAGCAAAGGTTCAACTGAATTTGCTATTTGGGTCTCTCAAGGTAGTGGCAAAAGGCAGATGGGAGAAACTGAGGGACAATGGGAAAAATGCATCAAGGTAACATAAAGGATAAAGAATACTAGGCTTGAAGTCAGGAAGACTTGAGTTCAAATTCTGCTAGAGACACCTAGTACTGGTATGACTTTGGACAAATTACTTAACCTCTCTAAGCTAGGTTTATTCATTTGGAAAATGGGTCGAATAATGGCAGTTAGTTCAAAAGGCTGTTGTAAGAATCAAATGAGATAGTATAAGTAAAACACTTTACAAACCTTAAAGCAGTATATAAATTTATTAGTTATTATTATCACTATTATTAGTCTAAGGAAGTGTGTTCAAAATCTAGCTATGGCATTTGACAACCTTTAGCAAGTCTCTTAACCCCTGTAGGACTCTTTTTTCACATGCCAAAGGACGGCAGTGAACTATATCAGTTAGGCTTTTATGGTGCAGTGCTGGCCCCTTCCCTCTAGAGCTCATAGAGAAATGGCCCAGAGATAATTCCTTTCAATCAAGGACCAGAAGATTCATCACTAGTTATTTAAAGAAGTTTCCAGGAAAAAAAGTGACTATACATTGGATCTCAGAGATAGGAAGACCTGGGTCCAAGTTATGGCTAAATGACTGACTGTGTGATCCCAGGTAAGTCACTTAACCATCTTAGGGCTCTAAACAATTCTCAAAGACTAGACATTGCTGCAAAGGTGCCCAGCATCTCTGGTAGAGGGAATTTCCCTACCAGGAGTACCTTATGGCAATGAAATCAAAGGTACATTCCTGATCTAGTAGACTACTCCCCCAAGTCCCCTGGATTTAGACACCCAGTATTGGAAAAGACCCCTCCAAGGCCTTCTGATTTAAATATATCTGAACATAAGCCTCTACAACAATGTGCTGAACAAGTAGGCACTGAGCTTTTGCTTGTAGAGTCTAGTGAGGAAGAATTCCCCATCTCGCTGGACAGTCAGGTCCACTTTTATTGTTTGATCATTTTAGTTGTGTTTGTCTCTTCATGACTACTTGGGTTTTTAAGGCAAAGATCCTGGAATGATTTGCTATTTCCTTCTCCAGCTCATTTTACAGATGAGGAAACTGAAGCCAACAGGGTGAAGTGACTTACCCAGGGTCACACAGCTACTAAGTGTCTGATTTTAAGTCAAGAAGACTGGTATCTCTCTGATTCCAAGACCAGTCTTCTTTCCACTGTGTCACCTAGCCGCCCACTTTTAGACAATTCTAATTTATGTAGTCACAGAGCTTTAGCTTTAGACTTAGAAGGCTCATGAGTAGTCATCCAGAGTGAAAAATTACATGTTTTAAGAATGAAAAAATTAAGAACTAGAATGGAGGAAGTGACTTTTCCAAGGTCACCCAGGCCCTCTTACTTTGAATTCAGCACTGTCCCTAGCAAAGTAAGCTGCTTGTTTGCTTCTTTCTCTCGCTGTGCCTTATTCTGCCCTCTAGGCTCAAACAGAACAAGTCTAATTCTCCTTCTAGGTGATAATCTTTCAAACACATATAGACAGCAATCACGGGCCCCCTATGAACCTTTCCTTTTCTAGGCAATCCATTCTTGTTTCTTCTGCTGATCCTTACACAGCAGTGTAGTTCTGAGTATCTAGGTATCTGATCTCCCTTTCAAGACATGTTTTCTGAAAATATGGCACTTGGTACTAAACATGGTATACCTTAGATGCCCCTATCAAGGTAGTGAAAGAGGAAGAGACATTTTGCTTCTATGTCATAACATTTAACATTTCTTCATATTGAATTTGAAGTCCTCTAAACCCCCTAGATTGGCAGACCTGACTTCAATTCTAGCTTCTACTATCATATAATCATCCAGTAAGTCACTTCTTTTCTGGTACCCAGTTTCGTGATCCACAAATGGAAGATGTTTCAAGTCCCTTCCAACTCATCACTTGGGCTTTGATGCTTTTTCCCATTGTACTTCACCTGGAGCCAGATGTCTTAGAATAGCAAGCTTTGTCTAAAATGCCAGGAAAGACAGGATAGAAATGTTGTATAAGGTATCTATAGGCAGTTCAACACAATTAAATGAAGGTCCCATAGAAGGCAATAATAGTTAAAAGGTGGAGGATTGGGGATGGGGAGGAGGGAATGACACAATCACTTCTCAATACATTAAATTTTCCAGTTAAGGTGTTCTATTTTGGTAGAATGCGACTGACATAAGCTACATACCCCTTCTCTATCTGTTCATCTATCTTGCACCATCATCCCCACAAACATCATTCATGATGATCAACAATTCTCCAATACTTTATATATATACACATATACAAATATGCATATGCACATGTATGTATATATATATATATATATGTACACATAACCACTTTATTTGTATGAAGATAGCCTCCATCACTTGGATGGTTCTTCTCTAACCTTTAGTCCATCAAATAGTTATGACTCATCACCAGCTTGTAAGGCAGGCATGAGGCCTAAACTTTTTCAGTTCACTACAACCCAGTGGCAGCACTGGAAAGGCAGGAGAAGCTAGAACATACTGAAATAGGGCAGCTCATCCAATCTCATTCTACCAGGAGCATCACAAGAGAAAAGGGAATTATTCAACCCAGGCCTGTGTCTGGGCCAAAAGAGTGGGTGGTGGAGGCGGAGTCAAGATGGCGGCTTAGCAAACAGCAAAGGTTCAGACCTTGTGGAAGACCCTTCCTTACCGATACAGACTGAATGCTCCTAGGGCACCGAAATCCAAGCTGAACAACAGGACAGAAGTTGGGAAACCTCCTTCTGGACTCAAATCAAAAAGTATGCCCCACAAAAGCCAGAATCCGAGAATACTCAGGGCTAAGGGGAAGGCAGAGGGTAGGTCCCAGGACCCCTCCCCCACAACTCAGAGTGCAGAGCCCACAGCAGCAGCAGCGGGAACCTCTGAGCAGGCAAAGGTGCTGGTTTGGAGGGTCTACCTTGTGAGCAGCAGGGCGCCGGGCTCAGAGCATCCAGCTTGGACAGCAGGGAGGAAGCCAGGGAGAGATGGGCTGTGGCTGGGTCCCTCCATCTGGCTCCAGCCTCACCTTTGCTTAGGAGCACAACCAGATCAATCCAGCTGAACCCAATTCAATCAGAACTCCTCAGAGTTCAGGGAGGTGGGCAAAGGCACTTACAAACAGCTGAGAAGCAGCTGGAGAGAACTGGAGAGAGCCTGGTCGGCCCAGCCTTCCAGGAGTCTTCAGAGCCTCAGAGCATCAAACCACATACAGCCCAACCCACCTGAACTCAATCCAATCAAAAGCCTCCAGAGGACAGGGAAGCTAACATTCCTCCCCTAGAGACTGTACCAAGAGATCTGACAAAGCTCCAAGAGGGAAGACTGACAGCCCCAAAACCAAAAAAAAAATGTGAGGAGCAAGAGCACAGCCAAATATGGGGAGCAAAGAAGGGGTAAATTCGAGCAAACAACAGAAAAAGAAGAAAGAAATTACAATAGACAGCTTCTGCCCAGGTAATGAGCAAAGAGCTTATGAAACAGAGGGGGAGGGATCAGCAAAGGAAAAATCAGAAATCCCAGCGAATTAGATACAGGCTTTGGAAGAACTCAAAATGCAATTCAAAACACAATTAAGAGAGGCTGAAGACAATTGGGAAAAGAACTTAAAAACTAAGAAACAGAACATCTAGAAACAGAAAATAGTGTCTTGAAAGCCAAAATCAACCAGCTGGAAAATGAGGCAAAGGAGAGGAAAGATGAGGCAAAGCAGATGAAAGATGAGGTGAAGAAGATGAAAGATGACCTCCAAAGAAAATCTGACCAAAAGGAAAAGGATGACCAAAAAACTAAGGATGAAATCCAGTCTTTAAGAACCAGAATACAACAATTAGAATTGAGCTACTTCACAAGGCAGCAGGACTCTATAAAACAAAACCAAAAGAATGAAAAAATTGAGGAAAATATGAAGCATTTCATTCACAAAACAGAGGATTTAGAAAATCGTTCAAGGAGAGACAATTTAAGAATTATTGGCCTACCAGAAGACCATGACAAAAGAAAAAGCCTGGACATTATATTACAGGAAATTATTAAAGAATACTGCCCTGAAATCCTTGAACAAGAGGGAAAAGTGCAGATTGATAGAATCCACAGATCACCTCCTGTACTTAATCCCCAACTGACAACATCCAGGAATGTTGTAGCCAAATTCAAGGACTATCAGACCAAAGAAAAGATATTACAAGCTGCCAAGAAGAAGTCATTCAGATACCAAGGAACCACAGTGAGGATAACTCAGAATCTGGCTGCATCCACACTGAAAAAAAGAAAGGCATGGAATATGATATTCCGGAAAGCAAGGGAACTAGGTCTACAACCAAGAATCAACTACCCAGCAAAACTGACTATATTATTACAGGGGAAAGTATGGTCATTCAACAAAATAGAAGAATTCCAAGAATTTGTAAAGAAAAGACCAGACCTGAACAGAAAATTTGATGTCCAAGCACAGAACTCAAGAGAATCATCAAAAGGTAATTAAAAAAGAGGGGAAAAAAGAAAAACAAAAAAAAATTTAAGAGACTCAATAAGTTAAAATGATATGTATCCCTATAAGAAAAGAGGTCATTGGTAACTCTTAAAAACTGTTGTTATTACCTGGGCAGCAAAAAGAAGTATACTTAGAGGGAACAGCAACAAACTGTATAGGATGAAAGGACAAGACATAAATAGGTATATAGATATATGCATGCAAAAATACATATGTATAAGTATGCATATATATATATATATATATATATATATATAACTAGAGCTTAAAATAGGTTAATATTAAAAGAAGTGGGAAAAGAAACAAATGGGGGTAAATTTATATGTCATAAAGAAGCTCATGGTGGGAGGGGGGAGAACATCAATACACTGGAAGGGTAAAGAGGTCAGAGACAGGAAATATTCAACTCTTACGTGATTTGAAAGTGACTCAAAGAGGGAAAAACAATCCAATTCATTGGGGGCAGAGAATAGATTTTCACCCTATAGCGGAGTAGAAGGGTAACAAATGGTCTGGTGGGGAGGGAAGCAGTACAAGAGAGGTAGGGAGCGGGGGGTTAATTTTAGAAAGACTATAGGGAAAATAAGGGGGGGATAAATAAAGAGGGGGGTAGAAAGGGAAGTAAAATAAGTGTGGGAATAAGGGGGTCTGTTCAAAAGCAAACATTGGTGTAGAAGGAAATAGTGAAAGAAGAAAAGGCAGGAAAAGGTGCAGAAATCAAAATGCTGGGAAATGCACAGCTAGTAATCATAACTCTGAATATGAATGGAATGAACTCACCCATAAAACGCAAGCGAATAACAGAGTGGATTAGAGTCCAAAACCCTACCATATGCTGTCTACAAGAAACACATATGAGAAAGGTAGACACACATAGGGTGAAAGTAAGAGGGTGGAGACAAATCTATTGGGCATCAACTGACAAAAAGAAGGCAGGAGTCGCAATCATGATATCCGACAAAGCCAAAGTAAAAATAAATCTAGTTAAAAGCGATAGGGAAGGTAATTACATCCTGATAAAAGGCAGTATAGATAATGAGGAAATATCTGTACTCAATATGTATGCACCAATTGGCAGAGCATCCAAATTTTTAAAGGAGAAACTAGAGGAGCTCAAGGATGAAATAGATAGAAAAACTATACTAGTGGGAGATCTGAACCTTCCCCTATCCGAACTAGATAAATCAAACCAAAAAATAAATAAGAAAGAGGTAAGAGAAGTGAATGAAATCTTAGAAAAATTAGAGTTAGTAGATATGTGGAGAAAAATAAATAGGGACAAAAAGGAATATACCTTCTTTTCAGCAGCACATGGTACATTCACAAAAATTGACCATGTATTAGGGCATAAAAACATTGCAAACAAGTGCAAACAAGCAGAAATAATAAATGCAACCTTCTCAGATCACAATGCAATGAAAATAATAATTAGTAAGGGTACATGGAAAGGTAAATCAAATATTAATTCAAAATTAAACAATATGATTCTCCAAAACCAGTTAGTTAAAGAACAAATCATAGAAACAATTAATAACTTCATTGAAGAAAATGACAATGATGAGACATCCTTTCAAAACCTATGGGATGCAGCCAAAGCAGTACTCAGGGGCAAATTTATATCCTTGAGTTCATATATAAACAAATTAAGAAGGGCAGAGGTCAGTGAATTGGGCATGCAAATTAAAAAATTAGAAAGCGAACAAATTAAAAATCCTCAGATGAAAACTAAATTAGAGATCCTAAAACTCAAAGGAGAAATCAATAAAATTGAAAGTCAAAGAACTATTGATTTAATAAATAAGACTAGAAGCTGGTACTTTGAAAAAACAAATAAAACAGACAAAGTACTAGTCAGTCTAATTAAAAAAAGGAAAGAAAGAAACCAAATTGACAGTATCCAAGATGAAAAAGGAGACCTCACCTCTAATGAAGAGGAAATTAAGGCAATCATTAAAAACTACTATGCCCAATTATATGGCAACAAATATGGCAATCTAGGTGATATGGATGAATACTTACAAAAATATAAATTGCCTAGACTAAAAGCAGAAGAAATAAATTACTTTAACAACCCCATTTCAGAAAAAGAAATTGAACAAGCCATCAAAGAACTCTCTAAGAAAAAATCCCCAGGTCCAGATGGATTCACAAATGAATTCTATCAAACATTCAAAGAACAACTAATCCCAGTATTAAACAAACTATTTGACATAATAGGCCAAGAAGGAGTTCTACCAAATTCTTTTTACGACACAAACAGGGTACTGATCCCAAAGCCAGGCAGGTCAAAAACAGAGAAAGAAAACTATAGACCAATCTCCCTAATGAATATAGACGCAAAAATCTTAAATAGGATACTAGCAAAAAGACTCCAGCAAGTCATCACAAGGGTCATCCACTATGACCAGGCAGGATTCATACCAGGAATGCAAGGATGGTTCAATATTAGGAAAACCATCCACATAATTGACCATATTAACAAGCAAACTGACAAAAATCACATGATTATCTCAATATATGCAGAAAAAGTCTTTGATAAAATACAACACTCATTCCTATTGAAAACACTAGAAAGCATAGGAATAGAAGGGTCTTTCCTAAAAACAATAAACAGTATATATCTAAAACCATCAGTAAACATCATCTGCAATGGGGATAAATTAGAAGCCTTTCCAATAAGATCAGGAGTAAAACAAGGATGCTCATTATCACCTCTATTATTTAATATTGTACTAGAAACACTAGCAGTAGCAATTGGAGAAGAAAAAGAAATCGAAGGTATTAAAATTGACAATGAGGAGACCAAGCTATCACTCTTTGCAGACAATATGATGGTTTACTTAAGGAATCCTAGAGAATCAACCAAAAAGTTACTCGAAATAATCAACAACTTTAGCAAAGTTGCAGGATACAAAATAAACCCGCATAAGTCATCAGCATTTCTATATATTTCCAACATATCTCAGCAGCAAGAAATAGAGAGAGAAATTCCATTTAAAATCACTCTAGACAATATAAAATACTTAGGAATCTATCTGCTGAAACAAACACAGGAACTATATGAACACAACTATAAAACACTTTCCACACAGCTAAAACAAGATCTAAACAATTGGAAAAACATTGATTGCTCATGGGTAGGACAAGCTAACATAATAAAAATGACAATCCTACCCAAATTAATTTACTTATTTAGTGCCATACACATTGAACTACCAAAAAACTTCTTTACTGAATTAGAAAAACCATAACTAAGTTCATTTGGAACAACAAAAGATCAAGGATATCTAGGGAAATCATGAAAAAAAAATGCAAAGGAAGGAGGACTTGCAGTCACAGATCTCAAACTATACTATAAAGCAGTGGTTATCAAAACAATTTGGTACTGGCTAAGAGACAGAAAGGAGGATCAATGGAATGGACTTGGGGTAAGGGACCTTAGGAAAACAGTCTATGACAAACTCAAATACCCCAGCTTCTGGGAGAAAAACCCACTATTAAAAAAACTGCTGGGAAAATTGGAAGACAGTGTGGGAGAGATTAGGTTTGGATCAACACCTCACACCCTACACCAAGATAAATTCAGAATGGGTGAATGACTTGAACATAAAGAAGGAAACAGAAAACATAGAGAACATAGGAACATAAAGAAGTAAATTAGGTGAACACAGAATAGTATACCTTTTAGACCTTTGGGAAGGGAAAGGTTTTAAAACCAAGCGAGATTTAGAAAGAGTCACAAAATGTAAAATAAATAATTTTGACTACATCAAATTAAAAATTTTTTTTGTACAAACAAAACCAATGTAACTAAAATCAGAAGTATAGCAACAAATTGGGAAAGAATCTTCATAAAAACCTCTGACAAAGGTTTAATTACTCAAATTTACAAAGAGCTAAATCAATTGTACAAAAAACCAAGCCATTCTCCAATTGATAAATGAGCAAGGTACATGAACAGGCAGTTCTCAGCCAAAGAAATCAAAACTATTAATAAGCACATGAAAAAGTGTTCTACATCTCTTATAATCAGAGAGATGCAAATCAAAACAACCCTGAGATATCACCTCACACCTAGGAGATTGGCTAACATAACAGCTATGGAAAGTAGTGAATGCTAGAGGGGATGTGGCAAAGTAGGGACACTAATTCATTGCTGGTGGAGTTGTGAATTAATCCAACCATTCTGGAGGGCAATTTGGAACTATGCCCAAAGGGCGATAAAAGACTGTCTGCCCTTTGATCCAGCCATAGGACTGCTGGGCTTGTACCCCAAAGAGATAATAAGGAAAAAGACTTGTACAAGAATATTCATAGCTGCGCTCTTTGTGGTGGCCAAAACCTGGAAAATGAGGGGATGCTCTTCAATTGGGGAATGGCTCAACAAATTGTGGTATATGATGGTGATGGAATACTATTGTGCCCAAAGGAATAATAAAGTGGAGGAATTCCATGGAGACTGGAACAACCTCCAGGAAGTGATGCAGAGCAAAAGGAGCAGAACCAGGAAAACATTGTACACAGAGACTGATACATTGTGGTACAATTGAAGGTAATGGACTTCTCCATTAGTGGCAATGCAGTGTCCCTGAACAATCTGCAGGGATCCAAAAAACACTATCCACAAGCAGAAGATAAACTGTGGGAGTAAAAATACCGATGAAAAGCAACTGTTTGACTACAGGGGTGGAGGGGATATGACTGAGGAGAGACTCTAAATGAACACTCTAATGCAAATACCAACAACATGGAAATGGGTTTAAATCAAGAACACATGTGATACCCAGTGGAATTGCGTGTCGGCAGTGGGAGGGTTGGGGGGGAAGGAAGAAAAGAAAACCATCTTTGTTTCCAATGAATAATGTTTGGAAAAGACCAAATAAAAATTAATAAAAAAAAGAGTGGGTGGTGAAGGATTCCTTGTCTCTCAATCCTATATATTTCCACCTGCTACTCACAAAGCTCCCACCACCAACCCAATGATAACCAATGGCAATGGCAACCATTTTTTAAATCCTCTGAATCCACATGCAAATGAAGCTGACCACAAATGTTATTTGGAATGATGGAGTAGTTTTTACCCTATCACATCCTGCTAGTGACTTTTAGTGAGTTAATGGCTAATTCTTAACTACCCCCAAATGAAGAGGGATTTCTTGCAATATAACAAAGGGAGCATGATATAAGAAAAACAGTGCTAAGTTTGGAGCTGAGGGTCCTTGGTTTCAAATTCTGCCTTAAATACTGTCTGTGACATTGAGCAAATCACTTGACCTTTTTAGACCTTGATTCTCTCTTTAGTAAAATGAAGGGGATGGGCTAAATGACCTCCAGGGCCCCTTCCAGTTCAACATCTATGATCCTAAGAGTAGTCTTTTTCTCAATGAGTGAAAACCTTTGATCATTGGACTGGATATTCCTGTTCAGCTTGAAGAAATGTATAAAGTGTTATGGCATTATAAAAATGGTAATAATGGATATTTGTCACTAAATCCATTACATTTCTCATTTTGTCCAGAAGATCTCTAATCTTTGTGTCAAGGGCAGCCTAAATCTTCCAATTTCCTGGGTTTGCCACTTTGGTGACTATTCATTCTCCTCATTCCCATATTTCCAAATTAGTTGTCAAGTCATGATATTTCTTTCTCTACATTTTTCATTCCCTCTTTGTTTCTATTCACATGACCAACACTCAAGAAAGGCCTCAATCATTCCTGTCTGAACTATTAGAATAGCTTCCTTAATTGAGCTACCTTTCTCAAGTCCTTTTCCACTTTAACTCATTCTTCACACTGACCATGTTACTCCTTTACTCATTTCAATAGATTTCTATGGCCTGTAGGAACAAATACAAAATTCTCTCTTTGGCTTCCAAATCCCTTTAAACCAGCGGTTGTCAACCTGTGAGTCGGGGCCCCGGCGGGGGTCGAACTACGAAAACACAGGGGTCACTTAAAGCCATCGGAAAATACATATTTCCAATGGCTTTAGCCACTGAGAAATTGCGCTACTTTACAGCAAGATCTTGGAAAGAATGTGGACCCTGCTGCCCGCACATTGTACTAATATTAGTTACCTATCATCAGCCCTCCCCCTATGATGGGGGATGGATTTACCCTGTTGCCTGGAGACCGGACTCAAACAGAGACCCAGAGAAAGCACCCAGGTGCTGGCTCCGGAGGAGTTAAGAATGTGTCCTGGAGTGGATAATGGAGCTGAGTAACCCCAGCAAAGTGAAGCCTCAGCTCAAGCTGGAGGGAGATGGCAGGAAGAAGGCAGTGCCTGCAGACCCCCTCCTCAGACAGGACTTACCTCCTGCCCCAGCACTCAGGCTGCCTCCTGCTGGATTAATATTTCTCAATAATTAAATATTGCTTTTGTGATTAATCACTAGTTTAAATTATGTTTGATTTGTAGCAATGAGAATACATAATGCATATCAGGTATTTACATTCTGAATCATAACTGTAGCAAAATTACAGTTTTGAAGTAGCCACCAAAATAATTTTTTGGTTTGGGGTCACCGCAACATGAGGGACTGTATTGAGGGGTCACGGCATTAAAACCACTGCTTTAAACACTGGCTTTGACTTCTATTTCCAATATTCTTACACATCACTCTTATTGCTATTTTCTGCAGTCCATTATGGCCTTTTCGCTGGTGAAAGTCCTCTTCTTGATTCTGTACTTAACACTACCTGAACCCCAAGCCTTTTTACCTTCACCTTTTAGAATCTCTTATATCCTGCAAGACTCAGTCATTTTCTATTAAAGGCCATTTTCTACATTAAACCTTTCTTGATTCTGTCCCCTCCCCACAATACTAGTGTTATTTCCTTCAACTTACCCTCTGTGTGCATACATACTGTTTATACTTATTTTTTAAATTTGATTTTAATTTTAGTTTCAAATTCTCTCCTTTCTCCCATTTCCTCTCCATTATGAAGACAAGAGATACAACTCTGCATATATTCATATATATATATATATATATATATATATATATATATATACTTATGTTCTCTTCCCAAAAGAATGAAAGCACTTTGAGAGTAGGAACTGATTACCTTTTGTCTTTCTAACCCTAGTCCTAGAACAATGACAAAAACACAGAAGACATTTAATAAATATTGATTGATGTCATTAATGTTTTATTTTCCATCCAGTGTTACTTAGTTTATTGAAATTTTAAAAGAAAATCCAATATAAAGTAGAACTAAAAATATATGAGTCAAAAGATAAAAACACAGAAAGATTTGACATCATTTCAATGCATTCATTAGAATGCCCTATAATATGCTATTATAATCTGGACAGATGTAAATGAACAGCTCATTATTACTGACACAACTGATCACAAATGGCTTGGTCCTTACTATCATCTCTTATGCCCATGCTGTCAGCTGAAGAATAACTGATAACTGAGGAATCTCAAGCCCAAGCTTCAGCTATTTTTATTTAGGTTGCAAAGATCCTATGAGAGTGGTTCAATGTCAACTGACAGCCATTTTGTAAAGCTGTTGAATTTGCATGCTGATGGAGCAGACTGCCAAATCTGATTCAGAAGATGGAGTGGTTTTTTCATAAGAATGCTAAGCAAGATCTCACACCAAAAGCTCTGCCCTGAAAATTGAGTACCTTCATTCTAATTTGGGAAGTGGTCAATCAAAGCTAGTTGAATCTGATGAAATAATGGAGCTTGTGGTATCTCAGCTGAGCTTTAGAAGAAATGAAAGATTCTGACAAGTAGAAATAAGGAGGGAATGTAGTTTACCAATGGGTGACAACATGGGCAAATGCACAGGGGTAGAAGATGGCACCTAAGTGCCAGGTGTTGAGGAAAGAGAAAAAAATGGATCAAATAAGGACAAGATTGTAAAGGTGAGACAACTGCCTACATGACAAAAGTATACAAGTATAAGTAGACTGCAAGCTGAAGATAAATCTCCAGGGCACAAACAATACAATTACAACAATTTAATGAAAACAAAAGTGTATTGATAAAAGTTTTGTATCCAGAATCAGGATAGCTATTTGCCCTACTCCATCCCTTATCTCATTGCATGAAGGATGGGAATTATATTGGCAATGTAGAGCCCTGTCAAGAGAAAGAAGGGTGAGTAGACTGAAGGCCATATGATACTAGACTGACTTGAAGGAAATGGGGGTGCTTAACCTGAAGAAGAGTAGATATGTGCATGGGAGAGGTAGAGTGGGACATAACATTAGAGTTCCCTTCTGTTTTTAAGTATTTGAAAGTCTGTTTTGGGGAAGAAAGATTAGCCTTGTTCTGCCTGGCCCCAGAGAACAAAACTGATAGTAATGGATGAAAGTTGTAAAGAGGCTCCATATAAGGAAAACTAATTAGACCTTATCCCATTGTGGAATTGGGTGCCTCATGAGATCATACCTTGTGCGGTTTTCAAACAGCTAGAAAGCCTTTTTTTTTAAGGAAGACCCTAACTAGGGTTTCTGTTCAGATAGAATCATATCTATGTGGCTTTTGACATCCATTTCAGTTCTGATATCATCTGCTCATAAAACCATTCATAAAATTTAGAAAACAGGTTCAAATGCAAGCACAAATAATTCCCAGGAGGTGAATTATAACCCACCTTCTGTGGGCAAGCTTCCAGATTTTTTAGACTCCTATAACCTATAGGTCTGATCTCTTATCCTAAAAAGTCGAGAATTATGATTATTGAGTCATCCAAGTTTAAAAAGGTAACAAGGCAATGGGCTCATAAGAATTAAGTATCATAGAAAACTGACCCTTGCCTGGAATAAATTATTATTTTTAGAAATATTTACAATGTGAAAATAATTCCCAAATGGATTTAACTGTATTTCCTTTAGTCAATAAATTTTCTCCCTGAGGGTTGGGAAAATCCCTAATTGTGACCTTAAATTAAGATGGAAATTTATAATTAGAGCCAAGAATAAGCAAATGACAGTTAACAGCCTAATGAAACACCATTCTCTGCTACTGAGCAACATATTTTAAGCCTCCAGTAATGGAATAATTGAAGTTATTCTGTTTCTCTGGCCATGACAGTCTAGGGGACATACTGACTGTGCTTCTCACCATTTTCCAATAACCCAAGGTGTCCCCCAGATCTTCTCCTTATATTATTTTTCCTCACACATCTTCCCAACACCTTTGCAATTGGTTAGATGACACTTCAAATGGCTGTCTGATTGATTCTAGGAGGATCCCTAGTAACCATCAAGTTCCCTATAATATGGCGTGAGTTGTTGTCATCCCCAGTCCAAGAAGCTGTCCTTCTATTGACCTCTATTTAGTTCATCTTCAACCCCATTCAGGATTAAATAATATTATAAAGTCTCAGAGCTAGAAGGAAGACCCTCAGAGGACATCTAACTCAACCTTTATCCATAAAAGAAACCTATCTAGGATGTCCGAAAATGGATTATCAAGTTTTCTCTTTGCAAACTACCAGTGACAACAGCTCCTTGTCAAGGTACCCCAGTCCAGTCAGAACACTTTCATAATTAAGAAGTTTTTCCTTGTTTGAGGTCAAAATCTGCCTCTCTGCAACTCATCCTTTGTCCTTAAGCATTGTTTTTTTGCAGGACATTCTGTGGGATAAAATGAAGCATATATGCAAATATATTTTCTACCCCAAATGAATGTGACTGTGGGCATTAAAATTAATACTATTCAAGGATGTAATTACATAAAATATGATGATTGGTTCCAGCCCAATGGAAGTATGTCATTTTAATTCAAATAATGCAAACCACTTCATAGGGATTCCTTATTCGCACTAATGAAGCCCTAATTGGAATCAGGTTCAGGATGATCTTATACAATCTAAGTGCTTTCAATGACTTAAGGAAGGATGAGCTGAGCAGTAACTAGGAAAGGACATGTCCAAGACAGAAAGGGCTAAAGCTTCAGATGGGCAGAAGGTAAGTAAATAGATGTTATCCAAGGGGCTCAGATGAAAGTATACAAGAGATAAAGAAGCTAAAACATTGATTCCAAATTCATGTGTATCCCAACTTAGCTAACACTGATATCCAGCGTAGTCCTAAGAAGATCCATTGCTTTCTACTGAGTAAGCCAGCCTCTGCTCAATTTTGGGGCTCCATATGAGACACACAAATTCTAAAAGGGCACAAATTTGGGGATCCTGAGACCTGCCTCAGACCTAAGACTCTGAAAAAGGGGATAGAGTAGTCTGGAGGATGGATCCAATACACATAATACCAAAGCAATAAACCTTAGGCTTGATCAAAAGCAAGTATGCTATCAAGTCCCCAAAGCTCTGGAGGTATGAATGAGATTACACTGTAAATTTAATTTAGAATTATTGACACATAGGATATATAGTGCCTTGATTGAGAATAACAGATACACAGGTATTGTGAATCCTCAGAAAATTTTGACTTGACAGACTGGAATATTTTTAAGCGCATGATACAATGATTTTAATGAATGACACCATTTTTCTTGTCATCATTTATAGAAGTAGCATATTCAAAAGGGAGACATTTAAGGAAGCATTGGAGATTTAAGAGTTCCAGCTTAAAGCTTTGGATAATCATGGTGGAGCAACATGCTTTAGAGGATGGCAGGGAAGAGAATGTAGCAAATGTGAAATCTAAGAGTTTGGGAAATTCCAAGACTAATAAGAAGGTGGAACAGAAAGAGGAAGTCCTAGGAATGGTGGTTCTCCAGTGGCTAGTTCTCCAGTGGAACTTATACTTGAAGACTGTGTGCGCAGTTCTCATCCCATTCCCATTCCATCACAAATTTGTGAGATCAGTATTTGGGAATCAGAAAGGAAAGTACCTTGGTACGAATAGAAACAATAGATAATTGTCAGATGCTGACCCCTCCCTCCAATACCAGTGTCCCCAAAGGATATGATGCAGAAGCTAGATTTGATATTAGTGTTAAGTTAATATATATATATATATACATATACATATATGTGTGTATGTGTGGCAAGTAGGTACCTGCCATCTACATTCTCTGTCTTAGTGATCTCACCATCACCCATGGGCCTAATTAGCATCTCTATACGGAGGACTCCTACAACCATATTTCCAGCTGAAGTCCTTATACTGAGCCTCATATCTCCAATTATCTTTCTGTTTACCTATTCCTGGGAAGTATCACTGACATCTCAAAACTAACTTATTCAAAACTTAATTTTACTTCCATCTCCACCATTACCCCACCAAATTTTCCTGTCCCCCTCATTATTTTAAGTTTGCAACTTTGAAGATATCCTCATCTCTCCCCTCCTCCTCTTTTCTTTCTCTCATTGCTCTTTAATCTGTGTTCTCTGACTGGCTTATTTTAAAATGACTGCAAAGGTCTGCTCTCAGTTTAAGAGACCCAATTGGATAATTCTCTGATGTCTGAGTTGCTTTCTAATGCAAAAAAAGTTTGTTGTTCAGAAATTACTCTATAAATTATATAAACCCCCTACACACTGGACTGCTCCTTGGCTTCGGTTGCCCTCTGGCCAGGTGGTTTTGGAATCTAAGTCAGATCTGGTTCCTTTTGCCTGAAGAGCAGTGGGTTAGATGACTAAAAACTACTGATAGTGCCCCTGAAAACCTGAGCTCCTGGTTTGTGATCAGGTAGGGGAGGCCTTTTCTTTACTGGTACATAGCCAATATCGGGACCATAAGCATCTCCTTATGGAAAATAAGAATGGGAATTGTAGGGGCCCAGAGGATACTGTGAGGCTATAGTGCATGTTGCTGCTAAATATCTCCCAAAGGTAAACAGCCTAACGTACATGCACATTTTCCCAGACTCACACTCAAATCTATATGGAAAAAGGTGCTTTGTATCAGTGCTTAAGGTCCAGTTCAAAGGAGGAACACAAATGACTAAAAGTTTAGTGAAGAGCCTTGTCATCCCTAGCCTACTTTATCCTAACAGTCTTCAAATTAGCTTTGTTTCCAAAATCTCACCTTTCCAACATATCCTTAGAGCAGTTGTCAAAATTATTTCATAAGACACAAGCTTCATCATATATGTTTTCTTGGACAAAACCAGTCATCAAAGAAGTGTTTTATACTATTATCTCCATTAAGTCCTCATCTACTACTCATTCCTCAATTCTGTGTTAAGATGAATTATAAATTCACCTCTCTAATAAAACTCTGAAGTTTTCATTGATGTTTTAATATTGTCTAACCCCATGCTACTGTGACATTGTACTTTTTTAGTTTTCTTTACATATCTATCACTTCTAATACTTTCACTGGATTGTCATCCACCTCCTTTGCCTGAATTGTCATTTCTGCTCCCTCACTGAAGTCTTAGTTAGAAACAATGGGGCATTGATTTCTCTACTTCATGAGCTATGCCCTCTAGCCAAACTAGAAAACTTGCTGCTCTCTTAAGTCCACATTTTGTACCACCTATTTTTATGCAGTTTCATTAGTCCTTATCTACACTCAGAATGCCCTTCCTACATGCCTTTGAGTTTATTCTAGATTAAATTCAAGTGTCACTTCTTCCACAATAGCATTCTCTGATTTCTCCATCTCCCTTATCAAATATTCCAAAAATTTGCTATCTTCTGGGAGCTGAGATGATGCAGTAAGAAAGGAAGCCTCTGATCTTACAAAATTCACCTCCAAACAACTATAAAATTCCTCAAAGAAAATTCTAAAGTAGTAGAACCAACATAAGATAGGATGAAATGGTCCTGAAGCCAAGACAATGTAGAAGAAAATACCCTTCTCTCTGAAGTATAAGGGAAGCCCAATCTATCACAAGCAGTAACCAGGGAAACCAACATCAGGGACAACTAAATTCAGTGCAATCTAGCTTCCCTACATACCCTGAAGGACCCAAAAGTGGCCAGACCACCCCTGCAAACACTGCAGTATGCAAAGGCAGCCAAGTTGCCCTTGCATACACCACAAGTTACAGCACAAAAAGCTTAAGACTATGCCCTCTCCACCTCAGGAAGAGAGACAAACTTTAGCATATAGGTAAAGGCTATGAAATAGACTGGAAAAATTAGCAAACGACAAAGAAAAAAACCTGACCATAGAATGTTACAAAAGTGACAGGGAAGATAAAAACAGAAGCTCAGAAAAGAAACAAATGCCAAAAGAGCTATATGTGAGGACTTAAAGGAAAAATGTGAAGTGGGGTCTAGACCTAAAAGAACTCCTAGAAAAGCTCAAAAAAGATTTAAAAATCAAACGAGAGAGGTAGAAGGAAAAACAGGGAAAATATATTAGAGAAATGCAATAGAAATTTTTAAAAAGAATCAACAGCTTGGTATAAAAGAGATACAAAAATTCTCTGAAGAAAACAAGTTTCTAAAAACTAGAATTGATCAAATGAAAAAGGAGGCACAAAAATCTAGTGAAGAAAATAACTTTGGAAAAAGTACAGTTGACCAAAATGAAAAGGAGAAACAAAAACTTGATGAAGAAAACAATTCCTTAAAAATTAGAATTGGAAAAGTGGAAACTAATGACTCCATGAGACATGAAGAAACAATAAAACAAAATTAACAGAATGAAAAAATAGAAGTAAATGTGAGCTATCTCACTAGAAAAACAAATGACCTGGAGAAAAGATCCAGGAGGAATAATTTAAGAATTATTAGATCACTTGAAAGCCATTAAAGGAAGAGTTGTCAAGATTATATTTTTAAGAAATTATCAAGGAAATTGCCCTGATATTCTTGAATAAGAAAGTAAAACAGAAATTGAAAGAATCTACCCATATCCTCCTGAAAGACATTCCAACACAAAAATTCCTATGATATATTTAATGGAATAGAGGGCTTTCAAACATTCCTGATGAAAGGACCATAGCTGAAAAGAAAAACTGATACTCAAAGACAAGACCAGACAAGCACAAAAAAGTAATTAGGGAAGAGAAAACTTAAGGGATTTAATGATTTACATTTGTACATGGGAAGATAACACGAAGAACTCTATCACTTTTAGGGTAGTTAGAAAGAATATACATAGAAAGAGGGTATTGTAGCAAGTCAATAATTATGTGATGATAACCAAAAACAAAATTAAGGGTTGAAAAGAAAGAATGCTCTGAAAAAAGAAGGAAGGAGATATAGAAGGGTATAATTTACCTTACATGAGGAGGCACAAAATGTTTAATATAGTGGAGGGAAAGATGAGTGTATGGCCATGACTCTTAAATAGAATTGGATCAAAGAGGGAATAACATCTATACTCAGTTGAGTATAGAAATCTATTTTATTTTATAGGAAAGGAGGAGGAAAGGAGGAATAAAATAAGCAGGGAATTGATAGAAGGAAAAGTGAAATAGGGGAGGCACTGGTCACAAGCAAAACATTTGTGAGAAGAAAAAGGCTAAAAGGAGAGAGAGAGAGAAAGATAAACAGGAAAAACACAGAATTAGCAATGATAATTGTGAATGTGAATGGGATGAGGTCATCCATAAAAAAGAAATTGATAGAAGAGTGGATTAAAAATCTGAATCTCACAATATATTGTTTACAAGTAACACATTTAAATCAAGGAGACACACAGAGTAAAGGTCAGGGACTAGAGCCAGATCTATTATGCTTCAACCAAAATTAAAAAAAACAAAACAGGGGTATCCATCATGATGAAAAGGAGAAATTAAATGATTTACAGAAGAAAATGCATAGTAAAATTATAGTGATTTCTCTTCCTTTCTTCCCCCTCCCTCTTTCTACTTCCCCCTCTCCCTACCTTCTTTCCTTCCTTTCTTCCTTCTTTCTTTCCTTTCATATGGGACATTCTTTTATTAAAAGTAGTCTTTAGACATTTGTACCTAGACTTTGACAAACAAAAGATGATCCACAGATAGATACAATAGTGGAGTAGTCAATATATTCAGTAACAGGACATTTGTTTTTGTGACTCAATTCTATGCATCCTAAGTGATTATTTGGTGCCCGGTTTCTTTTGGTGATTGAAACTGCTAGCACTGTGTCTGATATAATGATGGGGTTGGAGGTACTGAGGCAATTTGTACAAAATTGGCTGTGTATTTTTTTCCATATTTTTAAACTCAGTTTTGTAAGCCTGCTCTCTTTCATTAGTTGAACTTCCATTCATCTCTTGTTGCCATTCTCTTGCTGCTACTCATCTGTCTCTGAGCTCAGTCACTTTCCTTTTTAGGAAAGAACATTTTTCCTATATCTCTCCTTTGCTCCCATAATACCCTAACTTGTATGGTACTCATCTATAGTCATGTCATATCCCTCTACCCTCACCAATAAAATGTAGGGAGCTTGAAAACAGGGACTATGTCATTTTTGTCTTTGTATGTTCAGTCCTAGCACAAAATGCACATTGGGTGATGAACTGCACATTTAAACAGTGATTGAAACCAACAATCTGAATCTCTCCCTGAAGCTCATTAACAACTCTGATTTTTCCACTTATTTAAGAAAGGCTTTCCTCCCAACGACTCTACATGGCAGACATTAACACTATCATTTTTTTTCATTTTACAAATAACAGAAATGAGCATTAAGAATGAAAGTGAGTTGCCCAAGGCCATATATCTATTAAATGTCAGTTATAATCTGAGTATAGGTCTACTAATAGACAAGTTCAGAGGTCTTTTTACTAAACTATATTCCTGTAAAATTTTTCTTGTGTTATCTGCTATATGTTTTTTCTAATATCTCTTTTTCACCTTATACCATCACAACTCATAGTCTTACTATGTCAGGCGACAGTGGATATTTTCTTTGGGTAATAATAGTAGGCATGTATGTGGCACTTTACAATTCACAAATGTTTACGTTTTCTCATTTGATTCATCAACAACTCTGTAGTATTGATGATATTATCTCCATTTTACAGATGAGAGAACTGAGGCTAAAAGAGGCTTAGCAACTTACCCAAGGTCACAGAGCTATTAACTATATGGAAGACTAAAAATCAAGTCTTCTTGGCTTCAATTTCAGTGCTCTAACCATTGTACTACCTAGCTGCTACTGGCTGTTAAGCATGGCATAGATAAGGATAGATAAAAGAGATATTGTAGAAGGAGAATTGTTAAAAAGAAATTGATGAATGAATATGAGAGGGGGAAATGAAAGACAAAAATGTATTGAATATGACTTATGGGTTGTGAACCTGGACTATTGGAAAACTGGTGGTATCTTTGATTGATAAGAAGATTCGAGTTTGCAGGGAGTAGATAGGGCAAGAATACTAGTCTTCATTTTGCATATTTTACATTTGAAGTGCTTATAGGACCTTTCGGGGATGGATATGTTTAGCTGAGAGTTGTGTTTCAGGTCTAGAGCTTACGACAGAATTTATAACTGCATGAGATTTGTAAGTCTCTTAGCATAGAACAGATAGGGAAATCATTAGTTCCCATGGGCTCAACAATGACAAAGACTACAGAGATAAAAGAAGACCCAAGATAGTCTTGAGGTATAACAATGTTGAAGAGATAGAGCATGGATGATGATTCAACAAATAAATTTGAGAAGTCATATTCATATAGGTAAGATGAGAGTGTCATAAAAAGGAGTGTCATAAAAACTAGAAGAGTATCCAGGCGGCTGGAGATGGAAAATGGCATCTGATGCTACAGAAAATACAAGAGAAATATCATTAGATTTACAAATTAAGAAATCACTGGTAATCTTGAAGATAGAACTGTTGGTCAAATTGTGGGAATGGAAACCAGAACACAAGCAGTTGAGAGAAGAAATGGAAGAAGTAGAGGCAAATGAGTATAGACAGGCTTTTCTAAGAGTATGGTAGCCACAAAAGGATTGAAATTATTGAGACTAATAATGTTTTTAGGTATTGGGGAAATCTGAAAATGTTTGAAGGTAGCACAGAAGGCAATGTTAAATGAATAAGGATTTAAGATTAGAGAGAAGTGATCATCACTGAGGGAAGCTCTCAGAAAAAGCATCAGAAAACAAGAGGAATAAAATGAAGAGAAGGATTACTCTTGGCCTAGGAAGACCTACCTTTTGCTTCAAGACAGGAGCAAAGAAGGGCAAGATTGAGTATGACTAAAGCAATCAAGAAGAATCAGAGCAAATGATCCTTCATCTTTGTGGTAAGGTATCAGGTGACATCCTCTGTCCAGAGGAAGAGGCTATGCATGGCTTAAGGAAGAAGGAGATGGTTTGAAGTAGCCATTACAGGGAATGAGAAACCATAAGCAGACATCTGGACTAGATGATCTCCAATATCCCTTAAATAGAGATTTATATGCTTTTGGCAGCTCTATGTAACACAGGTCACTTATTTTGGCAAGTGGTATATTTTTCCACTTCCCTTTTCTTTTGAGGATAAGTTTATGCTTGAATGGTGAAATAATCTGAGTTGTGAATATCATTTGAAAATGAGTGCTTTGTGCCAACAAAAAGTAAGCAACTGATTTTTCTCAAATGGACAGAGCTTCATTGATACTTTTTTGAGTAAACAAGTTGGCACTGGTAGCAAAATGTCAGAACATTTCATGGTTCAAGTTAAAATATTTCTAGTATACTTTTTTGTCTATTTTTTTCCAATTTAAAACCTGTCTCCTCATTGCTATCTTAATAATGACCTGGGTTTTGTCCTTCCATCATAATTCAAGATCTGGATCAAGTCCAATTTGCTCCATAGCTCTGCTAATTGACACCTAGCATTTGATAATGCTGTCTGCGTTATCCCTCATTACTACCCTCTTCTCTCTCTTCTTCCCCTAAAAGGTGTAGGAGTGCTTGGTAAACTCAATCTGTGATTTGTAAAAAATACATCCAGGCTGGATAGTACAGATTGGGCTCCAGTGCCCCATAGCTATCTTATCATTCAATAGACATTGTCTATTCCAGGGACCTGCAGACACATCATTCTCATCATCAGACATTCACCTCTGAGTTCAATACTTCACCAAACCCAGCATTAAATCAAAATCACGCCTTAAGTTATCTGCTTTTCCATTGTAGTCTTTCCCCGTAACTGCTACTCAGAGACTCCCTAGATCCCACTCTTAGGCCACACACAAAAAGTAGTGGGAAAAAAACAAGGCTGAATCAAACAGCAAGTTACTTTGAAAACTATCCAGGTGAATGCTAACACTGAAGTCAGAAGTCCATGGGCACAAGGCTCATGTGCAGTACAGTTCTGATTTGGTAAGGACCAGAGTTGGATAATATGTCCCCAAAAGGATGGTCCTTTAGAAGGGGGTAAGAACTAATGACAGGATCATAGATAACAACTAGTTTGTGTTTATATAGCTGTGTGTGTGTGTGTGTGAGTGTGTGTGTGTAACTTTAAGGTCTACAAAGTTCTTTCTATGTATTACATTTTATTTTTTTATTTTTATTTTTTTAAAACCCTCACCTTTTGTCTTGGAGTCAATACTGTGTATTGGCTCTAAGGCAGAAGAGCAGTAAGAGCTAGGCAATGGGGGTCAAGTGACTTGCCCAGGGTCACACAGCTGGGAAGTGTCTGATGTTATTACATTTTATACTTACAACAATGATTCCCATTTAACAAAGGAGAAAACTGAGGCTGAGAAGACATAAATGACTTGTCCAGAGATCACATAACTAGTGTCTGAAGGCTTCTAAACTTCAAGTCAACCATTCTATCTATTGTGCCACCTAACAGCCCATTAATGGATCATAGCTGAGTCTATCACAAAACAGATTTAAAGCTGGTAAGGGACCTAAGAAGCTTAGCCCAGCAAAAGGAAGTCAGTTTTATAAAACATTCTCAAAAAACATCTAGGTTAGCTCTTTCTCCTAAGAGTATTAAATGAGTCCTTGGAATTCAAAACATGTTGTTAAGAGCAAAGTAGTAGAATGACTTTATTTCATCATACTTTAAAAATCAACAACATAGTCAAGTAACTTATGCTTGAGTATAGCCAGCCCCAGACCTTCATTTCTCTAATAAGCATTGATCGAACCTCTAAACTCATAAACTATTAGAGGTAGAATGGTCTTTGGAGATGTGGTCTAACCTCATCACTTTACAGAGAATGAAAGAGAGGTCCTGGGGAAGGAAATAACTTGTCCAAGGATTCACAACTGGCAAGTAAAAGGGCAGAACTTGAATCCAATTTTTATGATACCAAGTTTCACACTACCATATGCACTACATGGGGAATATACTCAAATGACTTCTTAGAAGTAATGTTTGGGACAGAACTCAGTAAAGCATTCATGTGATGAATTCTCAAATGATGGCAGAAAGGGATCTTCCCAGCACTACTTGTGTCTTTAGCTCTAATCTGGATAATTGCTTCTTTGAGATGTTGCATGGATGATTCTTGGTTGTATAAGAGTTGTACTAGATGACCCTTGAAATCTCTTCAAACTCTGAGATTCTATGATTTGGCAGTTTCTAGTAGTAAGAATGGCAAGAATCAAGACTTTGGAGGTAAAAACAGGCAAATTCCATATGAGTTAAGTGGGTTGATGGTTGCAGCTGATACAACACCTCGACATGGGACAGGAAAGGAGGGCAACTTGTAGAAGGCTCTAAACTATGGCTCAGAGTTTAAATCTTAAGTAATATTCAAATGAAAGTGATCACAGGGAATAACATGATTGAAATGGAAATGGTGGAAAACACATCTTTCTATTGTGCAGGTTGGATTAAAGGGAAGATTAGCGGCTGGCAAAGAGATTGCTGAAGGAGTCTAGCCATGCAGGAGAAAACTGTGGGATGAAAATCTGGCACCTCAGGGAGAATTTATTTCTCATTTGGGAACCTTAAGGTGTTCATTAATATTCACTATGCAGCTGTAACAAAAGGGGAAAGGTGATTGAACTGAATACAAATCAAGAAAAAAAAGCAATAGTGATACTGCCTTGGTTTAACTCAATTCAATAAATATTCACCACTGAATAGGTAAAAGATACACTGATGTGTGAAACAGTTCTTTCCTTCAAGGGGTTTGCACTCTATTGAAGGGAGTACAGTATGAATTCAGAGAAGTGGTCACTCCCAGATCACAGAGTGAAGGGGACAAAAGAAGAAGGCAAAAAGTCCGCAGCAGATATTCAAGGAGAGAAAGACAATACTAATAGCAATAGATCAAAGAAGGATTCTTGAAGGAGGTAACACATGAGCTGACCCTTGAAGAATAAAGATTCAGAGAGCTGAAGAGCTTTTTAATCCAGGCATGGAAAGTGAACTGGGCAAATACCCAAAGGTGAGAGATACCACGTAGCATGTAAGGAACAACCAAAAGGTCATTTTGAGTGGAATTTAGAAATATGTGGAAAGGCATAATGGGAAATGAGGCTACTGAATAGGAATCAAACTGTAGTCAGTCAACTGGCATGTATTAGGTGCCTACTGTCTTCCAGGTACTATGCTAAGTGCTAGGGCTACCAAAAAAGACAAGAACAATCCTTGCCCTCCAGGAGCTCCCAATGTATGATATGATAACAAGTATGCACAGTCACGATATATACAAAGTAAGTTGGAGATCATCTCAGATGGAAAGCAAAATGATTAAGAAAGTCTAGGAAAAGCTTCTTGTAGAAGGTGGAACTTAAAGGAAACTGAGATGCCTGGAGAAAGAGATGAGGAAGGAATGTTCCAGACATTAGGAACAGCTAGTGAAAAATACCCTGAACTGAAACATGGAGTATCTTGTGCAAGGAACAGCAAGGAGGTCATTAGAGTGGCACTAGACAGCAGAGCATACAGTGAGAAGCAAGGTATAAGAAGACTGGTAAGGTAGTAAGGGACCAGGTCATGAAGGGCTTTTAAAGTCAAAGGAAGGATCTTATATTTGATCCAGGCAGTAATAAAAAGCCATTAGAATTTATTAAACTGGAAGGGTGGGGGTCTGCAAGTCAGATTTACAATTTAGGAATATCAATTTGAGAGCTGAGGGTGGTATGCTTGACAGTAATAGGGAAGTTAAGAAGATGGGAAAGTTTGGGGGAAAAAGAATGAGTTCAGGTTGAGGTATATTGAGTTTGAGGTGTCTACTAGATATCTACTCTGAGACATCTAACAGGCAGTTGGTAATGTGAGATTCGACATCAAGAAAGGGGTTAGGGCTGGACAGCCTTGAATACCAGATTAAGACATTTAACTTTTAGTATTCAAGGTAACAGGAGATATTGTAGGTTTTTGAGCAAGGAATTGAATCAGTTCTATGTCTTAGCAGAGTTACCTTGGCAACTTTGCAGAGAATGAATTTTAAAGGAGAAAGTTGAGGCAGGAACACCAGGTACAGGAGGCCAAAAGAAATTGGAAGAATTTCCCATGACTCTTGGACATTTCCCTGAAAAATGGTGACATCAAACTAGTAGCTTCAATCAAACTTTATTATCTTTCAGGTTTTTTCAATTCAATTAACCATATCATATATTATATGGTTAACTAGGTAAAAAACTCCCCCCAAACAATAAATCATATCAACTCATGAAATCATAAACTCTCAAAACTGAAAGGAATCACAGAGATCATTGAATCAAGAGTACTAGATTAAGAATTAGGAATTTGGTTCAAAACCTGGCTATACTACTCATCCTATGTGTGACCTTGGCCAAGTCACTTAATTTCCCTAAACCTCAGTTATCACATCGCTAATGTGAAGAAGTTGAACTCAAGGGATTTTAAAGTTCTTTCCAGCTTGAAATCAATGATCTCTCTACCTAATCTCTGCAGTAATTTGCCCAAGGTCACAAAGCCAGAGTAATTATGATGATGATCTTTATGCCTTTGACACCTACTTATATTGGAGTTTAGAAAATTGGTGCCAGCTGGCCTACTCTCCTGGTCCTCTGCCACTCTCTGGGGATGCTTCCTGAAGGCAGGAGGGCAGAACCATCCAAGAGCTCTTCCAATCCAAGGCCTATATTACTGACCTTTCAGTGTTCTTGCCATCTTCCCATGTCACCTTTTCCCTTCTGTTTTATTACCAAGAAGTGTTAGGAACAAATCATTTTTATATGTGCTCAGCACAGACTGCCAAGCCATTGCTGATGCCAACTGCTATCAGGGACATATGCGGGGAATGGAATAATAGAATCATATCTCAATTAATGCCAAGTGTTCTAATCAGAGTCACGGGGAGCCCTCCCACAGAGACACCAAAGCAGAAGAAATCACAATGAATCAGGTTCTTGAGATCATACCACTGGCAGTTCTAGATACAGGAATCATTGTGCTCAAATCAACCTAAGAACAGCTCAGGTGGCATCATTACACAAGATTTGGTGTGATTGGGTTTTAAGTGTTCTCTCCTCCCTGAGATTCCTTTATATTCCTTTTTCTGTACTTTGAATGACCCACTCCCCTCATCACTTCCCTCCTATTCATATAGTACAAGCTCTTTGAGCTCCAGGGCTATTTCATCTTTGCACCTCCAGAACCTACCATTGGGCCTTCTTCATAGCAGATTTTTAATACATGCAATTTAAATCACCTCAAACTTTAGGCAAAGAAAAAGGTTAAAGGGCTAAAGCTAAAGTACAGTGGCAACCTCAAGCCAAAAACAAGAAGAAAAGTAATTGGCAATGAGGATCATGTATCCTTTAATTCCAGAAATGTCTGTAAAGCGCCTTCCATTTGAAAGACACAGGTAAGGAATAGAAAGTCAAGTCAATAAGCATGTATTTAGCATTTACTATGTGCCAAGCACAATGCTAAGCACTGGGGATACAAAGTCCCTGCCCTAAAGGAGATTCCAAGCTAAAGGGAGAGACATTAGGAAAACAACTAAAGTAAAATGAAGATATATACTGAATAAATTGCACATAATCAACAGAGGGGAGGCACTAGCTTTAATAGGGACTAGGGAAGGTTTCCTAGAGAAGATGAGATTTTAGATAGGACTTAAAGGAAGCCAGGGGAGCTGGGAGAGAGATGAAGAGAAATAATAATCTAAGCATAAGGGGCATCCAATGAAAATTGTGGGAGTAGGGAGATAGGTGTGCCTTGTGAGAGGAATGGCAAGGAGGCCAGTCTCACTAGAGAGCAGAGTACATCGGTTGCGGCACTGGAATAAGGCATTTATGAAAAATGGAAAAGGAGTTGCATTTTGGGAGTTAAGATGACAGTAAAGGATGTTCTACTTGCTTGAACCCCTCCCCACACACACACACACATGCAAAATCACCCCCAAACAAAGGAAAGCAGGACAAACCCATCTCACCAGAGGAATAAGAGACAGTAGCTCAGGGAGCTCAGCATTGGGGCAGAATACAGACCAGCGGAACATATTGCTCTGCAGCCAGAGACAGTAAAGTGGCAGAGTGGGAAAGAGTCCAGCCCGAGCCACTCAGCATGGTAAGGAAGGCAGAGCAGACACAAGACCAGTGTACCACTACCTACTTGAGGCAATAATAGAGGACCAATATAAGCCACTGAACATTGGGTAGTAAAGGCAAAGCAGGCACAAGACCAACATACTTCCATGTCAGGTAACCTATTTTTTTTTCTTCTGTCAGATTTATAGATCAGAGAAGAATTTATGATCAAATGATACATAGAGAATATTATGAAAAGTGAAATAGATAATTTTGACTACATTAAATTAAAAGGTTTCTGTACAATCAAAACCAATGCAACCAAGATTAGAAGGGAAACAAGAAAATGGGAAGTGTTTTTATAGCAAGTATCTCCAACAAAGACCTAATCTCTCAAATATATAGAGAAATGAGTCAAATTTTTAAGAATACATAATATTCCACAATTGATAAATAGTCAAAAGATATGAACAGGTAGTTATCAGATTAATAAATTAAAACTATGCATAGTCATATTAAAAATGCTCCAAATTATTATTGATTAGAGAAATGGAAATTAAAACAATTCTTGAGATATCACCTCATACCTATCAGATTGGCCAATATGACCAAAAAGGAAAATGATAAATGTTGGAGATGTGGCAAAATAGGGACACTAACATACTATTGGTGGAACTGTGAACTGATAAAAACCATTCTGGAAAGCAACATGGAACCATGCCCAAAGGATCATAAAACTATGTATACCCTTTGACCCATTAATACAACTACTGGGTTTGTATCCCAAGGAGAATAGAAATAAGGACAAAGGACCTGCCTGAACAAAAATATTTAAAACAACTCATTTTTTAGTGGTAAAGAATTGGAAACTTAGGGGGTCCTCATAAATTGGGAAATAGATGAATAAGTTATGGCATATGATTGTAATGGAAACTATTATGCCAAAAAGAATGATGATGAACAGGATAAGTTCAGAAAAACATGAAAAGACTTACATGAACTGATGCAAAGGGAAATGAGTAAAACCAAGAGAACACTGTATAAAGTAACAAATATTTTCTGATGATCAACTGTGAATGACTAAACTGTTATTTGATGGTGTCTGATGATCACAGAATGACATTTTTCACTTAATTTCTTCTATTAGTTTTTTATAGTCTGTGTAATATGTGTCTTCTGTCATGACATAAGCAATATGGAAGCATGTACTACATCAAAGGATTGGTATAAACTATAAGTAAGTAGTTTGCTACTTACCAACTGGGCTGAGGGAAGGGAGGGAGAGAATATGAATCACAAAATATCAGAAAACAATGGTGAAAAATTGTTCCTACAAGTATTAAAAAAAAGTTAAAAGAAAGAATGGAAAGGTAAAGAGAGATCAGGTTAAGGAGGGTTTTAAAAGCCAAACACAAGAGTTGGGGGCCAGGTATATCCACCATCAGGCTACTACAATTGACTAGGCATGAGGTGATAAGGAATTGCACTAGGGCCATGTGGGCAAATCTATGGCATGCATGCTGGAGTGTGCCAGAAGGGGCTACTCCCATTCTTTAGATGCACCTGAGGACAATTCTCACATCACCCATCCCTCTGCCCAGCAGCCCAATGGGAGCACTTTCTCCCTCCCCTGGGATAAGGCTCACATTCAGTGTGAGGGTTGCAGTTTGGGCACTTGGTCTCTAAAAGGTTCACCATCACTGCACTAGGGAATTGACCATGTCAGAAGAAGGAGTAGGGGATATATATGCTATATAAGATGTTACGAAGGTTAAATCAATTTGCCTTGATAACAGAAGGGAGGGAATGAGGGTAAGAAGTCGACTGTCATCTAGGTTAGGAGCAGGGATTACTGGAATAATGGTGATATTCTTGACAGTAGAGGGAAAGGCAAAGTCATGAGGAAGATTTTGAGTTAGAGAAAGAGAAATAAGAACATATATTTAAATTGTACTTTAACCATTTACTACCTGTTTGATCCCATACAAGCCAATTCTTTAGAAATCAGTTCATCCTTTATAAAAGAAGAGGATTGGACCCCTGAAATGTATGATTCTTAAAACAGCCTGATTTTGTAGATGGGAATACTGAGACTTCAAGAGGTGAAATAAATTGCCTCTAATACATAACTCATAAAAGTATGAAGCAAGTATGAAGTCATTCCAAGTCTCCTGATTCCAGAACCAGTGTTCTATTGATCTCGTGCTGATTCTTTTATAGGCAAATAACCTCAAGCTTAGGGAGAAGACCTGATTTGCTCATCCCATTTCCTACCAGCCAGTATTCCTCCATTTTGCTGAGCTGAGATCACCTTAGAGCAGCCAGTCACATTCATCTTTGGTGGAGAAATAAGTTGACACCTAACATTAATTTACAACTTCTGTATACACAACTAGAACTTGTTTAGTTCTGGTATGTGCCTGGAATGTTACTCAGCAAAGTCTCTAAACGACCTTCAAATTGGCTAGAAATGAGGGCCCTTTCTAGTGCTACCAGAACCTTAATGGTAGCGGCCTATTCACAACTGGGCCATGCATCTCCATTACCACCTATCTTTTTATTTCCCCAGAGACAAAGACATTCCAGGATTTGCAACCATGCAGTATTAACAGAGATGTGGTAGCATTAAAAGTGGGACCTTGGTTTCAAGGAGAAGGTAGGGCTTATTAGAAGATGAGGATTAATTCTAAAGAGAAACTTGGATACAATCTGAAGAAGACAATAGTGGGAAATGGATGTGATTTTCCCATCACTATGAATATAAATTGCTCCTTTGCTTGCAAACCATGGCAGGTACAAATCAGTGGAAGTCCTGAAGCACCAGCTTATTTTCTATTTTTTTTTACACACAGTGACATGTAGACATACATTATATAGATTTCCATGGGCATGCACATGTGTATATATATGCAGATACACACACGAATATTTATTTATATGTGCATGCATATATACATAGACTCTGGAAAAATTCCCTGAAACCCCCTGGTGCTTCATCTCATTTCCAGTGAGTATGTCTGCAAATATGCTTCAGTGACCTCCATAAACAAATCATCCTACAACCTAATTAGTGTATTGTTAGAAAGCTGCATCCTGTCCAACTTCTTCCTTTTCAGGTGAGAGGATTTTGTGTGTTATACAAGCCCACATGAAAAGGATATGGCTCATTCATTTATGCATAAGAGGATACTGACTGTTATCTCACTGGGGGAGGGTGGCAGACTGAAGGTTACTGACTTGTTGACATATTCTGACAATGCTTTTCCTCTGGTTGCTTCAGGTTGACTTGGAGCACTTGAAGATGATCTCAAGAAGGAGAAGAAAGCCTAATAGCACTGAGAGGAAAGAAAGTGACCAGTGTATAAATTGACAGCACTTGGTATTAATGGAAGGCATATCTGTTGTCAAAAACTTGGATATGGCCAGATATAACAATGCTAAAGATGAGCCCAGAGTCTAACATGCAGTTAGAGTGCAAGTCTAACAGAATAGCATTGAATAGCAAAACTAGTGCAACTTAAGAGTTCTCTGCCTTATGAATCCAGGACCCCTTTGTTTCCCTGTCATAGGGCAAAGGCTCAGTAAGTCTAGCGAGGAACAGGCCATTGAGCACCAGCCTTTGATCATTCAGCAAGCATTTATTAGGCAGATGTTTTGCTAAATTCTGGGGACACATAACTAAAAACTAAACAAATCCTACCCTTGAGAAAGTGATGGTCTAGGTCAGTAATGGCAAACCTTTTAGAGACCTCAGAGACCCAAGTACCCAAACAGCAACCCTCATTCCACATGTGATCCCCTCCCCTCATGCAGACAGGGGAGGGAGGAGGCATTCCCATTGGGCTGCTGAGCAAAGGGATGTAAGAAATGTCCTCAGGCACATGTGGAGAGGGGGAAGGGAGCAGCTCCCTATGGCATGCTCCAGCACATGTTCCATAGGTTCCTCAACACAGGTCTTAGGTTGTATATGTGTGGAAGAAGTAAGAGTGGAATGTGACATATATAAAGAATTACATAATATATAAAGCCAATATGGAATCATGTAGAGAATCGCTCCTTCATGATGGAAAAAGTTTGTCTGTAGAATCAGAAGACCTGAGTTCAAATCCTAGGTCAGTCATTTATTATCTATCTATGACCTTGGACAAAGAACTTTATATACCTGGCTATACATTTCATCATCTAAAATGGGGAGGGGAGTAGCTATTTCAGTAGCTTCCCTTTCTGCTCAGTGAAGAAGCTCCAGGAAAGCCCAAATGCCCTGATTCACCTTGCTAAAGTTAGGCCTGCAATAACTGCCCCTTCTTCCAAATCTGAGAAGTTCAAATATCAATTAGACATCAATAAATTCCCCAGGTATTCTTCTCTTCTGATGCCTACCTTAAATCAATAACAGGCCCCAGGTTCGGGTTTCCTTGTCCCTCCATGTAAAATATGGTCATGCTTGGCCTAGATAAGAAACCTAAAAACACCCACTGGATTTTAAAGTTTGGGGTACCCTCTTCCAATAAGGCTCAGTGGGCCCAACCTGCGTCCACCATGCCTTCTAATGTCTCCTTGTAATATATCCCCTTAGTAAAGCTGGCTGTTTTTCTTCCATTCTGCTTTGTGTTGTGTTCCAGGATTCCATCGTACTGGACTTAAGAGTCATGGACCTTATTCAACTTGTATTAAGATGGGGGGTTGGGTTACATAGTTCATACGGACCATTCTATCCTCTGATCCTTTGATGCTATGATCTTGATTTCAGCATGGAAGGCCTCTAGCTGTTGGAAATTTGAGCTGTACAGTCAATGTGAAGACCTGTGAAGGAGTCTGCTGGAGAGCAGGGCCTGAACCAAAGGATTAGGATTTTGAAGATTTGAATAGAGAAGTGTTTCTAGGCTTTATGTTCAAATTGTGAAGTAGGCTACATATGTGGTGCGTAGCTCTTCCAGCACATTATTGTGGATCCCTCTCCTTTCCAGTATCCTACACACTTGGGCCCCAGGCCTCTGCTGCAGTCCCACACCTGGCCAGTCAATGCACCTGCCACATTTGAGAGCTCCCTGCTAACGATAGGGACAGCCTGCACTGAGTGGCAACATATGCTTTAAGTCCCTGCAGAAAGGTACTGATTTTCTCTTGTCCTTTTCCAATAGCAGGGCTCATTACTTGGCAAAAAGCACTCAAGGTTCAATGTACTAACACAAATGAAAATCAAACAGGGCCGGCTTCCCTTTCAAATAAAAATGAATTCATCTCCCCAGTACCCAATAGAAAAAGCTACTTCTCTTGGCAGTTTCTCCATTTCTATTAATGGCCATTGAGGTGCCACCTCACCCCTTCCCCACTCTGTTAGTCACCTTGTCTTCTCTGGTCTTCTTATTCCTCTCTCCTGCTCCAGCCTCTCCACCATTCCCAAAGTCCAGACCCTTCTTATCTCACACTCCAACAGCTCTAAAAGCTTTTACATTGTTGCCCCTGTTTGAAAGCCAGCCAGAATAATTGTTCTTCTTTTTACATTATGCCACCACACCAAGAATATACAGTACTTCTTTTATTGCCTAAGTGCCACAGATTGGCATTCAAGGCCCAGGCCAATGTGGCCTCATATTACCTAGAGGCAGGCTAGTGTCAAGGAAAGAGCCCTAAAACTGGTTTCAAAAGATTAGTCCTTCCTGTGAAATTTATTAAACTTATGACTGAGAGACACCAGGCTTCTGACTTTTGGTTTCCTCATCTGTAAAATGGATATAGCAACACCTGAATTGACAGGACTGGAGTAAAGAAAATGAAGTATTTTTAGTCACTAGTCATCTTATTTTTCATTACTTCCCCACAGAACCCTATTTCATAGGCAGATTCATTTACTGACCACAGGCACAAGCACCTTGGTCTTATCCCTCCTCATTCTTCTCCCTTGTCTGGATGGTCCTCTTATTTCCTCTCTCTATCCAAGTTTTCCCCTCTTGTCTTCTCCATCAATTCACATCTATCCCTTACTTCAGAACTTGGCTGAAAATACCAAGTCTTCAAAAAAAATGTCATAGAATCATTGACCATTAGAGCTCAGAAAGAATTTGTAGTTCATTTTTATAAAGTTATTTTATTTTATCAATTACATGTATTAACAAATTTCTACATGAGTTTTCCAAAGTTATATGTTCCAAATTGTCTCTCTCTGTCCCTCCCTTCCCTCCCCACTCCCAGAGCTTGTAGGAAATTTGAAATGGGTTATACATGTATCATGTGAAACATATTTCCATACTGTTGATTTTTTTGTAAGAGAATAATCATATAAGACCAAAACCACCCCCCAAAAAACCCAAATAAACTTAAGTGAAAAATCACATGTTTTGATTTGCATTCTGACTGCAACAGTTCTTTCTCAGGAGGTAGATAGTACTTTGTCATAAGTTCCTCAGAAATGTCATGGATTATTGTATTACTGAAAGTAGCTATGTCTAGATCACAGTTGATCATTCCACTACATTGCTGTTATTGGGTACAATGCTCTCCTGATTCTGCTTATTTCACTCTGCATCAGTTTCTATAGGTCTTTCCAACTCTATCTGAAATTACCACGCTCATCATTTCTTATAGCAAAATAGTATTCCATCACTATCATATACCACAATTTGTGCAGCCATTCCCCAATTGATGGACATCCCTTCATTTTCCAATTCTTTGATACCACAAAAAGAGCAGCTATAAATATTTTTGTCCAAGAAGGCCCTTTCTCCTTTTTAAAAATATCTCTTTGGGATGTTATTACTGGATCAAAGGATATGCATTTTTTTATAGTCCTTTGGGCATAGAAAAACTTACAGTTTAGAACTAAATGAGAGGCAGAATAATTTAATGGATAAAAGACTGGATTTAGAGTTAGGAAGGCCTAAATTTGGATCACATCATTTACTAATGGTGTGACCTTGAGCAAGTCAATTCTTTTCTCTTTTTCTCAGTTTCATCATCTATAAATTGAAAGGATCAGATTTGATGGTCTAAAGGCCCCTCTATTCTAAATATTGTATCCAAATACTGTAGGACCAAGAGCCATTTTCATATAGATAAGTACTTTGTGGGAACAAAAATAATGTTGTAGAAAAAAGGAAATAAATTTATCAAGAACTACAGGAAAGCATGTTCCATATTGCTAATAGTAAGAGTAGTAAACATTACAACTACTTTGAAGTTTTATCTTCAACTATCAGATTGGCAAAGATGACAGAAGAAATAAATGGATGTGAAAGGTAAGAACATGAATACACTGTTGGTAGAAGACTAAATTACTTCAGCTAGCCTAGAAAATAATTTGTAATTGTACAAGAGAAGTCATATAACTGAGCATATCCTTTGCCAAATTAAAAAGGAGGCATTTAAGCCAAGGAGGGCAAAGCCAGAAATAAAGGTCCCCCACACACAAAAATATTTAGAGCACAACTTTTTTGTAATAGCAAAGAATTAGAAGGAAACTAGATACCTAACTATATGGTTCAGGCACTTAAGTAACTGTGTGATGCCAGGGAACTCATTTAACTACTGCCTGCCTCAGTTTCTTCTACTAAATGGAGACAATGATATCAGTTACCTCCTAGGATTGCTGAGAGGATTATAAGAGAATACATTTGTAAAGCTCTTAGTATAGTGCTATTATATATGTGTGTGTGTGTGTATGTATGTATGTATAATATAGACTATATATAAAGAGAGCATAGTTTAGTATGGTATAGAAATATATATATATATATATATAATATAGTATAGATATATAGATATATATAGTATAGAAAAACACAGAACTACTAAAGTAGTCAGAAAAAACAAATCAGGAAGGATTCAATATTCGGCTGCCACATAGAGTCAAGAGCCTAAAAACATACAGAGCCTAAGGCTCTGGCACTCTGGCAACAGTATCTCTGAGAGGATAATCATGCTAGATCATCATCTGAAGCCCAATAGAATTTGGGGAATTTATATTCCTCCTGGGGAACTAGGAACAGGGAAGTATATGATTGATTGGTTTTACAATGGCTACAAAGAAATGAGAAGTAGAAGACAGGATTATCAGGGAGAGGCTAATGCTTTACAATGTATACAAAAGGGAAAGATCCAGCCAAGGACTGAGCTACCTGGGAAAGGACTTTGATACATTGGGAGAAACTACCAGGACAAAAGGGTACTTAATATTTGATTAGGTTTGCTAACCCCATCTCAGCTGGGATTATCAATTACTTTAAGGTAGGGCTCCCCAAACTAGGGCCCCCATCACACTTCCAGAAGAGGCACCTCTTTCACTGGTGGTCAGTGAAAGGAGCACAGGATGCATTCACATCCTGTGCTCCTGGAATACTGCATGTGGCAGCACCACAAAGTGTGATGTCACTCATGTACAGTACTACTTCTGGTGACATAATCCTTTGCGTAGTGCCTTGTTCTGAGAGTAACTGAATTAGAACAAGGTGCTAGGCAAAGGATTATGTGGCTGCACAATGGAAGACCTCAGCATGATGAGTGGCTATCTGGGGGAGGGGATTCTGCACTTTGTATACTGTTGCCTGGTATAGTGGTGGTGGTGATGGGCCTATGCAAGGTGTGACAGAATCCCTATGCATTTGCTCATAGTTTCTTTTAGAGTCTGGTCCTCCAACGGTCTGAGGGACAGTGAACTGTCCTCCTGTGTAAAACGTTTGGGGACCCCTGCTTTAAGGTCTATAGTCCAATTTGAAATCCATGAGTCTGAGACCTTCCTCGGAGACTTCTAATGGGACAGGGGCAAACTTGAGATCTCCAGATTTCAAGTTGACAGTGCTAGATATATATAATAGGTACTTAATAAATGCTTGTTCTCTTCCCTTCTCTACCCAACTATTAGGGAATGGTTTAACAAATTATGGCATATGAATGTGGCAAAATAATATGGTATCATAGGACACGAAGAATCAGAAAACCTCTGGAAGACTTATATGAAGGATTGCAAAGTGAAGTAAACAGAACTAAAAGTTTCCATAATGACCACAATAAGATAAAAGAAACAGGAGCCATCAACAACTCAGTGGTCAATTGTGACTTTGGAAAGCTATAGGTAAGGTCTGTCCATGATCTCTCAGTAGAAAAGTGGTGGGCTATGGCTGGATAGCGAAGAACTCCTATCAAATATGGCCCAAATGTTTGTTTGCTTTCCTTGGCTAGAGTCCTTTTTGACAAGGGAGTGTTTATTTGGAGTAGAAGATAGGTGAAAGCAATGGAAAGCAAGAAAACATTAAATATTTTTCTCCAAAAAAGAAAAAAATGCCTTATCTCATCTAATCACCTTACTTCAAATAAAAGACACAGTTCAGAGAGGTGGAGTTAACTTGCCTCAAATCAAAGAAATAGGTTGTCAACTTGAAATCTGGAGACCCCAAGTCAGCCTAGGTCTGCAGAGATCTCACCTGAGGGAAGTCCCAGACTCACCCATTTCAGACAGATCTATAGACCTAAAGGTAGTCCTAATCAGATGTTTAAGTACCCTTTTGTCTCTAGTTTCTTCTCCCATTGTATCAAAGTCCTCTCCCATGAAGCCCAGTCCTTGGCTGGATCTTTCCTTTTTGTATACATTGTAAAGCATCAGCCTCTTCCTGATAGTCCAGTCTTGGATTTTCCATTTCCTTGTAACCATGGTAATGCCAATCAATCATACTTCCCCATCATTAGTTCCCCCAAAGGTATATAAACCCCCCAAGTTCTATTGTTCTTTGGAGAAATCATCTAGCCTGGTGCATTCTCCCAGGGATATATCCTAGAGCCCCAGGGTATAGGTCCTGTGAAGTTTTTTTTTGGGGGGGGAGGGGGACTGGGCTCTGTAATAGCAGCTGATTACTGGACCTGTCCCTTTCCTGATTAAAGACTTGCTTTTTTCTGACTATTTAAGTAGTTCTGTCTTATTTACAAGTTAACCACATAATAGTAGATTGGGATTCAAAAGCCAGTCTTACACTTCCAAATCTGGTGCTCTTCCCCCCATGTTTTTAAAAGTCTAGAAAAAGTCTGAATTGTCCAGAAAGGAAATTCTCTACTAATTATCCACCACTCACATGCATTCACACATGCACACATACAATTTCTCATTCCCTTGTGAACTGTCTTATCATTTTCTAAAGAAAGAGATGGAAAAGAAGGAGGTAACTTCATCCAGGATACTCTCAACTCATGTAGAGATTATGCTCATGAGACAAAGGTAGAGTTGGCAGTTATTGATAACCCACAGATGGTCTCTTTCCTAACAGGTCTGGTGATTTTCTTCCATTTTGTATCCTACCCCCTCTCAGACAGCTTGAGAATTGATCCCTCAATTCAATCAAAATGTATCACTTTTATCATGGCTCTTTTCTATGTTGACTTGAACTAGTCTGGCTGCCCTTTCCAAATTTGTTGATTGTTATTTCTATGTCCTCATGTAACACATAGACTACAATGTTAGAGTTTATGGAAAAATAGTGGTAGCAAACATTATAAAATATTTCTATTTTCTGTCTCTGTTGTCTTCCTTCAATGCCTTTGGGATGACTTTGCATAATTAAGTCTCTCCTTATGCTTTCTCAATATTTGTTTTTTCCTTCCACTGCTACTCCCTGTTTTATAAAATTAAGCTGCTCAATCTCCCATCATCTTCCCCTAAAAGACCTTAAAACCGAGATTTTATTGTAAGCCTGTGTCATCCTTGGCTTCCATTTCTTCCCTTGTAACAAGGGGATCAAGTGTTTGCTTCTTTGGCTCTTGTGATTTCTTTATTGTAGAAAATTATGTATATTCTTTAAGCTTCCTTAGAGAATGGTAAGAGTCTGAGCCACTGTTTACTCTTTTTTTTAACTACTTGCCATTTTTGGTGCCAAAAGCTTGTTTAAATAAGTAAGGTCAGAGTTGCCACAATTAAAAAAAATTCTTCCTTCTAATTTGGTATTAATTTTGATCTTTGCTCTAACAAGTCAAGGTTTAGATGGTACAAGCTGATTCAGAAATGACCATGGCATCAATAAGTAGCCACTTTCTGTCTAATAGAATATTTATCATGAGCACTGAAATAAAGATGGCTAAGTTCCCTATGATGTTTATTGCTCCCCCAGGACACTTCATGAAACCAAATCTACCAATGCCATCATTTGCTTCTCAAAGGCACTATCTCTGCATTTTCTTGCAATTTCCTTTTGCCTTTGGGTTTGTATTGATAGTAGGGGTGAGAGAAGGCTAACTATATAGCGAGAAACATTTAGTAATGTACTATGTGCCATGTACTACTGTAAGTATCAGGGGTGAAAAGAAAAGGGAAAATCCATGGTCCTTGCTCTCAAGGTGTTAACATTCTAATGAGGAGAAGAGGCAAACAACTATGTACACATAAGACATAAACAAAGTATTTATCTGAAAGAAGGAAATAGTCTAAATGAATGACTTCAGTCAGCCCTGATATGTGAATGTATTGTTTAACTTGGGAAAAATACAGAACTACTAAAGTAGTTAGAAAAACCAAGTCTTTAGTCAGGAAAGAGAAAGGTCCAATAATTGGCCACTATCACAGAGCCAAGCACCACCAACCACACAGAGTCTACACCCTGGGGCTCTGGGGACTTATCCCTGGGAGAATGCACCACCCTAGATGATTTCTCCAAAGAACAATAGAACTTGGGGAACTTATATACATTTTAGGGAAGGGAAGTATGATTGATTGGCATTACCATAGTTACAAGGAAATTGGAAGTCCAAGACAGGATAATCAGGGAGAGGCTGATGCTTGACAATGGATACAAAAGAGAAAGATCCAGCCAAGGACTAGGCTACTTGGGAAAGGACTTTGATACAATGGGAGAAGCAACTAGAGACAAAAGTGTACTTAACATTTAAGTCTACCTTAAGGTCTATAGTTCTGTCTGAAATGGGTGAGTCTGGGACTTCCTCAGGGTGAGTTCTCTGGGGACCAGGCATATTTGGGGTCTTCAGATTTCAAGTTGACAGTATGTATATATGAATTACATAGTGAGCAACTGCAGGAACATATGTCCATATAAGAGATTTTAAGTAAATATGGAGATGTTTATGTAATTATTAGTTAGAAAATATACATACACATATTGTTACACCTGCTGGTTATGTGATTTCATAATATATTCATATGAATGATTATACTGTAACATTTTTTTTTGCTTGCTTTTATTATTGAAACTTCTGACAAAGCCTCATCCTCCCCAAGAAGTTTCATTTTTCAGAGAAGAGGCCATCTTCAGGACCATGGAGAGTAGTCTTGCAATTCTAGTCACCAGGCTAATCCTGAACCAGCTAAAGTCTCAAACAATTATAATGTCAAAACTCCCAAAATATAGATTTAGAAGCAGAAGCCAGAGGAAGTGGCATGGCCATTGTACCCCAAATTATAGAAGTATTTTTAGGCCAAACTGTAAACAGGAAATTCCTTTGCTCCCTTACATTCTTGTGACTCCTGATAAGACCCTGAGAGGAATATTCTCCTTGCATTGTCCTTTAGATTTGAGATGAACAGAGAGTTACACCTTCAGGCTATACTTTGACACCATCCGGTTGTATCTAAGACATCTATCTGCCAAGTCCCCTAAACTATGAGGGCCAACCCCAGTGTCTTCAGGCAGACCCCAATCAGATGACCACCTCCCACCTCCCATGCCTCAGCGTATACCACTCTAGAGTCATGTCTTCACTGTTGTAAAGAGTATAAAGACCCCAGAATTAATGTCAACTGAGAGGCAGCTTTCCATCTATGCTGTCCTCCTGGCCAGATTCAACATTACCTTCTAAACTAATAAATTTTTCTTTTTATTTTTTAAGTTAAGTTTCAGAGTCTTGCATTCTTGCAAAGAGTACCTTCCTGAACCCCAGGGTTCACCTCAAGCCCCCCACAACAGGAGCATCTGGTCCTCTCACTAATCACAACATGGAAAATCCTAGAACACTGAGACTAGGGGAATATAAAAAGTCACACTTCAAAAGTGGACTCCTTACAGTATAAAGGGACAAAGATGATGTCATCATATATATTGCTCTGTACACTGAGACTAACTGCTTTGCATTGGCGTGGATGGCACAGTAATGCCAAAAACATGTCTCCAGGCAAAGTAGTGATAACAATCAAACTGTAGGTATCCCCCAGAGCTCTGTCCTGGGTCCTCTTCCTTTCTCTACATTTCACTTGGTGAGCTCATCAGCTTCCATGGATTTAACCACCATTTTTATGCTGACCTTTCACAGATCTGCCTTTCTTGTCCCATTCTCTCTCTAATAACCTCCAATGCTGCATCTCCAACTGATTTTCAGATATTTTGAACTGGATGTCTAGTGGATATCTTAAACTCAATAAATTCACAATAGAACTCATTATCTTCCCCCCTCAACCTTCTACCACTCTTTTCTTTCCTATTATCTTAAAAAATGCCATCACCCTCCCAGTCTCTCAGGCTCACAACCTAGAATTCATTGTCTTCTTCATTATCTCTCACCTGCCATATCCACTCTGTTGCCAAGGCTTGCCCATTTCACCCATGCAACCTTTCTCTAAAAATAACTCTTTTCTGACACTGCCCTCATTTTGATTTAGACATTCAGACTGTCTGCTTTAAGTGCCTCCTCACTCCAATCCCTTTTCTGTTTAGCCACTAAAGTGATTTCCTAAAATGCATATCTTAGCATGTCTGCCTCCTATTAAATAAACTCTGGAGGCTCCCTATCACCTCCAGGATCAAATACAAAATGCTTTGTTTGGCATTCAAAGCCCTTCATGACCCAGAATCCTCCTGCCCTTCCAGTATTCTTAAATCTTAACCACTGATGCTTACTCTTAAAGTCAGTGATACTGGCTCCTTGGATATTTCACCAACAAGACATCTAACTCTCAGTTCTGGTCATTCTCTCTGGCGGTCCCCCATGCCAGGAAAACTCTCCCTTCTCAACTCTGACTTCAGACTTCCTTTAAATTCCAACTAAAATCCCACCTCCCCCAGGGAGCCTTCTTCAATTCCTCTCAATTGTTTCCTATTTATCCTGGGTATAACTTGCTTTGTATATACTTGCTTGCATGTTGTCTTCTCCATTAGACTGTAAACTCTTTGAGAACAAGGATGATATTTGGTCTCTTGTTATATACCCAGTGCTTAGCATAGTACCTGACACATAGTATGTGCTTACTTAAATTGAATTTGTAAAAGCAGCCACATTTGAAAGAATATCAGCTAAGGATTGGCTGCTATGGGTGTGCAACCTTGCCATATTGCTGAAGAAAAGCAGACCAAAGCTACTTACAAGTACATATTGCTGCTTTATTCTCATGCTAAAGGAACACATTGTTTTCACTTAAGTACAGATTTTTGAAATGAGGAGAGAATGATCACCACCACCCACTTTGGCAAAGGCTGAGTATAGCATCTATTGCTGAGCAATGGCACCTCTTGCCAAGCCAGAGCATTATTTCATTAATGGCAGGAAGTCTAAGATGGATATACATCAGCTCCCCTACTAGCATGTCTATTTACTTGTAGACACCTCACAGGGGTCCTTGTTTTAATATTGATCAAGAATCTCATAACTTTTCTCTAATAAGGAAGACTTGAATTAAAACCTGGCTTCAGACACTGACTGGCTGTGCCACATTGGACAAGTCATTTAATCTCTGTTGCAGTTGCCTCATTCATTAAATGGGGATACTAATAGCACCTGCTTTCCAAGGTTGTTAGGAGGATCAAATGAGATAATAAGTATAAAGTACTTAGCACAGGGCCTGGCATATAACAAGTACTATGTAAATGTTGTCATATTTATTATTATTATCTTTGCTGTACCCATATGTGTGGTAGCAGAATGACTTTTCTGTGACTTTTGGTCAAATAAGAGCCATGTTTTCAGGGGCTCATGACCTTTGACAAAGGCAGGTCAAGGCAATAGACACATGCTGAGAAGGTGGTTTCAAGGATGTAGCTGTCAATGACTTTGTCACAGTTTTCATTACTTAGCTATCTAGAGATATCTCTGTATTTAAGACAGTATATTTGAATAAGCATAGCCCAGTGGTTGAATCTCCCATGGGCACACAACAGAGGTGACCAAAGACAGCTAATGCATGTCAAAATCTTCCAAGGCAAAGAGAAACTTAGAGCAACCACAGTTTTGTCCCCAAGAAGCTTCAACTGACTCTCTAGCTTTGTTTCTGTTCAGCATCACCAACCAACCACTCTTACTCCATAAGTTCTAGTCAACCTGCTCTTATTTATTACCTCAATGTAGAGTTGGAGATGGAAAGAAGCTGGCAAACTTTTAAGAGCCACCAACTTTTTAGTACTTACTTACTGTCTTCCTGCTCTTGCTACTCAAAGTTTTCTGCCTCCCTGACTATGCTAACAATGACAACTTGGGTCTAATTTCCAGATCTGTCACTGCTAGCTATGTGACCCCTCAGCATGCCACTTCCCCTAAACTTCTTTCCTCCTCTGATAAATAGGAGGAGATTCAGCAGCATTCTGTAGCAGAAAGGAAGTGGAGGAAGGTGTGTAAGCCTTGGGGTCACAGAAGTTGCTAAAGGTCAGGAGAAATGTTTTTCTTTGTTGTTAATCTCATCAAAATTCCCAGTGTGGGCAGGAAATCTCTAAAATTGTGGAAGGCTCTTTTGAAATAGAATCCTTCTTATTCATCCAGTTGTTTCCAGGAAGGAAACAGGGTCTCCCTTTACACAGTCCCATAGCTCTGTTTCTTTAGCCTCACAGGCTATTTTTTTCTTGGGAGAAATTTCCTCAAAATTCATCATCCTTATGTTCTTCCTCCATAATGGTAACTCAAGAATTTAGTATATTGAAATTTGATGGAATGAAATCTGAGACTAGAATATCACCTGGGGAGAGTATTACTTATTCAAAAGGAAAATCACCAAAAAAGGGAAGTGGAAAGTATAGCAATTAAAATATACTTCTATGTGAAATTCTAGGAACCAGAGGAGAGAAACACTGGGTGGAGATGAGTAGAAGCAATGCTGTCCTTGGAATGTACTATGATATATAGTATAGTATACCATGTATACTATAGACCACCTAGACAGAATAAGGAAATATATATGAAATTCAAGAAATACTTGTGAGATTCAGTTCTTTAGGGCCACTTTTCCCAACAATTCAACAAGAATTAAATACAGAGAGACAATGAAGCTAAAGCCTTGTGTTTGAATCCCAAATGGATATGTTTCACAAAATTCACCACACAACTCCATATATGACTCCCATTTCTGAAGCATCATCATCAAACACAGGTACAAATACAAAAGTGTTTATCAGGAGACAGAGTGGTCTATTGGAAGACCATTTACTTCTCCAGGAGTCAAAGAACCTCAGCTTTCCTACTGTGCAACCACAAGAAAATGCCTTTCCTTTCTAAGTCTCTGTTTTTTCCCTCTAGTAAGAGAATTGAATTAGATAACAAAGTCTTAACTCAAAGTTCATGAACTTGTTTTAAAAATACTTTGATAACTTTATTTTTTAAATTTATTTATTTTTTCAAAATCTGTACCTTCTGTTGTAGAATCAATACTGTGTCTTGGTTCCAAGGCAGAAGAGTAGTAAGGGCTAGGCAATGGGGGTCAAGTGATTTGCCCAGGGTGACACAGCTGAGAAGTGTCTGAGGCCAGATCTGAACCTAGGACCTCCCATCTCTAGGCCTGACTCTCAATCCACTGAGCCACCCAGCTGCCCCCAGATAACTTTATTTTAACATAGTCAGTGTAATTTGTAACTCTGTCTTATTTTATGCATTTAAATTCATTGTTGGAAAAGGAGTTCTTAGGCTTGAGCAGACAGCAAACAGGGAGGACTCATAACAAATGTTAAGAACCTCTGGACTAAAGAATCTACTAGGATCTTTCTGATTCTGATTACAGGACTCGAATGAATGATAAAACTTAATGGGAAACTTCTGTGCTGCAGCCTAAGACCAGAGGCATTGGTATATGCTTCAGACATCCCAAGGCATTTCCCCTTTTTGGTGAGATTTTCCTTTTGTGCCTTGGTATATTTTCTACAAACCTCTGCTTACCTAAAAGGGGGAAAACGTCATAGCTAAAGCGCAGCTACTGAAGGCCAAGGTCAGAAGCTTCCTAGGTGAGACTCTCCAGGGCACTGGCTATAAAACAGGCTGATTTCCCAAGATTGACAGTTTAAGGATAAGGCCCATCTCTGACTGATCAGTAGGGAAGCTTGAGCCAGCAGCTCCTAGGGCCCTGGCATGAAAGGAAGAGGACACAGGGAATTATTTATCATGCACATCTGAAGAAAGTGGGAGCAAAATGGAGAGAGTCTAAAGAAAACGCAGCAGTAAAATATTTGTAGCTATGACTCAGGTACCTGGCTGCTCTGCCAAAACACTGACATTTGTTAAAGAGAAAATGGATGTAACCGGAGCACAGAGGACTAGGGCTGTTTGAATTACGCAAAAAGTATTAGCAGCCAAGACATTACGTTTCAATATTTGACCTTGTGGTTGGAAAATGGGTTATGTCCTGCTCAAATTTTCTCTTGACTCTTTTTCTCCTTATCCAGAGACTGATGACTTTGAGGCAAATTTGGCATGGCACAGAATTGGGGAGCACAGAAAAGAGGCGAGGGGAGAAGCCCAACTTGGGAAATTTCAGCAAGAGAACACTGACTTCCCTTGCCCTAGTGGAACAAATCATAACACTGTAATTATAAATTGGGTCACTAACTAAGCTCTAAGTGAATGGTAATTAGCCTTAACCTTCCTGAAAATCAGCAATTCCAGGCAGTCTAGATGTGGGCAATAAAAATGCGTCCCCACAGAGACACTCTCATTCCTTTACAGAGTAGGTGTCCTTCCCTGAAGGCTTCTGAAGTCTGTAGCCTAGTAGAGCAAAGCTTTTAATGAAGGGAAATATTAGCATTGTAAAATGATTAAATAAAATATATAGCTGGGCTCCACACTAAATAAGTTATTGAAGAAGCTTTGAAAGAAGACTCTTCTCTATATGCAACTTTTTGAAAATATGCTTTGCATTTATCAATTGACATGCATATTATGTCCCCTTTCTCCACCTCCCCTTTCCAGTAGAATGGAAGCTATTGGAAAAAACATATTGTTTACTTTTTTGTTCTATCCCCAGCACCCCCACTTTTGGTGGGGGAAGGGGACCTGCTATTTCATTGCTGTAAGGACCCCTGGCATGTACATTCACTCTACTAATATAATACATCTCAGCAATTTTAACTGGAACACAGAGATCAAGTGACTTGCCCAAGATCACTTGGATAGCATATGTACATTGTTGTTATTGTTGTCATTTCCCTTTCTTTGTGACCACATGCTTGGCAAAGATAGAGGAATGACTTTAAAATTCCTTTTCTAGCTCACTTTATAGATAAGTAAACTGAGGCAAACAGGATCAAGTGACTTTCCTAGGATCACACAGCTAGTAAGTGTCTGAGGCTAGATTTAAACTTAGGAAGATAAGTCTACCTGACTCTAAACTCAGTGCTATATAGCATACACATGATGAAGAACTAAAAAATGCTGGTATTGTTGATTCCAACACTAAACCTCTTTTAACTGTGCTATGCTGTCTTATTCATAGAAAGCTAACAATGTTTTGTGAAATTGACTCTACAATACTATTTTTTCTTTCTTAAGGTCAATTTAAGTAACGTGCTAAGTTATAGAATCTTCTATACCAGTGATGGCAAACCTTCTAGAGACTGAATGCCCAAACTGCAACCCTCACATCACATGTGAACACCCTGCCTTATCCCAGACAGGGGAGAGAGGAAGTGTTCCCATTGAGCTGCTGGGCAGAGGGGCAGATGATGTGAGAAATATCCTCAGAGTGCCTGGAGAAGGGGAAAGGAACAGCCCACTCTGGCATGCTCTGGCACATGTGCCATAGTTTGCCAACAGAGTTCTATATATTATAGTTATTATCATTATTATTAGAATCAGACAACTGGCTTGGAGGTGTGATTCTGAGCAAGGAATATGAATCTTCCTCAACTGTTTTAGGAACTACAAAATGTGAAAAACGAAGCTCATCCAACTGGTTGGTTTCACATGGTTGTTTTGTGGGTTAACATGGGATTGATGTATATTAAAGGGCTTTATAAATCGAAAACCACCAAAACTATCCCTACCCAATTGGGGAGGAGAAAAGAATGCCCTTCTTGACATGAGATATTATATTTACTTTTCTTTGAGTTCCTGAAGCTTAGTACAGTGCTAGATACATAATAAGTGTTGAATATAAATAATTTTTGACAGATAATACTGTTATTTTATACATGTGCTGGACACATAATGCTGAAGTATCTAAGTGTGCCCTGTTGAAAGTTGAAAGCTGGAAGTTTGCTATGCTAAAAGTCTGGGCTAAGGCAAGGAGGAAGGATATCACAAGAAACAGCTAGGTGACTCAGTGGCTCGGGCACTAGACTAGGAATCAGGAAGACCTGATTCTTATTAGCTGTGTGGCCCTGGACAAGTCTCTTAACCCTGTTTGTCTTGGTTCTTTATCTGTGAAATGAGTTGAAAGAGGAAACTACAATCGACTCTTCTATCTTTGCCAATAGAACCCCCAAATGGGGTCATAAAGAGTTAAACACACCTGAAATGACTCAACAACAAACATAGCTCAACTGCCTGAATGTCTCCTTCTGTCCTTTACAACAAATGCATTCATTCTAACCAACCCCCCCCATTAAGAGTTATAATAACCATTTCATGTTTTACATCTACCATTCATAGTTTCCCCAACCTATCCAAATTTCTGTTCAGCTATATTGCCTGGGAGTATGACATATTTTTATTATACAGTATCATCTCCTAGGTTTGAAAATAGAGCTCCTCTCCACCAGAGCTACTATCTTTTTCTATCAGCTGTGACAATCTATATTTTAATATGTAACTCCTCTCCATGAATGGTATTCCTTTAGAAATAACAGGAATGTGTCTAACTAAATGTTTACCTGCCTAAGATATTTATAAGAGACATATTATATATAATTTATACATGTTTGCATGTATATATAGATATATCATTAACATACACATCTCCAAAAATAAATATTTAAAATTTAGATCATTTATGCCATTTTAAAACTTTGTTGCTATATATTCTGTTGCCATCTGTTCTTCTCCTTGAATTTATATCCCAGAAAAAGGAAAATCTTCTCAGTAAAGATAGAAAAAGCCAAATGCATTGACAAAGCCAGGCAAATCGACAACCATTTCCCAAGTGTTCTAGAGCTAAGATGATCAGTTTTATGGTCTTTGGAGACCCCCAAAGACCCTAATAGAGGTTTTCAAATATTGATTCATTGACATGCTTCAGTGCTATTCTGATAAGAACTGTTACTAGACAAGTAAAAAGGGGGTGTAGAGGGCTCAAGCAGGGAAGAAACCAGGGCTATGGATGCTTAAAACTGTTATTCACTATCAGAGAGGATGTCTAGTACAAAGTCCAAATGAAAGAGTGATCCCTCTTGCATGTGATAAGGTCCTCTGGAACTAATTTGCCAGTGATGTGCTAATTCTATTAAGTTCCAAAACATTGAACAGCCCCCTAAATGGGCCCATGATCACTCAAAAAATCTATCCATACAAGAAAAACCCAAGTGGATGAAGCCTGCCTTTTGTCCTGATATTCAGTTGGAAGTTGGATGCTATACACCTAGAAGGATAAACTAAAGCTCAACCTCCAATATACATACTTTGGACAAACATTGAATGGATATTATACTAGACCCAGATTTCAATAGGAAAGCAGACTGGGTCACCATTAGAAATATTTGTAATTCTTTTAATGACTCAAACCTTCTTCCCAAAACAAAGATCCATCTTCATTTTTTAAAGAATCCCCTTTATTGATACTTTCCCCCTTTTCTTTCACAATGACTTGAACCTCTCTTTTAACATTTCTGTTTTATGAAAAACAAAGGATACAGTGATCACATCTGCCACCATATACAATATTATGTCCTAGGAGTACCTAGTCTTTTTGACCTGAGGAATTGGGGAATGGAAAGCTATATCTCATTATCTGCTCTTCAGAAATGTTACTAGTTTTTCAATTACTCAGAGTTCATTTCATTTAGTGAGTTTTAAATTTACTTGTTTGGGTGATGAGTATAGTTCTTTCTGATGTGCTTAGTCTATTCCTCATCAATTCATACATATCTTCTTGTTTCTCTGAATCCCTCATGTTTGTCTTTTCTTAGTGCAAAATGTGGCATTTCATTCATATTCCCTTACAATCATATAACCCAATTTCTTTAGCTATTCCACATTTTTTCCAGTTCTCTGTTATCACAAGTAATAATAACAATTTTTTTAGTATATTGTTAGACTTCCAATTTTGTCTTTGACTTCTTTAGGGTCAACGAACAGAAACAAAACTGCTGGGTCAAAGGGTATGGATAGTTTAGGCAATTTTCTTGTAATGAGATCAAGTATAACTGAAATGATATACAGCTCTTATCAACAATGCATTCATGTCCTTGTCTTCCAATAGCCCCTCCAATATTGACTGTTCATGTTGAATATTTGTATTAATTCTCTCTATAATTTGTCAGTTATATTAAATGCAAACATAGGGTATCTCAAAAGTATTGGTGTAGTTTCAAATGACTAAACTTATTAGAGTTTAAAACTGCACTAAAAAAACTTGTGACATGCTATATTTTTCCTTGACCATTTCTCCTCCAATTTTGTCTTCATTTATCTTACTCATGCAAAACATTTTTTTAATCCCTTACCTTCTGTCCTGGAACAATTGGGTCCATGGCAGAAGGGTGGTAAAGGCTAGGTAATGAGGGTTAAGTGACTTGCCCAAGGTCACCCAACTACGAAGTATTTGAGGCCAGATTTGACCTTAGGACCTCCCATCTCCAGACCTGACTCCCAATCTACCAGCTCCCAAGCTACCCAGCTGCCCTGATGCAAAACATTTTGATCTCATGGAGTCAAACTGAACCATCTATTATAATCTCCTCCAACTCTTGTTAGAAAATCTTCAACTCCTTGTAAAAATTACCTGAGGTTTGTTTCTATTTTGTTATAGTGTGACCTCTAATATTCAAGTTATATGTATATTTTACATTTATTGTGAAATATGGTGGGAGATATTTGCCTAAATTTAATTTCTGCCAAATCCCTTTCCCATTCCCCCAAATTGGAGTTCTTCCCCTCAAACTCTGGGCTGTTCTCTATTGAATTTGTCTCAAATTTTGGCTACAAGTCATATAACCTAACAATATTTGAAAAACTTAAACCGAAGATCATCCAAAGGACAATATATGTCATCAGAAAAAATATATGACCAAAAAAAAAAAGAGTGGTTAGTTATATAAGAATGAAAACAACTGGAGAGATTACATGCTCTACTGGGATAGCTTGGTGTCATGAAAATGACACTGGAAATGGAATTAAGAGGACCTGGATTTGCATTATGCCTCAAACCCTTACTAGCTGTGTGACCCTGGGCAAGTCACTTAATCTCTGCATTCTTTAGTTTCCTAATCTGTAAAATGAGAGAGTTATGCTCTGTGCAATCTAAGATCCATTTTAGCTCTAAATCCCTGATCCTGGAATATTCATGAAATGTCAAAATAATGAGAAAGTGGTGTCTAGGCTCTATAATAGGTCAACAGTCTTTGATTTGCAGTTAGATTTAGAGGAAGATACTCACAAGAGTTTCACAGGATGAGCTACAATCTACATACAACACTGAAGGATGTGCTATGCTAATGAGATGACAGAGCAAACACAGTAATGGAGTTTGTATCATCACAAAGACCATGATGGAATAATTTCAAGTATCAATTCACTAATGCATTTTGATCACCATATGAAAAAAAGGTGAAGCAGCAGTAACACCTAGAACAAAGAAGTCAAATGATGGGGGTGGGAAGGAAAGGATCTAAGGCCTTTCCTGGGGATTCTGGAACCCAGACAGACAGAAAGATGCTGGTATCATGTGTCCCCTGGTGAAACAAACCCCAAATGGCAGATGACTTATTCGCCTTTCCTTTCCCAGGCTCTTGCAGAGGTGGTAACAAACAGCTAAATGAGGAGCCTAGGGACAAGAAGGGTGAAGAGGAAAAGGAAGAGGCCAGATAATTCATGTCCTGCCTAGCTGGCTTCTAAATCTGTGCTTTACATCCTTCTCTCCCAGTGACTGTTTATTGAATGCCAGTGAGCCTTTGCAATCCAAAGGCCTTCTAGGGAATGAAAACAGGCAAGACTGCATTTAAAAATCCCATGAAATTCATGTATAACAATGATTATGCCAATGCAAATTTCCCCTTTAACCTAGAGGCTGTTTGGCTCCTACTGGTTGCTGCTATTGCTGCTAACTCTTTCTCCCACTGAGGCTGGACACAAAGCTAACAGTGATGGCAAAAGCTGCTAGTTTTTGTAGCTGCCAAAAGTCAATGCTCTTAGGAATTGGGAAGGTTGTGTGATAAAAGAGGAGGATGGGATGGCAGGAAGAAAAGCCTCCTGGTCCTACACTCAGGAAGACCTTGGTCTTTCCTTGCCTCCTGACCCTAGTTAAGAAAATCGACCTCTCTGAGGCTCAGTTTCCTCATTTGTTAAAAAGGGACAATGAGGAAAACACACCACACTTAACTCCCAAGGTGAGAATGAGAAAAGCACTCTGTATACCTACGAGCACTATGGAATGGTTCTTTAATATTATTTCGAATGTGAGATGTCTTCCTCAAACAAAACTAGGATTTTTCAATCCAGCCAGGATTGAAAGCCACAGTCATATTCAGTAAAGAGTAGAGTGTCCTCTTCATTTTCTCAGTGTAATTCAAATGTAATTTCTGTTTCACAGCTTTCCCTACTCATTCCATAGCTGGGCGGGAGAATGGGCAGATAGGGGTTGCACCCCTTTTTCTGAGGATCCTAAAGATATTCCTTGAGATTTTATTTGAATCATGACTCAGAATAGTCTATCAATGCTCAAACTAATGAGTTTTAGATCTCACCAATACATTCTATTCTGCTGTGGATCTTGGTAAAAATTTATTGTCAACCCCCCTTAGCATCAAAAACAAATCATCATACCAGGAACATTCATCAAGGGGACTCCCATGGAAATCACTGGAGTGCAAGTCATTTGGGGAATACCATAAACAACTCACTACGTTTCCTAACCCAAAAATTATCTCCTCACAGTTTTGTCCTTGGTTAATGGACTCCTCTGCTGTAATCCCTGAAAAAGCCTCTATTGCAAATCATTTCATTTTCAATTAAGGGCTATACTTGGCCCCAAGATATAAGCATTTCAACTATCACCATTTCCATTGTGCCCTGATGTTTTGAGGACAATTTCCAGTTTGGGCACAATTTACCAAGCCAACTAAACTTTCTAAGCCATACTGGTTAAACAACAATAATAACAACCATCCTACAGATGAGAAAATATTTAGGTGAAAAAAACTATAAAATTCCGAAAGAACAAAACAGAAAGATTCAAGTATCCAAGTCAGAGACATCAGGCGTGGTTTTATTTTTCCTACCCAAGGTTCAGCTATGAGATGGCTTTTCTATTTGATTATTTTACTATCAGTCCAATTTGCTGTCACAGTAGTTTGCCATCAAAGTGGTTTTCTCCAGTGCAGATGCGTTTGCTCATGCAATAAGTTGCTGTCGTACAGTAGCAAATGGAAGCCACTGACCTAGTGGACCAAAAAGAAAAAAAGGCAGCGGAATTTTAGCCCTCATCAGCATGAGGGCTAAAAACAAAAGAGAAAATAATATCCTGCTTTTGTGCAAAACTGAGGTGCCCCTGGTCAGCACATTTCAAGACCCTAGGCTTAGACCTGGAAAGAATCTTTTGAATAAGTAGGTCAGATTTCCCTTTTTACTGACATTGGCAAGTAGAAAAGTGGGGAATGGTAACCAGGTCTTCTGACATCTAAACTTTTCCCATCATTTTGCCTTTTGACCTAAGAAAGTTAGAAAATTCCAACAAAATGGCATCAAACTGATTAAGGTGAGGGAGAGATTACCATTTGAAACTAGAATGGCACAAATAGAGAATAATGATTGAAAGAGGGCCTCTTGTCCAATCTCTTGCTCTCTAGAAGGGATAGAGCCAAATCAGTGTCATTAAGATCAATTGACAAGGCAGAAGGAAACAAAGTTCAGAGAATTAACTCAAATCCATCATGCCAGCACCATACCTAGTCTGTAAGAGAAGGGAACAGGGAGGAAAGTTCCTAGAAGCAGTTCCAAAGCCAAGGGGTTAACATGGAGTAAGGTGTGTATTGTAATGTGTAATGTAAGGTGTGTAACGTAAGAGTGATTGCACTATGAATGAAAGCAATAGACTTTGAGGGTAATGTGGTGCTTTGTCTTATCAAACATCCCCCATCTGCAACAATACCGTATCCATTCCTTACTCTGTCATATTAGTGTTACTGTCAACCATGATACTTGTCGTAGCCCTTGCATCAGCCTTGCTGTGTCCATATCACCCTAGGAGGCAGGAAGTATCTGAAGAGCTGTGATTATTCTCTGTCTCCCTTTTGCCGCCCAGCACAGTGCCTTGTACCTAATGGGCATTTAAGAGATGCTTCTTCAATGACAAGTTTAATTGGATGTTACCAGATATGACTAGAATTAAAGCATGGAAGGAAAATATAATTCAACTCAACTCAACAAACATTTATTTAATGTCTACTTTAGTCCAGGTACTGTAGATATCAAGTCAAAAGTACAATTGTCCCTGCCCCTAGAGAGTTTTCTGTCTCCTGGGAGTAAATGGCATGAATAGAAATATGGAAATGCCAATTGATGCAAAGATAAAACTTCCAGGCAGAGGTTTGCCCTTGGGCTCAGACCTGTATAGAACTAAAGATTCTAAGGTGTAAAGGTAGGGAAAGGCAATTCAGGAATAGAGGATTGTTTATGCAAAGGCATGGACATGGAAAATGTGATGGCAGGCTTAGATAATAGTAAGAAGGTCTTTTTAAAGGGGACGTAGAGTACATGATACAAAGACATTTCAAATCAGTTTGGAAAAGTAGTATGAAGCCAAATTGTGATGGTCGTCAACACCCAACAGAAGATTTTGTATTTTTTTCTTAAGGTAATGAGGAGTCAATGAAACTTTTTGTTAAACCCTTACATTATATTCTGTCTTAGAATCAATACTGTGTATTGGTTCTAAGGCAGAAGAGTGGTAAGGGCTGGGCAATGGGGCTTAAAGTGACTTGCCCAGGGTCACACAGCTAGGAAATGTCTGAATACAGATTTGAACCCAGGACCTCCTGTCACTAGGCCTGGCTCTCAATCCACTGAGCTACCCAGCTGCCCCTTCAAAGAATCCTTTGGAGCAAATGGAACAACAACCTGAACACACCATAGTTTTGATCCAGTTTAGTAAACAGGAATCCAAATATTTCTAATTTTGCCTTTAAAAAATCAACATGTTTGGTAGAAATTTAACCAAACTAGATAGATAGCTAGGGGTATTGAATTTCTTGGAAAAAGTCTTTCTTTGGCTACATCTTCCTCAATGGTGAATAAAACTGAAGGATTGATGTTTTGAAAGTCTCCAAATATTTGAAGAAAGGACCATTAAAATGGAAGAGAGAACAAATCATCCTGTTTATTAACAGAAGTTAAAACTGTGATAAATCTAATAAATGATGGGTGCAGGGAGGGAGACCCATTGTGACCAAGTGACCCATTTTAAACAATTTCAGCAATGGAACAAGTTAAAAAGGTGCTCAGTCAACAGAATTTGAATGGCCAAACAAACGAATGAATGAATGGATGGATGAAGGGGATTTATGAAATAAAGTCTAGTTGACCTCAAAGTTCCCATGAATTGGATCTCCAAGGCTTAAAAAACTTTTGCCAATTTTCTGAGAAGAGACATTGTTATTTACACCTGGCCTGTGCATTTCCATTGCCATTGACTTCCTGAGAATTAATAGTACGGAAATGTTGAGTTTATAAAACACACCCAAATTAGATTAAGAGCAACAAAGGGCATGCTTCCCTTTCAATTTATGCTTAGGTTTTACATCCATTAACAAACATTCTAAGCTGGAAAGGGAGAGGAAGACTTCAGAAGGCATATTTCAAAATTAAATTAAAATTCCCAGACGACAGCTAGTCTGTTTTTATTGGTTGGAAACCAGGTTGCAAAACGATAAGCAGTTCAGTGGCCAAGTTGGCCTTTGTGACAATAATGCCCTGGGAAGGTAAATAGAAAGGTAGTTATTTTCTGCAGGGTGGTGCCATTTGGCAGAGTGGAAAACAAACAGGAAGCAGGGCATTGATTTAGAGGACTTAAGTTGTCTTTGTGCCCGCAAAGGCTCGAGATGGAATTTATTATCAGAAAAAAAGTGAAGGTACTTCTAAATATATCAAGAAAGATAGAGCTCCTATAAATCCATAGCTTTCCCAGGACAGTATTAGGTATACTGTACATATTTTTCTTAGAGAATACTTGAATACTGGAGTCCATTTTCAGGGCACTATTACATCTAAAGATTTGTGAAATAGTAACATGCTAAATGCCAACATCTCTGAGTTTCCTTTCAACATTCATTCAAACATTTTAAAGCATGAACCACATGCAATACACTGTTCTAGGAAGTGGGAGGGGTAGGGAGTAGGCCTCTGATTGAATTGGTACTGGGAACTTCCAAGGGAGGAAAATCTCTTTACTAATATTGAGCAGCACCATCTATGTTACTTATCATCTGAAAGTGTTACCTAGAACACAGAGAGGTCCTGTGACTTGCCAAGAGTCACATGGCCAGTATATATCAAAGGCAAAATTTGAACCCAGATCTTTATCCTCTATCAGAGCTATCCCTCCCCTAGAGGAACTTACAGTTTCCCTAGTTTGACAATCATGAGTTTGTAAGAATGGCATACCATGCTAAGATACCAGAAGAGGGTGAACACAAGGGAAAGTAATACTGGGTATGCAGCATTCAAGTGGGACCATGAAGGATGGGGAGGATTTCAATAATCAGAAATGAGCAGGAAGGATGACACTTCTAGTGGTCCAGAAGAATGAAAGCAAAATTACAGAAGTTACAAAACATGGTGGTCAGTAGCATGGCACATTTTCTTGTTTGGCCAGAGTACTGTGTATCTAGGCGAAGGCTTTAAAAGAAGCCTAAAAAAGCCAGTGCTAAGGAGTTCAGATTTGAGAGATGAGCTAGAGAAGGTCCTTTTCTCATTCTATAACAAGAGAAACATGAAATTTTAGAGTTAGAGGAGACCATCAAAGTTCAGGGATTCTTAAGATATTTTGTGACTTGGATGCCTCTGGCAGTCTGGTGAAACCTAATGATAACTCCATTTTAGAGAATTACTTTAAAATGCATATGACAGAACACAGAGGATTACAGAGTGAGCCAACTGTATTGAAATTCATTAATCAATTTTTAAAAAGCTATTAGACTACAGGCTAGGATGTCTGACCTTTTCTCTCATTTTTCAGAAGAGGAAACTGAGGCTTAGAGATGTAAAGTGAGTTGAAACAGAGGTCTCAGCTCCCAAATGAGTACACTTTCACTTCAACCATTTCATGTAATTCTCCCTATAACTGTGAGGTAGGTAGGTTGGGCAGGGATTCTTGTCCCCATTTTAGAGCCAAACAAGGAAAGTTCAAAGCCATCGAGCTTAATTAAGGGGAAGGAAGATTGTCATCTGAGGCTACACTAATACAAGTCAGGAACAACAAGGATAGAAAAGGATATTTCTGGTCCAGAGGATGAGACCAACCTGGGACTAAACCCAGGTCCCCTCAAGTATCCTTTCCTCTATGCCTCTGTCTAAACTCAGTTTTTATCCCTGACTCTACCTTTACATATCCCTTACAACTCAACCATTATAACTACAGAAGAGTGTTTCAAAAATGATCATATGCAAAAAATGTAGGTGAGATTAGAAATGCTGATGAACCTGACTCAAAGAGGCCTGCCCTTAGCATTCTGATGACAAGCTTACCAGAACGATTCAGCATTGCGCCCTGGCTTTCTTTTCTAAGACCAAAAGGACCTTGGCTGTGGACTGCAAACAAGGTGATAGTAAAGTTTTCAATGGCAGATCAAGACAAATGGCTGGCTGCTGGCAGTCAGGCAGGGGCATGGCATCATAATTCCCAGCCCAGAAAGCAGGCATTCAGAAGAAAAGAGGATGGTCTATTGGCTACTTGGATGTATTTTTCATTTTCTGCTAAATGAAAGAGGTAGTTAGATCCAGGCATCAGAGACTCCAAAACTCATATGACTAGTTCTGATAATGCCACAGGATGAATAATCTTGTTTTTTTGTCCCCCTGCATATATGTAGCTGCGTGTAATTTTTAAATCGTAGCATTCTAGCCAAGAGCCCACCGAGGACTGCTCCTTGAAGTGAGCCTTTTAGTGACTCCCTTATACTGAGAAAATGGACATGGGGAAATATTAGATTCGAGGGAAGTTGGTTTAAGAGCTTTTGACTGGAAATTTCAATGATGTACTCACATGTGAGAAAAATTGGGCTAGAGCTCACTCTGCCAGCCTTTTAATTTTAGCTGACAAAAGCACCCAATTGGAGCCATTTAAGGCAATACAGCGAGAAAGGGCACAGGCAGCCTATCAATGGAACAGTGCAGAGGGCAAATTAACTACGTGACAAGAACACTGAGCCTGGCCTCCCAAGAGAGCTGGCAAACAAAACCCAACCTTTCTCAGGAAGTTTTCACATATGTGGGGTAGGGGAAAGTAGTAGCAGCCTAGGACAGAGAAGCCTGGGATTCTCCAGCTGGATTTATTCTGTATAGGGACTGTCCAACCTTGACCAAGTTACTTCCCATGTTCTGGGCCTCATTTTCCCCACAGGAAAAAATGAGGACAGTTAGACAAGATCTAAGATCTTTTTGTGCTTGAATATTGTGCAAATTCTAAACCAAATATGGTTTTAAAGGAGTGAAAGCCAAAGTTACAAGTGAAAAACAGGCCATGACTTTGCATTCACACTTCCAGTATGTTCCAGGTGGAGTACTGGTGGAAAACAATACTGAACAATTGCACACGCACATGCACATAGACAGAATGAGTGCCCGGAGAGAATAAAGAATAAAAAATGGGGGAAGATAGGAAGAGAAAAGTAAGAGAGAAAAATGTTCGTGTTTAAAGACTGTGGAGAGAATAAGACAAAAACAAAAGTGCCTGTTGGGAAATTTGAAAATCATCCATCAACACAGGGAGTTTTCACTAGGAGGCTAGGCATCATTGGCGATATGAGCTTCATTTCCATGGGACAGGATTTTTAAAACTGTAATATGAAAAAGCCTTTCCTTTGAGTCCTACTTGGATTCATCCTCACAGCATGGTGTTGTTGCAGAAGGAGTGGGGCGAGGAAGGTGAGCCTGAAGGCCATGTACGGGTTTCCGGCAGTTTCTACTATACTGGAAGAAATTCAAGTCTAGGTCCAGTGAGCACATCTTTTCTGCAAGGAGCGGTTCAAGGTCAGAGAAGCTCCCCAACAGGTTGACTGAAGGGGGATGAATGGTTTGGGCCTAGCAACATTTGGAGAGCCGTTACTATGGCCCCAGCAGCTCAGTTACAATGATAAACAGAAGGGCCACACTGAGGTGGTCCCAAATATTTTTATGGCCTTTCATTTCAGTTAGATTTCCTCTAGTGCTTCAGGCTCCCTTGGTCCTCCCAAATGCCCTGAATTGATTGATTTTCAGTAGGTTCATTGCCCAAACTTTGGTCGCCAAGTGATGACCCAAGACTAAAGAGGGAAATACAATGCAAACCATCTCCTAAGGCAGAGAGGTGCAGCGACTTGTGTCAGAAGAGGACGCTCCCTCCCAAACACAGGTACAGACACTCTGAAGTGTTGATGAATAGAAAAAGAAACATGTTTTCTGAGCAACCGATGGTTGGCTTTTTAAAAAATCAACTACGAATATGCATCTTGCCTTTGTGGCATGGTTAAAATTCATTCTCATGCTTTACAACTTTAACCTTTCTCTTTTATTTATTTATTTTTCCATCAGTCCTCCTAGCTGAATGAGCCCCTGGTGAGTTGTTGCATATTAGACAAGCTTGTGTGTGTGTGTATGTGGGGGGGGGGGTGTGTGTGTGCGTGTGTGTGTGTGTGTGTGTGTGTGTGTGTTTCTTAATGAATAATTTCAGCTTCTGAACTGAATAGATTCTGCTAACTAAATATGCCATCTATTTGTTCCTTTTGATTTTTGAGAAAATTGCTGAGGTTTGGTTTCCTAGGAAATAGTTCTCTGGCAGGAGGAATGAATTTGGACTGATTAGCTCCTCCAGTTATTTGTTCTCCTAACATTTTGTTATAGGATTAACTATTCTGCTGTGAGATGAAATGCACTGGATGGAATGCTTTCTGTTGAGGAGGTCAGAACAGAAAGTGGGCTGGACAGTCAGAAGGTTTGGTTTCACACAATCACAAATTGGCTACATGGAAGGGTCCTTAGTGGCCTCCAAGTGCAGCTCTTATCCAGAAAGTAATTCCTACCACAGCATAGCTGAGCACTAGTCATCCAGCTGGGGCAGCCAGGTGCACAATGGATGGAGTTCTGGGACCAGAATTCTGAAGATTGGAGGTTCAAATCCTACGCCAGACACTTCCTAGCTGTGTAACCCTAGATAAGTCACTTAACCTTGCTTGCCTCAGTTTCCTCATCTATAAAATGTGAGCTAGAAAAGGAAATGGCAGACCATTCCAATATCTTTGCCAAGAAAACCCCAAATGGGGTTACCAAGAGTAAGACATGACTGAAAATGATGAGACAACAGTCATCTAGCAAGTGCTTGAAGACCTCCAGAGAGGGAGAATTCAGCACCTCTCCAGAAAGTCCATTTCACATTTGGACAGCTCTAGTTCTTAGGATGTTTGAATTAACCTCAAGTCTAAACCTGTCTCTCTGCTCCTATCCTCTGAGGCAGATGCCAGCTGGCAACCAATCAACAAGAATTTAAGGAGTGTTGATTGTGGTTCAAGCTCTGTGCTAGGCTTTGGAGATACAAAGACATGAGTCAAATAGTTCTTTTCTTCAAGGAACTAGCTATGTGAGCTTGTACAAGTCTCTTACCTAGGCCTTAGTTGAAGATAATCATTTATGTCTTCTCCAGATGTAGTTCCTACTCTACTGTGATTTCCTTGGATATAAATATCTTTTTTAGACAATGGCAGAATGGGAAGAGTTCACTTTAAATCCAATGAAACCTATTAATGAGGTGATCCAGGACAGATCACAACTTTCTAGATGTGGAGCTGGAAGTGACCTCATGACTGTTCTAACATCCATATTTTTCAGAAAAACAAAGATGAAAGGTAACCATGGGTATAGTCAGCATTTGAATTCTGTCCTTCATGCTTCAAAGTGTGAGGGTTCTATCCACCCTATACCTAGGCCTTCTGAACCTCTGTTTTCTCTTCTATGAAATGGGTATGATAAAAGATAGTATTTTTAGATTCAAGAAGACTTGGATTCAGGTCCCACCTCTGGTACATACTGGCTAGATGACCTTGGAAGAGTCATTTACTTTCTAGTGCTCTGACCAATTCTCTAAGTAGTCTTGGCAGAGAAGGGGATAGCCTACATTGGCAGGCAGATAATCCTCACTGGGAATTCCCTTGACCAATGAAATCACAGATTTATTCCCTATATGTAAGTATTCAGCTCCCAGGGTTGTTGTGAGGATGAAATGAGATAATGTATGTAAAGTCTCTGCAAACTTTAAAGGGCTTTATAAATGTCAGATCTTATTCTCATTCACTAGCCTCAATTACCTAAGCTGAAGATGATGGCATTGCATGGATTATCTTGAGACAGGCAATGCGGTCTCAAAACAAAACAAAAAACCATAAACCAAAAAGTGATGAGAATGTGGCAACTGGCTATGCAAATAAGGCAATCAGACAGCATAAGGGGAGGCAGTAATCAGAAATGAACAAGAGAAATGGTATTGTCTGTGTTAGAGTAGGCCAATTTATTTGAATTAAAAGACTAGAAATTCCTTAATAAATACTTCAGAATAGGTAGATTTTTTGTTCAAAATCAGTTTTCTAAATCTAGGACAGTAGGCTTGGCTGTTCAGGTTTCAGAACTGTGGTACTTGGATACGCTTCATCCTAGAATATTATTTCTCATTCTGATATCCAGCTTCCATCCTCTACAGGGGTCAGAACATTCAAGGGGTATTTTTGTAAGGAACCAGATAAGCTGGACAGGATTCAGGACAGGCTGACCAAGATTATCAATAGGCATGAAATCCTGTTATCTGAGGATTGGTTGGAGAAACTAGGGAAAAAGCAAGCTCTGACAGTCATCAACCCAAAGCTTCATAAAATTTGGAGATGTCGAAATTTGGAGGAGGCTTCTTTGAGTCCTTCTCACTGGATGGATCTGATTCAGACAGAGACTGCATGACCATGTGCCTGATGTTGGAGTGGGACTAGATTGCTGCCAAGCTGGTGTGCTGCTGAATGTTTAACAATGGACTTTCCAGATACCTTGACAAGAGGTTTTTGAGAGCCACTAATAATTAGTTGCAGCATAGTCCTGTCACTCAGGTCCCTTTCAAATGAAATAAGATCCAACGACTTAGTCTTTTGCTCCTTGGAACCATTTTCCATGAGATAATCATAAAAATAGCTTACATTTGTTTAGTGCTATAATGTTTACAAAATGATTCATGTACCTCATCTCATTTGATTCACAAAAGTCCTATGAGGTAGGTACTATTCTTTTTCCATTTCACAGATGAAGAAACTGAGGTACACAGGTTAAATGGCACAAACATGAAGACAATGAGAAACTGAGGCAGGATTTGAACTCAGGCATTTAAGACACCAAAACCTGCACACTAACTGTTACTCCACTTTACTTTAGTTGGTAGAATTACCCAACTGGTATGTATTCAGCCTCATTCAGATCACCAGATAGGTCTTAGCCAGGAGACCAGTTCTGTGAGGGGCAATAGTAAAGATATTAATATATAATTTAAAAAATCATTATCAACAATGAATTGCTTTGATTTAGTAAGAGGATTTTTAAAGTGGTATCTTTCCCCTTGCATTCTGCTTTCCGCTGCTGGCCTCTTCTTAGCTTTGACCAGGCATATTTCCTCTCAATTCAGTGTTTTTAGTTATTTTTCACCAAATCCTGTGCTCAGAGGGAGATGTGTAATGAGACATTCTTAGCCCTAAACTCCTGTATTCAAGAGGAGGAGGTTATATTCAGTGGAAGGAGTAGAGGTAGGATTTATTCTATCTTTTAAGAGGATCTGATTTCTGAGGCAGTTGCTGAAATCGTTACCTCTGCTCTGAGTCTATATCTGATTTAATCTAACCAAGTTTAAATGTAGTCTCTAGAGGCCAAGAGAGATGTGCTAATGGAAAGGGCTGATCAACACTTCCTGAAGCTTTAGAGTAGAAGAGCAGTAAGGAAAGCTGCTGAAACCCAAAAGCACATAATCTCTTAACTCAGGCTCACTTTGGCACAAAGAATGAGGCAGCTCCCAGTCCTTTGTCCCAACACTCATTGGAGTTTGAGGGGATAATGCCACTGACAGGCTAAAGGCATAAGGTACATGTACACACACACACACACACACACACACACACACACACACACACACACACACACACACACATTTATTTGTGTCCCTATGCTCTCGTCCCACTTTTTGATAGTGAAGACATATGACAAATACATAGCTTTTGGAGAGCCAATGCTGATGCTATGGTATACAAATTTGGTATCATGGGGCTCCTATATATGCCATGCCTAAAATATATTGTCCTACTAGGAGCAAAAGTGATGAGTATTTGAGATGTTATAGAATGTAAACTGGACAAAAAAAGACCCTACAATCTTCAGAGTTGAGTATTACATTCTTTGAAGTCACCTGTGATTTGCTCAAGCTTTCAGAAATTCCATCAAAGGTGTAAGGGTTTTAAGCTGCAAGGCACCTTAGAAATCATCTTGCCCAACACCCTCATATTATTACAAAGGGAGGGAATTGGACAGAGAGAGAGGAATGAGCTGCCCAAGGTCACACAGATGCTGCAATTAAGGAGGAAAGTTGAAACCTCAGCATGTAAAGAAGACCTGGGCCCAATTAACACTCCACACTATTTTTCAACATTCTATCTATACAGGGTAACTTGTACTCAATCAGAATATTTCCACAGAAATTTGGCTTATAGCTTTTATAAGGTCTCTGGAAATTCTAATACATTCACTGCAAAAACCTTCCTTCTCCACAATAATCAGAAGACTCCCAGAATACCAGGATCTCAGAGACAGAAGAAACAACAAAGGCAATGTATTCTAACTACACTCTGAACAAAAATCTCCTTTCTGTCTCTGACAAGTGATAACCAAACATCCATTGGAAAGCCCCTAGCAACAGGGAGCATACCAGTTCTAGAGGCAGCCCATTCCACATGGGGACAACTCTAAGTGTTAGAAGCTTTGTTTCTCACCCTACCAAGAGGCCTAGATCTGTCTGTCTGTAAATTATACATGGTGATCCTAATTCTGCCTTCTGGGGCAAGTGGATCAAGTCTTTCTCCTCCAGATGACAACACTTAAGATCATTTAAGCCAGTTGTCCTGCTGAGTAATTTTTTTCTCTTCTCCAAGTTAAAAGGCCCCCAGGTCATTCAATTTATACTCATGTAGCACAGGTTGAGGGCCATTTGCCAGCCTATCTAGGACCACCTCACCTAGACATTGTGCATATTATCCATTCCTTTACCAAAATGTGACCCAAAGGGTCAAGCCAAGATGGCAGCTTAGTAGCAGTGAAAGTTGAAACCACTCTGAGAATCCTTCTAAACCAATCTTTAAAAAGCACCTAAGGGAGGTGTGGCCAAGATGGCGGTGTAGAGGCAGCGAAAGTTCAGACCTCTGAAAACCCTTCCTTACCAATATAAACTAAATGCTCCTAGGGGACTGAAAATCAAACCTAACAACAAGACAGAGACAAGGAACCCTACTGCTGGACTCAATTTAAAAGGTACGCCCCCCAAAAGCCGGAATTCAAGAACACTAAGGCTTAAGGGGAAGGGAGAAGAAAGGTCCCAGCCCAAGCTAGAGCACTAAGACTCCAGCGGCAGCTGGAACTTCTGGGCAGGTAAAGGTGATGGTCTGGAGGGAGTACCTTGCAGGCAAAGCTGTTCCAGGCTCAGAGTGTCAAATACAGGTAGAGGGGAAGTAGTAAGAGAAGGAGCTCAGAGCAGGCAGCCTAGTTGCAGCAGCAGAGACCCTCCATATTGCTCCCCCCTTTCCAGGAGGTTTTGGCCTCAGGGCACATCCAGCACAACCCAACTGAACTTAATCCCATCAAAAGCCTTCTGAACTCAGGAAAGTCTACACTCCACATCTCTCCCTCACTGACTGCTGGACTTTAATCCAATCAAAGCCTCCAGAGCACAGGGAAGCAAAAGCTCCAAAACCTCACCCCCACAGACTGCACTGAGAGACTTATTGACAAAACTCGAAGAGGGAAGACTGACAGAAAATCCCCAAAACAAAACAAAAATGAGAGGAGCAAGAGAACAGAAAACTGTAGGGAGTAAAGAAGGGGTAAATATGAGCAAACGACAGAAAGAGAAAAAAGAAATTAAAATAGACAGCTTGTGTACAGGCAATGAACAAAGAGTAAATGAACAGAGAAGGAGGAGAGAACACCAAGCAATAAAACAGAAAACCCAGCAAACTGGACACAGGCTTTGGAAGAACTCAAAATACAATTCAAAACACAATTCAGAGAGGCTGAAGACAATTGGGAAAAGAACTTAAAAACTAAGATAAGTCATCTGGAAACAGAGGCACTTGAACTAAAATGATAAAATAGTATCTTGAAAGCCAAAACCAACCAGCTTGAAAATGAAGGAAAGGAGAACAAAGATGAGGCAAAGAAGATGAAAGATGAGGCAAATTAGATGAAAGATTAGGTAAAGAGAATGAAAGATGACCTCCAAAGAAAATCAGACCAGAAGGAGAAGGATGACCAAAAAGCCAGGGATGAAATCCAGTCTTTAAGAACCAGAATACAACAACTAGAATCAGGTGACTTCACAAGACAGCAGGACACTATTAAACAAAATCTAAAGAATAAAAAAATTGAGAAAAATATGAAGCATTTTATCCACAAAACAGATGATTTAGAAAATCTTTCCAGGAGAGAAAACTTAAGAATCATTGGTCTACCAGAAGACCATGACAAATGGAAAAACCTGGACATCATACTACAGGAAATTATCCAAGAAAACTGACCTGATATTCTAGAACAAGAGGGGAAAGTGGAGATTGAAAAAATCCACAGATCACCTCCTGTACTTAATCCCCAACTGACAACACCCAGGAATGTTATAGCCAAATTTAAGAACTATCAGACCAAGTAAAAAAATATTACAAGTTGCTAAGAAGAAGTCATTCAGATAACATGGAACCACAGTGAGGATAACACAGGATCTGGCTGCATCTACAGTGAAGGACTGAAGGCATGGAATATGATATTCCAGAGAGCAAGGGAACTAAGTCAACAACCAAAAATCAACTATCCAGCAAAACTGACTATATACTTACAAAGGAAAGTATGGTCATTTAAAAAAATAGGAGAAGGGGGCAGCTGGGTAGCTCAGTGGATTAAGATCCAGTCCTAGAGACTGGAGGTTCTAGGTTCAAATCTGGCCTCAGCCACTTCCTAGCTGTGTGACCCTGGGCAAGTCACTGGACCCCCATTGCCTGGCCCTTACCACTCTTCTGCCTTGGAGCCAATACACAGTATTGACTCCAAGATGGAAGGTAAGGGTTTAAAAAAATAGGAGAATTCCAAGCATTTGTAAAGAAAAGACCAGACCTAAACAGAAAATTTGATGCCCAAGCACAGAATTCAAGACAATCATCAAAAGGTAATTTAAAAAGAGGGAAAAAAGAAAAACAAAACCAAACAAAAAAAACAAAAAAAATTTAAGAGACCCCAAAAGTTAAAATGATATGTATCCCTATAAGAAAAGAGGTCATTGGTAACTCTTAAAAATTGTTATTATCACCTGGTCAACTAGAAGAAGTACACATAGAGAGAATAGTGAAATACTGTATATGATTAAATGACAAGACAAAAATATGTATATAGATATATTTATATATAAATACATATGTGTGTATACAACTAGAGCAAATAAAAGAGGTTAATAATGGGAAAAGAAACAAATGAGGGTAAATTCATATGTCACAAAGAAGCACATGGTGGGAGGGGGGTGAACATCAATACACTGGAAGGGTAAAGAGGATGGAGATAGGAACTACTCAACTCTTACATACTTTGAAATTGACCCAAAAAGGAAAGAACAATCCAATCCATTAGGGCAGAGAATTGATCTGCACCCTATAGGGAAGTAGAAGGGTAACAAATGGACTAGTAGGGAGGGAAACAGTTCAAGGGAGGGAGGGGGTGGGGGTAGTTTAAGAGGATTGTAAAGAAAATAAGAGGGGAATAAGAAGGGAGGGGAGTAGAAAGGGAATAAAATAAGGGTGGGAATTAGGGGAACTAATTAAAAAACAAAACATTGTTGTGGATGGAAATAGTAAAAGAAGAAAAGGTAGGACTATGTAACAGTTAAATTAGTTTCTCTACTATAAGTATTATATTTTTAAAGGACTATTAAAGATTATTAGAAATAAAGGAAATAAGAAAATATAAAATGAGAAAAGCACGTGTCTAGGAGGGCTGAATAGCCCATTCACAGTCACTTACTCTACATCTTGAGAGATGCATGTGCTTAGAAGAGGAAGCAGAGAGACCAAATAGACAGTACAGTTAGTTAAAATACCCATTTTGTTCTCGTCCCAGGTGGGTATTCCAGGTGACATCATAGGGCATTCTGGGAAGTGCCAAGAACTTCTGGGGATTGAAGTCTGCAGTTCAAATCTCCATTTTTACAACTAGGAGTAGAAATCAAAATGCTGGGAAATACACAGCTGGTAATCATAACTCTGAATGTGAATGGAATGAACTCGCCCATAAAAAGCAAGCGAATAGCAGAGTGGATTAGAATCCAAAACCCTATCATATGCTGTCTACAAGAAACACACATGAGGAAGGTAGATACACATAGGGTGAAAGTAAGAGGATGGAGCCAAATCTATTGGGCATCAACTGATTAAAAGAAGGCAGGAGTCCCAATCATGATATCTGACAAAGACAAAGTAAAAATAGATCTAATTAAAAGGGATAGTGAAGGTAATTACATCCTGATAAAAGGCAGTATAGACAATGAGGAAATATCAGTACTCAACATGCATGCAGCAAATGGAATAGCATCCAAATTTCTAAAGTAGAGACTAGTGGAACTCCAGGATGAAATAGATAGAAAAATTATACTAGTGGGAGACCTGAACCTTCCCCTATCCGAACTAGATAAATCAAACCAAGAAATAAATGAGAAAGAGGTAAGAAAAGTGAATGAAATCTTAGAAAAATTAGAGTTAGTAGATATATGGAGAAAAATAAATAGGGACAAAAAGGAATATACCTTCTTTTCAGCAGCACATGGTACATTCAAAAAATTGACCATGTATTAGGGCACAAAAACATTGCAAACAAGTGCAAAAAAGCAGAAATAATAAATGCAACCTTCTCAGATCACAATGCAATGAAAATAATAATTAGTAAGGGTACATGGAAAGGTAAATCAAATATTAATTCAAAATTAAATAATATGATTCTCCAAAATCGATTAATTAAAGAACAAATCACAGAAACAATTAATAATTTCATTGAAGAAAATTACAATGATGAGACATCCTTTCAAAACCTATGGGATGCAGCCAAAGCAGTACTCAGGGGGAGATTTATATCCTTGAGTTCATATATTAACAAAGTAGAGAGGGGAGAGGTCAATGAATTGGGCATGCAAATTAAAAAAACTAGAAAGTGAACAAATTAAAAATCCTCATTTGAAGACTAAATTAGAGATCCTAAAAATCAAAGGAGAAATTAATAAAATTGAATGTCAAGGAACTATTGGTTTAATATGTAAGACTAGAAGCTGGTACTTTGAAAAAACAAGTAAAATAGACAAAGTTCTGGTCAATCTAATTAAAAAAAGGAATGAAGGAAACCAAATCGACAGTATCCAAGATGAAAAGGGAGCCCTCACCTCTAATGAAGAGGAAATTAAGGCAATCATTAAAAACTATTATGCCCAATTATATGGCAACAAATATGGCAACCTAGGTGATAAGGATGAATATTTACAAAAATATAAATTTCCTAGATTAACTGAGGAAGAAATAGATTACCTAAATAACCCCATATGAGAAAAAGAAATTGAACAAGCCAACAAAGAACTCCCTAAGAAAAAATCCCCAGGTCCAGATGGATTCACAAATGAATTCCATCAAACATTCAAAGAACAACTAATCCCAATATTATACAAACTATTTGACAGAATAAGCCAAGAAGGAGTTCTACCCAATTCATTTTATGAAACAAATATGGTACTGATCCTAAAGCCAGGCAGGTCAAAAACAGAGAAAGAAAACTATAGACCAATCTCCTTAATGAATATAGATGAAAAAATCTTAAATAGGATACTAGGAATAAGACTCCAGCAAGTGATCATGAAGGTTATTCACTATGACCAGGTAGTATTCATACCAGGAATGAAAGAATTGTTCAATATTAGGACAACCATCCACATAATTGACCATAGTAACAAGCAAACCAACAAAAATCATATGATTATCTCAATAGATGCAGAGAAAGCCTTTGACAAAATGCAACCCTCATTCCTATTGAAAACACTAGAAAGCATAGGAATAGAAGGGCCTTTTCCTAAAGATAATAAACAGTATATATCTAAAACCATCAGCAAACATCATCTGCAATGGGGATAAACTAAAAGCTTTCCCAATAAGATCAGGAGTGAAACAAGGATGCCCATTATCACCTCTACTATTTAACATTGTACCAGAAACACTAGCAGTAGCAATTAGCAAAGAAAAAGAAATTGAAGGTATTAAAATTGGCAATGAGGAGACCAAGCTATCATTCTTTATGGATGATATGATGGTCTACTTAAAGAATCCTAGAGAATCAAGCAAAAAGCTAGTAGAAATAATCAACAACTTTAGCAAAGTTGCAGGATACAAAATAAACCCACATAAATCATCAGCTTTTCTATATATCTCCAACCCATTTCAGCAGCAAGAATTAGAAACAGAAATTCCATTTAAAATCACCCTAGACAATATAAAACACTTAGGAATCTATCTGCCAAGACAAACACAGGAACTATATGAACACAACTATAAAACTCTCCACACAATTAAAACTAGATCTAAACAACTGGAGAAACATTGATTGCTCATGGGTAGGATGAGCTAACATAATAAAAATGACAATCCTGCCCAAATTAATTTACTTATTTAGTGCCATACACACTGACCTAACAAATTTTAGTTTTACTGAATTAAAAAAAAAACATAACAAAGTTTATTTGGAAGAACAAAAGATCGATGATATCCAAAGAAATCATGAAAAAATGCAAAGGAAGGAGGACTTGCAGTCCCAGATCTCAAACTATAGTATAAAGCAGTGGTCATCAAAACAAAAGACTAGGGGTAAATGACCTCAGCAAGACAGTCCATGATAAGCCCAAAGATCCCAGTTTTGGGGACCAAACCCCACTATTTGATAAAAACTGCTGGGAACATTGAAAGACAGTATGGGAGAGATTAGATTTGGATCAACATCTCACACCCTACACCAAGATAAACTCAGAATGGGTGAATGACATGAACATAAAGAAGGAAACTTCAAGTAAACTATGTGAACACAGAATAGTATACTTGTCAGACTTTTGGGAAAGGAAGGATTTTTAAAAGCAAACAAAACTGAGAAAGAGTCACAAAATGTAAAATAAATAATTTTGATTACATTAAATTAAGAAGTTTTTGTACAAACAACACCAAATGTAACCAAAATTAAAAGGGAAACAACAAATTGGGAAACAATCTTCATTAAAACAAACCTCTGACAAAGTTCTAATTACTCAAATTTATAAAGAGCTAAACCAGTTGTACAAAAATCAAGCTTTTTCTCCAATTGATTAATGGGCAAGGGACATGAATAGGCAATTTTCAGTCAAAGCAATCAAAACTCTTAATAAGCACATGAAAAAGTGTTCTAGATCTCTTATAATCAGAGAGATTCAAATCAAAACAACTCTGAGGTATCAATTCCCACCTAGCAGATTGGCTAACATGACAACAATGGAAAGTAATGAATGCTGGAGGGGAGGAGATGTGGCAAAGTCGGGACAATAATGCATTGCTGGTGGAGTTGTGAATTGATCCAACCATTCTGAAGGGCAATTTGGAACTATACCCAAAGGGTGATAAAAGACTGTCTGTCCTTTGATCTAGTCATAGTACTGCTGTATTTGTACCCCAAAGTGATAATAAGGAAAAGACTTGTACAAGAATATTCATAGCTGTGCTCTTTGTGGTGGCAAAAAATTGGAAAATGTGGGGATGCCCTTCAATTGGGGAATGGCTGAACAAATTGTGGTATCTCTTGGTGATGGAATACTCTTGTGCTTAAAGGAACAATAAAGTGGAGGAATTCCATGGGAACTGGAACGACCTCCAGGAACTGATGCAGAGTGAAAGGAGCAGAACCAGGAGAACATTGTACACAGAGACTGAGACAGTGTGCTACAATCAAATGTAATGAACTTCTCCATTCATGGCAATGCAGTGATCTGAACAATTTAGAGAGAACTATGAGAAAAACTCTATCCACATTCAGAGGAAAAACTGTGGGAGGAGAAACACAGAAGAAAAAACAACTGTTTCAATTCATGGGTTGAGGGGATATGACTCGGTATGTAGACTCTAAATGAACATCCTAATGCAAACACCAACAACATGGAAATAGGTTCTGATCAAGGACAGAGGTAAATACTGAATGAAATTGTGCGTCGGCTATAGGAAGTGTGGGGACAGGGGAGGGAGGGAAATAATATAATTCTTGTAATCAAGAAATAATGTTCTAAATTGACTAAATAAATTAACTTAAAAAATAAATTAAAAGCACCTAAAAATAATAGTAGTCAAAAACCAACAGATCGATGGAGTGACAGGGCTCTTCTATAGAAAACAACTTGAAAGATGGGCAGAGAGCAGTGATTTTCACCAGATAAGGGAGAACCAAAAGTAAAACTGCACACAGAGGGCTGCTGGTTGACCTCCAACCCGCACCCCCACTGCACCAGGTTCTGAGCCTGGATGGGATCCTGGGACCATGCCTACACCAACAGCAAAGAACCCTACACCCTCCCCAGAACTCCCAAGCCCTTGTACCAGCCCATTGTGAGGGCCAGAAGTCCTCAGTACTAGGTCCTTTCAAACCGGAGCTCTGGTGAAGTCCTTATGCCCAGGGCAAAACTGCTCAGAATGCCGAGTTCTGCACACCATCAACATTGGAGACAGAATTAGCAGCTTTCAGATCTCCTAGTACACAGGCGAAAAAAGACTAAGAAAGTGAGCATACAGCCAAAGAAATGCCTAGCCATAGAAAACTTTTTTGCAGACAAAGAGCAAGGCACAAACTTAAGAGAGGATAGTGAGAGACAAGAAAACATGTATAAAACTTCAAAAAAAATGGGAATTGTGCTCAGGTGCTGGAAGAACTCAAAAAGGAATTAAAAATCAAATAAGAGAGGTTGAAGAAAATGGGGATAATAAAGTAATTCAAGAAGAAAATAACAACTTGAAAAGCACAATTGGTTTACTGGAAAACAGGCAGAAAAATCCAATGAAGAAAAGAGTTCTTAAAAACAGAATTGACCAACTGGAAAAAGAAGCAAAAAAAAATCCAATGAAGAAAAGAGTTCCATGAAAAGTATAATGGACCAAATGAAAAAGTAGGATGCAAAAATCATGGAATAAATTCATTCTTTAATAATTAGTATTGGGTAAATAGAAACTAAGGACTTCATGAGACATCAAGAAATAATAAAACAAAATCAAAAGGATAAAATAAAATAGAAGAAAATATGAAAAATCTCATTGAAAAAACAACTGACCTAGAAAATAGATAGAGTAGAGACAATTTAAGAGTTATTGGACTACCTGAATGTCATAATTAAAAAAAAAAGCCTACACATGATATTACAAGAAATCATCTAAGGAAACTACCATGATAGTCTTAAATAAGAGGGTAAAATAGAAATTGAAAGAATCCACAGATCACGTTCTGCAATAAATCCCCGAAAGACAACTTCCAGGAATGTCATAGTCAAATTCAAGAGCTTCATGGTCAAGGAGAAAATACTTCAAGCAGTCAAAAAGAAGAAATTCAAATATCTTGGAGCCCCAGTCAGGATTATACGTGATCTAGCATCTTCCACATTAAAGTACTGAGAGGCTTAGAATATGATATTCCAGAAGGCAAGGGAACCTGGAACCAAGAATAAATTACACATTAAAACTAACTATATTTTTTTCAGTGGAAAATATGGTCATTTAACAAAATAGAAGATTTCCTGAAGAAAATACCAGATTTAAACAGAAAATCTGCTGTCCAAACACAGAATTCAAGAGAAGCATAAAGAGGTATGTAAGAAAAAGGAAAAAAAAATTAAGGGCTTCAATAAGGTCAAATTGTTTATATTCCTATATGGAAAGATGACATTTGTAACTCTTGAAATTTTTTATCATTATCATTGTAGTTAGAAGAAGTGTACATAGACAGAGGGTGTGGTAGTAAGCTGTTTAGGATGATAAGCGAAAAAATTTTGGGGTAAAAATGAGAATTTCACTAAGAGAGATGGGAAGAGAGAAGTATAATGTGGTAAATTATATCACATTTATATCACATAAAGAGGCATGGGGGAAACTGTTACGATGGAGGGGAGGATGAGAGTGGTGATAGGTAAAACTTAAACCTTCCTCTCATTGGAGTTGACTCAGAGAATGAAGAATAGCCAGATTCATTGGGATATAGAATCCTGTCTTATCCTATATAGAAGTAGAAGGGGAATAAGAAATGGAGTGATGAGGAGGGGAGTAATAGAATGGATGGAGAAGCTGGGGGTGATTAAAAGACCCTATAGAGAAATAAGAGGGGAATAGGAAAGGTGGTGGTGGGAAGGGGAGTAATATAAGGGAGGGAAAATGTGGGAAGTGATTAAAAGCAAAACACTTGTGTGGAAGGAAAGAGTGAAAAAGAAAGGTCCAGATTAAATGAGGATAATTATATGGAAGGCCTCTATCCCACCCCCCCAGACTGAGTACTGTACCCTTCCCCCACACTGAGTGCTAGTTGTGCCCCACCTCACCTCCTTACTTCATTCAGGGGAGGGAGAAAGCACTCTGATTGGACTGCTGGGAAGATGGGTGGGTGAAGTGAGGAATATCCTCAGAGAGTATAGAGAGGGAGAGGGGAGTGACCCAAGTACTTTGCTCTCCTCCAGCTCTGCCTCCTGTGAGTTGCCTACTTAACCCCCTGTGTGTTCTTATTGGGCTTCTGGGCAGAGGGTAGGGGATGTGAAAAAATGTCCTCAGGAACAGTAGAGAGGGGGAGGTGAGCAGCTCCACCTGAGTTCCATTGCCTTTCTAGTAACAAACTCTGGGGGAGGGAGGAAGGCCACATGCCCACAGAAAGCACTCTGTGTGCCATCTTTGGCACCTGTGCCATAGTTTGACCATTACTGATCTAGGTGAAATGGATGAATATTTATAAAAATATAAATTGCCTAGATTAACAAAAGAGGACATAGAATACTTAAATAATCCCATCTCAGAAAAAGTAAGTGAACAAGCCACCAATGGACCCCCTAAGAAAAAAAACCCAGGGCCAGATGGACTCATAAGTTCATTCTATCAAACATTTAAAGAATAATTAATCCCAATACTAGGTAAACTAATTTGCAAAATAAGCTTAGAATCTTTTAATGACACAAATATGGTGCTAATACTTAAGCCAAGAACACCAAAAACAGAAAAAGTTAATTACAGACCAGTTTCCTTAAAGAGAAAAGCCAAGCATCAATAGTTAGAAAGAATTTCCATTTTGAATCATTCTAGTCAGTATAAAATACATGGGAATCTCTTTGCCAAGAAAAAAATACAGGAAATATATGAACCCAATTACAAAATTTTTTTTGCATAAATAGAGTTAGATCTAAATAATTGGAAAAACATTACTTACCCAGGAGTAGGCTGATCTAATATAATAAAAATGGCTTTCTTACATAAGTAATTTACTTATTCAGTGTCTTACCAAACTACCAAAAAAACTATTGTATAGAACCAGAAAAATAATAACAAAATTCATCTGGAAGGACAAAAGGTCAAGAATATTAAGAGAACTAATAAAAAAAAATGTAAAGGATGATGGCTTAGTGACCAGATCTTAAACTGTTATCAAGCAATAATCATAAAAACAATCTGGTACTGGCTAAGAGATAGAAGGGTGGATCAATGGAATAGAGTAAGGGCAAATGACTTTCGCAATCTAGCATTTGATAAACACAAAGATCCCAGCTTTGGGGATAAGAACTCACTATTTGACAAAAAATAAAGGGATAATTGAAAAATGATATGGTGCAAATTGGGTTTAGATCAATATCTCACACCCTATACCAGGATAAGGTCAAAATGAGTGTGTGATTTGGACATAAAGAGTGATACTAAAAGAAAATTAAGGGAACATAGTTTACTTGTCAGATCTAAGGAGAAGGGAAGAATTTTGAACCAAACAAGAGGTAGATAACATCAAGAGATGTAAAATAAATAATTTTGGTTATATTAAAAAATTAAAACGGTTTTACACAAACAAAACCAATGCAACTGAAATTAGAAAGTAAATAATAAACTGGGGAATATTTTCATAAGAAATCTCTCTGATAAAGGTCTTTTCTCAAATATATAAAGAACTAAGTCATATTTATAGGAATCCAGGTCATCCCCTAATTGATGAATGGTCAAAAGATATGAATAGGCAGTTTTCAGACAAGAAATCAAGGCCATTAATAATCATATGAAAAATTGTTTTATATCACTCTTGATTAGAGAAATGCAAATTAAAACAACTCTGAGGTACCACAACACACATCTCAGATTGGTTAATAAGAGACTAAAGGAAAATGATAAATGTTGGAGGAGATGTGGCAAAATTGGGACACTAATGCATTGCTGGTGGAGCTGTGAACTGATCCAACCATTCTGGAGGGCAATTTGGAACTATGCCCAAAGGGTGCTAAAAGAATGCATATACCCTTTGATCCAATAATAACAATACTAGGTATGTATCCAAAAGAGATGAAAAATATTGGAAAGGACCTGTTTATACAAAAATATTCATAACTGTTCTTTTTGTGGTGACAAAGTATTAGAAAATAAAGGGATGTCCCTCAGTTGGGTAATGACTGAACAAATTGTGTTATTTAGTGATTATGGAATACTATTGTGCTATAAGAAATGATGAACAGGATGATTTCAGAAAGAGCTGGAAAGCACTACATGAACTAATGCAGAGTGAAATAAGCATAACCAAAAATACACTCTAAACATTAACAGCAATACTGTGGAATGATCAAATGTGATAGACTTTACTATGAACAGAAATAACCACAATCCAGAATAATTCTGAGGGATTTATGAAAAAAGAATGCTATCTACCTCCAGAGAAAGAACTGACAGAGTAGGAATGTAGATGAAAGCATATGATTTCTCACTTGTTTCCTTGGCTATATGTTTGAGGGTTTTGGTTTTATAAGATTATTCACTTACAAAAATGAACAATATGGAAATATATTTTGCATGATAATACATGCATAATGGATTGAATTGCTTCCTAGCGGTGGGGGTGGGAAGGAAAACTTATGTGGAGATTTGTTCTTAAAATTTTAAAATAATTAAAGAATTTTTTAAAAATGTGACCCCCAGGGGGGAAGCTGGGTAGCTCAGTGGATTAAGAGCCAGTCCTAGAGATGGGAGGTCCTAGGTTCAAATCTGGCCTCAGCTACTTCCTAGCTGTGTGACCCTGGGCAAGTCACTTGACCCCCATTGCCTAGCCCTTACCACTCTTCTGCCTTGGAGCCAATACACAGTATTGACTCTAAGACAGAAGGTAAGGGTTTTAAAAAAATGTGACTGCCAGGATGGAGCATAGTACTCCAGAGGTTGCCTGCCCAAAGCAGTGTACAGGGAGTCTACCATTGTCATGTTACTGTAATGTGTCTCTATTGGGCAGCAAGGTAGAGAGTTGGAGAGAGTGTCAACCTAAAGTCAGGAAGACTCATCTTCCCAAGTTCAAATCTGGTCTCAGACACTTGCTAGCTGTGTGACCCTGGGCAAGTCACTTACCACTGTATGCCTCAATTTCCTTATTTGTAAAATGAGCCAGAGAAGCAAATGGCAAACCACTCTAGTATCTTTGCCAAGAAAAACCCAAAGCCAGACATAACTGAAAATGACTGACACAACAAAAGTGCCTTTTAAAAACTTTTTTCTTGTTTTATTTTATTTAGTTAATTTAGAACATTATTCCTTGGTTTCAAGAATAATATTCTTCCCTTCCCCATAGCTGACACCCAATTCCACTGGGTATTACATGTGTCCTTGATCAGAACCTATTTCCATGTTGCTGATGTTTGCATTAGGATGTTCATTTAGAGTCTACATCCCCAACCATATCTCCTTGACCCATGTATTCAAGCAGTTGTTTTTCTTAGGTGTTTTTACTCCCACAGTTTTCCCTCTGAATGTGGATAGTGGTTTTTATCATTGATTCCTCCAAGTTGTTCAGGATCACTGCATTGCCACTAATGGAGAAGTTCATTATATTCAATTGTACCACAGTATATCAGTCTCTGTGTACAATGCTCTCCTGGTTCTGCTCCTGTTACTCTGCATCAATTCCTGGAGGTTGTTCCAGTTCACATGGAGTTCCTCCAGTTCATTATTCCATTGAGCCCAATCGTATTCCATCACTAACATATACCACAATTTGTTCAGCTATTCCCCAATGGAAGGGCATCCCCTCATTTTCCAATTTCTGGCCACCACAAAGAGCGCAGCTATGAATATTCTTGTACAAGTCTTTTCCCTTATTATCTCTGTGGCGTACAAACCCAGCAGTGCTATGGTTGGATCAAAGGGCAGACAGTCTTTTATCGTCCTTTGGGCATAGGTCCAAATTGCCTTCCAGAATGGTTGGCTCAATTCACAACTCCACCATCAATGCAAAAAATGCCTCTCTGTAAGCCAAAATTCAATATCTTGGACTAAATTAGAATGTATCTCATTGCCTTCTGGAGAAGGCATTGCCTATCATCGTTGCCTTCTGGAGAAAAATTCATCAACAATTATTAAATATGTAGCACATAAAAGTGACTGATCTAGGCACTAGAGATATAAAGATGAATAGTATTTGGCCTCAAGCAGTTTATATTCTAGTGGTGCATCATGGGGTGATATGTGCACACATATATAAATGCAATGTATATATGTATGTATATATATATATATATATATATATATACACACACACACAATAAAAATACAAAGGAATTTTATAGAGGAGGGGATGAAATGTGGCTTCATATAAGAGTAGCACCTGAGTGAGGTTTTGAAGGGGGATGAGGGGCCTAAGAGGCAGAGGTAAAAAGGAAGTATGTTCCCATCAGGGAAGAACTTTCTGTACAAAGGCAAATAGAGGGTATGGAATGTAGAGAGCTATATCTAACAATCCTGTAAAGGGAGGTTGAGGCCACTTTTAATGGCCAACAGAGGATTTTGTACTTTATCTTAGAGGGAAGAGAAAGCCACTGTGCCTTTTTGACTAATGAAGTTCCACATTCAGATGGGTGCTTTAGGAAAATGCTACTCTGATGGTCCTGTAGAGATTCCCAATGGGAACAAATGTGGGGCAGGGAGTCCAATTAGGAAGCTATTGCAATAGCTTAAACAGGAAGTGCTGAGAGCCTGACCTGGCACCCAATATGGTTCCCTTTGTGGCCATGTTGAGAGTACTAACTGCTTTGGTCCTTGCCTTTGTATGCCCTGTGCCTGGCATTGGGCATACAAAGTCAAGGTACTTACTAAATGCCACATGGTTGATGGGGTTTATCAGATCCCCACTGCCAGTCTGCGAGAAAAAGCTCATGTGCTTAATCAATGACTCCACCTGCTGCTGTCAATAGCATGTTATAAAATACCATCCTGCAAAGCTGACCTATTTTTATCATCCGGGGGTTGTTATGAACAGACAGTCTCCGGTGTTTTTGATGGCGTTGTTTATCTGGATGGGGCTGGAGGTGAGGTGGGGAATGGGGGAGGATGATAGAGCACTCCGTCTCTGCTTCATGTGGAAAACAAGGGGCATCTATTTTCACAGATTAGCATGCAAAGGCAACATTCAGCTGACTTGCTTTGGTTTAAATTCATGGCAATGGATATGTCTAGTTAGTAGGTCTGGATTTTACTGCAGGGTTTTTTGAGGCCAGCTTGAAGCAAGAGGGTGGGTGGACACTTCATTTGTGTCCTCACAGTCACCTGAAACGAACTATTTTCTTTTCTTTTCCTGTTTTATTCTGTGTAAACAGCTCATCAGCCCCAGCTATGGCTAACATGTAGCATGCCTAATTACAAAAGGGTTCAGAGACCCTGGACTTTTCCTTAATACTGATTCCAACCAAATCCTCTAATGACTTGGTGGCCTTGCAGATGAGATGCATGGAATTCCCTCCATCCAAGGATGCCAGCTCAAAATTTGGAGCAGTGTGACTCTTTGTTTAACACCCTCTTCAAAATGGTAGGATCAGAGGGTCTTCCTGAGTTCTGGGTAGCATTCCTTTCTCTTGTCTTTTTCATGGTTTGCATGCCAGTGAAGCACCCAGACTAACCACTGGTTATCTCTTATTCTTACTAGTCGAGCAGCCCCACTCCTGGCTGTATACTCTCAGCCCTCTTGGGGCAATCATACCTTTCTGTTATATTCTGTATCTGTTATACCAATTCTACTATATAATTGCTCACATTTCCTCTGCTCTCTACCCAATACTCAACTTTATTTCTCCAGAAAAGTTTTTTTTCTTAATTTACTGACAATAATATTAATTTCAGGCCAGGGATAGGACACCTAAATTTAAAGACTAACCCTAACTCATAACTAGTTTTATGACCATAACAAATTGGTCTCTCTAAGCCTCTATTTCCATATCTATAAAATAAGGAAAATATTATTTATGCTATTCAACTTAAGAGTATCACAAGATCATAGATTTTAAAATGGAAGCAATCTCAATGACCATCTAGACTAACTCCCTCCTTTTACAGATGGAAATGGAAATGGTTAAGATACTTGCTCAGTCACATAGTAAATAAGTGGCAGAAGTAGGAATCAGCCACAGCTCTTCTGACTCTAGAGCTCTCCATTGTATGTCAGTACTTCTCAGTATTCTCATAAGAAAAGAGTTTTTTAAACCTCGGTGACTACAATAATCCCAATGGATGTTCTCTAATGATGACCAGAACCTTCAAAGATTCTGATAATCCTGATGGGGAAAAAGTGATGCTACTACCTTCATGGACACCTAGTATCTAAGGAACCTCAAAGGTCAGTTAGTCCAGACCCATTATTTTACAAGAGATGTAAGAGAGGAAATGAATTGCCCAAGGTCAGACATGCTAAGCAGCAAAATTAGAACTTGAACTCAGGGCATCTGATTCCAAATCCAGTGTTCCTTTTAGCCATCAAATGCAGGAATTTCATGCTACGAAAACAGTAATTGATATTTCCATAGCACATTATATTTTTTATATATAGCACATTATATATTTCTATAGCACAATGCTCACTGAGCATTTTCCTCCCCCAAACTCTGTGAGGTAGATAACAATGTACTTACATTCCTTGTTTGGCAGATGGGCAAATTGAAGGTCAGAAGAGAAGCGGTTTGCCTCACATCATCTACCCACTCTGACTCAGGTTTCATTGCTGTCCCCTTACCACCCAGCCTATTGCCTCTTTTTCCTCTCCTTCTACTTTTTATTCTAAACTTTGCAAATGCCAAATAAAATGAATATTTCCATGAGCATTTTAGAACAGAAAAAGATTCTTCATGATACTCTAAATCTACGTTATATATGCTGCTTGCTTTTTTGCTCATTGCTTTTCAATGCTAACAAAAGGGCTCCCAGAGGCTGAGGTGAAGAAAGAGTGCATTCAAAAGCATGGAGGTGGAAGACAGACTATCATGCAGGGGCAACAGGATGCTAAGAATGCAGGGATGGATAACAAATAGGCCTACGACATTTTCGTCAGTCAATTGAAGCATACCTAAAGCTATAGGTCATATACTAATATAAGCATTGGTGTTTTAGGCCTCTGTATTACAGCAATCATGTTTGGAAACTGTACTCACCACTTTTTATAAGTATTTAAGATTACGGCAAAAAAGGAAGCTTATTCAAAATTCATCCCTCCCAGGGATTCTTTCCTTCTTGCTACTCCTTTTCCAACTTCACAAGAAAACCAAATGTATTCCATTATATTCAAACTGAATCTGCAAGACGAGGAACATATTTCCCACCAACCTGGGAAAACAGACACTCTCAATGAAATTCAAATAGTTCAAGGAATTGGTTGATTGGGTAACATCAATCCAACAGGCATTATGTAGACATATCTGGGTAGCCTTTATGGGTGCTTGGGGGGAATCAGACATATGTATGATTACAAAACAGCTGGATGGGAAACTCAAGTCTAACACTCATCACATAGTGAAAGCAGTCCTTTATTTGGAGCCATGGGACATGAATTCCAAACTCTGTGCTACTACCACCAAGATGAATGCAGACAAATCATATCCCAAGTTGTCTTAGAAAATGAAGGGAAGAGGCAAAAATAAAAATTCACAATATTAATCAAGATAAAAATGTGATTGTAGTCTCTTTAAAGGCACCATATCAGTCAATAGGGGAATGGTGAACAAAAGTTTGGCCTTTGAGCAAGAAGCTCAGGGTACAAGTATCATCATTGACATTTAGACTGTATGATTCTCGGTAAGTCATTTAACTTTTCATGACTAGGGAAATTTTCTAAAAATAAGATTTCTAAGTGTTAAAGAAACTGCTAGAGGAAACTGCTTTATTTGGTTGTCCTCTATATCAATACCATGACAAATATAGTCCTTATAACTAACCCTAAAGGAACCACAGAAAAGGAACCACTAAATTCAACATTGATCACATGTACCTAATAGCTTAGAATCTAAATTCCCAAAGGAAAAGCTAAATGGATTGCAAAAAGGCAGAGACAATACCATAATGATAGTAAGGGGTTTTGATATTCTACTTTCAAAGCTGGACAAAATTAAGAGCACAATAAACCTAAGAGAAAATACATTACTGATAATATTGTATTCTTAGAGAATTTTAAGTATAAAATGTCTATCGTATATATATATATATATATATAATATACATAGATATAGATATATATGTATGCATATATTTCTCAGGAATACATAGAAGCTTTACAAAAATATGCTATGTCCTAGGTAACAGAGAAATTATAAAGACATAGAAAGAAGTGGAAATACTAAGCACACCCTTTAGAAACCATAGTATGGTAATCAATACAGAGAGCATAAGCAAAACACAAAGACTTAAGTGAAAATTTAATAGTGACATCCTGAACAGTAAATGGGTTCAAGAACAAATATGGAAATAACAGCTACACAAAAGACAGTGGTAACAATGAGACAATATGGCAGAATTTGGAGTATGTAGCTAACAAGCACAGTTGGAAGAAAAATATTTATGTCTCTAAAAACATAACTTCACAAACTAGAAAAAAAGAGAGGCTTACTGAACTGAACATGCGATTTAAAAACAAGGAAGCAAACAAATAAAGCCAAATGAAATAAAGGAAAAACTTCTGAAAATTAGAGAAATACATAAATTTTAAATTCAATAGATAATCAAAGTGATAAATACCACTTAGAAAACAAAACTAAAAAGATATCTGAAAAGACTAATTTTTTTTTCCATTTTTAGTCAATTTAATTAAAAAGAGGTTAGAAAATCAAATTAACGAAAATTTTAAAACCAACAGGGTGAAGTTATAACTAAATCAGAATTAAAAGAATGATCAGAAAATAGGTTTTGACCAAGGACACATGTAAAACCCAGTGGAATTGTGCATCAGTTATGGGAAGGGATAGGGGGAGGGGAGGGAATGAATATGATTCTTATTACCAACTAAATTGACTAATTAAATAAAATTCCCCCCAAAAAACAATGATCAGAACTTATTACATAATTACATGCCAATAAAACTGAAAATTCAAAAGAAATAGAATTGTCTACAAAATAGAAAATGTCCCAAATACCAAAATACCAGAGATTTTCCTTAATCCAATTTCAGCGCATGAAATTGGATTAGTTATAAAAGAGTAACCAAATCCAAAATAACAACAGTAACAAACTTGGTCTAGATCTATTTATAGAATATAGTCCTAATACCCAAACCAGGGAAGGATAAAGCAAAGCAGAACTATAGACCAATATTATTGGCTAGTGAGTCAATTTTTTTAACTTAAATCTTGATGAAAGACAAGTTAAGCAAGCATTAAAAGTCTGATCTACACCAAGGCTACGAGGATGACTAAATATTAGGCTAACAATTAACATAATCATGTTTAAAACAAAACAACCAAACCCCAGAAATATACTGACAGATTTTTTAAAAGCTTTTGATGAAGGTTGACACATTTAGGCTAAAACCTCTACAAGGTATAGGCATAGAAGATTGTTTTAAAATATGATTTAAAGGTATCTAAAACCAAAAATACAGCATTACTCCTAATGGGAAAACTCTAAAAGATTACCCAAAAATAAACAAATAAAGCAAGGATGCCCCTTTTCTCTTCTGTTATTTGGCATAACTCTAGAAATGCTAGAAGAATAAAACAAGAGACAGTAAGTAAATGTATAGATGGCAAAATGGATTGAATACAGAACCTAGAGTCAAAAGACCATCATTGAAAGCTGGTTTCAGTTACTTTACTAGTTGTGTAACTGTAAGCAAGTCCCTTAAATCACTATTGAGCTCAGTTTCCTCATCTGTAAAATGGCAATAATTATAGCAATTATCATCCAGGGATGTAGTGAGAGTAAAATAAAATACTATTTGCAAAGCATACTTTGAAGACCTTTAAGTGCTGTATAAATTCTAGCTATTAATGCTGTTGTTATTACCAAAAATGGCAAAGAGGAGATAAAATTCTCTCTTCTATTTGCTGATGACACAGTGGTTTTATTGGACTATCCTGAGGCAGATGAATGCATTGTTGGTGGAACTATGAATTGGCTACAGCAATCTGGACAGCATTTTTGATTTATTAAAAATAAAAGGCTATGATTTTTATAGACCCCAGTCCAGAGATTCGACTTCCAGTAATATACTCCTAAGGAGGTAAAAAATATGAAAAAAGGACACCATTCAAATTGAAGTATTTATAACAACATTTTTTCCAGAGTAGCAAAGAACTGGAAACAAAATAAATACCCACAAAGTGGGGAATAGGTAAAAAATTGTAGTGCTTGAATGTAAAAGGTTATTACTGTGCTGCAAGAAACACAAAAGCATTAATAGCTATAAGTTCAAGTTTTAAAACCCAAAGTCTGCTATCATGAATTCTGAGAAGTATGGAAAGACTAACATGAAGAGATGCAAATAAAAGAAACAGTACAAGGAAAATAATGTATGTAATAACACAATTCAAAATGAATTTGGGGACATTCTGTCAAAGTTCTGCTCAAAGCTTAGCCCAAAGAAAAGATATGAGAACTGCAGCATGTACATTCACTTCTACTTTGCAGAGGTTGGGAGCTATGGATATGGAACACTGCATACTATGCCATGCTTTTGGTATATGCTGAGTAGTTTTGCAACAGTTTTTCCTCCTCCTCTTTATTCTTTGTCATCATTTGTAGGGAGAAAGAAGGAGAATACATTGGGAAATGTAAATGATATATCAAGGGATAGATAAAAACTAACTTCAAATGATAAAAAGGGATTTGGATGAGTTGATTTTTAGTCTAGGGACCCTTCTAAATTTAACTTAAATCAGTAAACATTTATGTAACACTTCTGAGCAGAGAACTGTGGATACAAAGATAAAAATTAGACAGTCTTTGCCCTCAAGGAGCTTACATTCTCTCTAGAGGGATTGGATATATTATGCACAGATAATAAAATACAAGAAAATTTTAGTATGTTTACAATAGCTGGGAATGTAACAAAGGTTTCTTGAAGAAAGAAAGACATGACCTGAGTATTGAGGGAAGCTAGGGATTCTAAGAAGTAGAGGTAAAGATAAAAAACTATTTTGGGCCTATTGATGGGACTTGTAACATTGCCTTCAGAGGATAATTAGAAGGAATATTTGGCTGCATACCCAGTGCAAGTGAAATGAAGTAATGTGAATGTAGAAAATATGGCTATGGGGGATAGTATTTCCATTGGGACTGCAGATCCAGTTGGATTTGTTGCTAGCATGGCCAAACATGGTTGGATAGCCAGATTTTCAATATTCTCAAGAAAAGTTTAAAGGAGAAAAGATAGAAAAACCAATGAAGGCAACTGGGGCCAACACAATCCCTTGTCTTTGATTATAACACATCTGTATAAATCTGACTATGCCCCAATACTGTTTGCCTCTAGGTCAGTGATGGTGAACCTATGGCATATGATTAAAAAAGGGTACACAGAACCCTCTCAACGGGCAATCCTGCCATCATTGCCCACCAGAGTTCATTACTGGAAAGCCAGAGAAGACTCAAGGTGGAGCTGTTCCCCTCCCTCTCTCAATGTACCTGAGGACATTCCTCCTTTCCCCCACCCCTCTGCCCAATGGGAGTTCTTCCTCCCTCCCCTGTCTGGGATTGGGGGGAGTGGAGGAGGGTACCCACATGCCACATCAGGGTGTGGCACAGATGACAGCCTGTTGAGTCTGTGGTGAAGGTGATTCCCCTGGTAGGGTTGGAGAGGAGCCAGGTTGGAGGGTAGCACAGCTCACAGCATGATACAGAGCTGGAAGGGGGGTAGAGCACTGGGGTAAGGGGTGGGGCCAGGGAGCTGAGGTGGGGGGGGGTACAGGGCTCTGTCTCTGGGGCATGAAACTAGAATTCTCAGAACTCTAGGACCAGTAATCCTATTGTTTATCCATGCAACTATGATATGAGAATTACTAAAACTTCCAAGTGTGTTTCCTAGCCTCAATGGGAATGATGTTTTGTAAATCAACAGGTTGTGAACTACCTTTACTTTACTGTAACATGGGGAATGTATTAAAAACAAGGAACTCTTGGCTTAGCTGTCCCCTAGACCTTGCTACTGCTGGGAAAATGAAGAGGGAGGACTCCAATCAAAAAGGGCATTTTTTTTGCCCTAGAGGGCTGGAGACAAGAAGAGGCTAGAAAATTGCATCTTATGATACATGTGTGGATGTCTGTCTTAATTTAACCATGATCTTTCTAATTGAACTGCTTATCCATGGCCACTGGGGTATGAGTAAAATGACAGTGATCTGGAACCACTAGGCGATGGTGGTAGGTATAAATGGAAGCATGAGGAACCTGCCATAATTGGCAGACACTCTCAGGCATGGAAGTTGAAGTGTAACAAGAGGTCGAGTGTTGTGCAACTGAATGTCACTGCTGTATCATCCTTCCCTAGCCACCAAGATCATGACCACTGGTGGGGCCAACTTTTTACATGAGCTAGGTCTGAAAATGAAGTCAGATTATAAATGGGTTTAAATATCAGGCAAAAAAAGTTTAATTTTACCCTAGAGGCAGTAGGGAGCCAATTAGGATTACTGAGTAGCAGCATGACATGGGCAGACCTTTGTCTTAGGAGAGCTGCCAAATTAATATTCTGTTTTCTATTTATGGTTCTATCCAATTAGAAAACTGAGTTTCTGGGGGAAAAGGAAACCCCCCAAATGAAATGTCTTTACTTTTCAGAGCATCAACTTGTACCTTGCCTAAATTTTCCTGACTGTAAGAACAAAAGCTGAATTGCATTATCCTTGTCAGGCTTGTAATGGAGAAAGAACATGAACATCCCTTCATTAGAGAAGAAAATAAAGACGACAAAAAAGTTACCTCATTCACTGAAGCAAGGAATTGTTAAATTACCACAGCAATGAAGCCAGGTGATTAAAAGAAATTAACACATTTTTGTGACAAACAAAAGAATTTGGGGAGTAGAGAACTAGCTGGGCTGTGTTTCTACTGTAGTATTGTAAATTGATGCCAGTCTGTTCCCTGAAGTTCCTTAATGTGTGTGCAACATTTTCAGGATGTTAATTTATAAATTAATCTTCACAATCCTGAGTTGAATAGCTCATTAACTTTTATTTCTTCTCACTTGAGTGCAAGGTCTTGTGTCATCTCCCTTCAAAGGTGTGTGGGAAAACAATGCCAGAGCTAGAAAGCACAAATGTCAGCAGGAATAGCACCGGCTGGCAAGGTGCTTAACCAATTCTGCTCTTGCTGACTCACAGGACACAAAGGTGGCATCATAAAAACTGATGGACTTCACAATGCACCAATGGGATCTTGTTCTTCATTAGCTGGGAGCAAGAAGGCAAGGGGCTTCAAAGACTAAAGAAGGTATGCAAGGAAGTAAATTGATTGGAAAGAGAAGGCAAACAATACACAATGAGAAGCCTGGCCATGCACAGAGGGGATATTCCCTGCCACATTTTACCATTGGAACTTGACATTTGTCTTCATGAACGAGGCCAAGGGAAATTGCTTCCTAAGAAGACAGTCGTAAAGGTGGAACAGAAAAGCAATGTGAGAATGCAAGACATCATAGGACTGATGATGGAAATAAACACCAAAGAGGCGACCCTGGTTAGAGAAAGGATGCCTTCAGGCATCCTCAAACTCTCACAAAGGTAGCCTTGGAAAAGTTTTAATAGCAACCATTCATGTCATTGCTGATTCATCTTCTTTACCTTCCTCCTCCCTCCGTGATTCTGCCTTTCCCTTTGTTTTATCTTATAAGAGATGTTTTGCTTTCATTTTACCCTTCAACTCTAACAATTCTCTGCATTCAAGTAAATTTCCTTTGCATTTAGGGAATTTCTTGGTTCCCTTCTTGAAATGCTAAATTTCCAGGAATGCAGATAAGTTTTTGAAATCAGAGAATGTCACATGATCCTTACAAAATATTCACTGTACTGAATACACACGTTGTCTCAGCACAAGGCTAGACACATGGAACTCAGAAAAAACTGTGCTGATTTGTGCCTGGGTTCAGCAAGATGAAGCGTTTGCTTAAGGATTCTTAACCTTGAGTCCATGGAGTCAGAATTGGGTAAATTGCAGGGAGTCTGGGAACTTTGGATGGGAAAAACTATGTCTTTTACTTTAATGCAATTCATTTTCTTTGTAAACATTTTAATTTTATTGACTTCATTCAGAGAAGGGGTCCATAGTATTTTCAAGATTACCAAAAGAGTTTATGACACAAAAGGTAAAGAACCTGCACTCTACAAATTTCTTGCCCTGAAATATCCAAAACTGAGCACAAAATGTCTAGGAGGTTAAAAGTAACTGAGCAATCAGATCTAGAACCAAGAATAAAAAAATCAAGATCCTTAGAGGTCATTTGGAGCATTACCCCTCTTTTATACCAGAGAAAACTGAGAACTGAAGAGGTTAAGGGATTCTCACGTTTCTTTCTTCTTGATCTTATTGGATATTATATACTCAGCCATTAGCATGGTCCTCACTCCCCCTTATGTGGTCTGTTGTAACTGCCTCCTAACTAGACTTCCCATCTTCATGTCTACCACTGTTCCAACCCTCATCAGATTATTCTTCCTTATTCACAGAATAGACCATGTTCCCTAGCTCATACCTTCAGAGATTATTCACTGCCTCCTGAATAGAGCATCAACTTTTCCTGCCATTGGAGTCTCTCTACAATATTCCCCAACTTATAAGGAGACACACTTTGGAGGACTTAATGAAATGTACAGAAAAGAATTTCACAGGAAGAAAATGTAAAGATGACTATGTGCACTGATGATGTGCCCACTCTGATGAGATCATGGATTCACTTATGCTTCTCAATATCTTTATCCCACTATCCATCTACATGTATGCTATCCTCTAGCCAAACTGGTTCCTCAACATACTTTATGCTATATCTTTCAAGGAACACTGGCCTTGAAGTTAAAAATTAAAGTACTGTCATTTGCAAACTGGGTGTCATTGGACAATTTCCCTTCATTGCTTTTTAGTTTTATTCTCTTTCAAATGAGGACATTGGAATAGATACTAAGTTCTGTACCTGTTTAAGATTATGATCCTATGACCTATCTCTAAGTATTTTCTTTTCCCTCACTCCAAACTCTATATGGCACATTCCTACTCATTACTCAAGGTTTATTTCAAATCTTCCTCTTTCATGTAGCCTTCTCTAATTCCTTCCTTCCCTGCAGGCCTAAGTAATCACCTAACTCTGAGTATAAACAAAATGCTTTCAGCCTCAATGTGGGATTCATGTTATTCTGCCTTGACATATAGCTTTTTGTTTCCTTAGTCATCTCTCCTGCTCAATTGTCACTGATAGCAGGGATTTTCTTTATATTCTTTTTAAATCTCTTTTTGCATCAAGGCTGGTCCTTGTCCACCTGAAAGGCTTCCTATATGTTGATTCAAATGAATTGTCCAAGGGCACTTACCTTTACTTGATACTATTTGCATGTGAAAAGACTCACAGGACTTTAAGTTAGAAGAGATCTTAAAGATTACTCAGACTAATATCATTCAATTAAACAAATGAAACTGTTACAGGCCTGGTCATGGTTTGAGAGCCAGGGGATCTGAGTTCAAACACTGCCCCTTCAATGACTATCTGTATGATTTCAGGTAAGTGGTTTTACTCACTGTGTTCCAATGGACATAAAATCAGCTGAAGCATTCACTGTGGAGAGCTTAGAACTTGGCCAGACATCAAAGATACTAGAGGCAGCCGCTGTATCCTAGGCCATTGCCAATCATCCAGACTTTTATTCTGCCATTGGGCTTTGATGACTAGAAGAAAAAGAGAGCTTGATGATTTTTTGCAACAGTGTCACACTTAAATCAAATTCATTTGTAAATCAAGACATCCTTCCATGCTGTTATTGGTCCTATTCAAATAGAAAGAATGAACAACAGCAACCATCACAACCAGGGTAGGGGGAGATTAGGTTCTATAGCCTCCAAGATCCTTTCCAGCTCAAAATCTATAATCCTAAACATCTACATAACATCGTTTATGTATAGGGAACTATTATAGTTACTGGGGCTAAAAGGAAAGAATTAACAGTCTTGTCATCAATAAGCTTAAGGTCTAATGGGGAGGAAGTGCACAAAGGAGTTGAGATGTATAAAGATAACCATGAATTTCACTGTGCTAAGTGCATAGTTCTCCTGAGTTTCCTACCTCTGAGTCCAAAAGAGAGGGATCAAAGGAATGGCAAGGTGTTCCGAGTTGGCTGATCCTCATTCACATCATGGCTATTTCATACCTGAATAACTCAGAACTTCACTGCAGCTTTAAAACACAGCTAGTGGACAGAAACAGAGAAGGAAAGAGGAAAACTACTGAAGATTCCTGTTTTTACTCCCTTTCTATTCTAACTCATTTCAATCTGGTAGCTCCAGACATCTGTGTCTATTATCAGAAGAAATGAAGATAAATGAGGCATCCTCAAGATCTTCTGGGTTTGAGTAGGAGTTCTCAAATAGAGCCAAATGTGGATGCGATTCACTCAAAACGCAAAGAGGCAAGAAGCTTATAATCACTTGTATTTCTGCTATGGAAAACCCCCAGTGCTAGGCTTGCTGATTTGGTAGTGCTAATTTACATGATTTCTGCAGAAAACAACAACATGGAGACTCAGAAGGGCCTTCATCACGACACTAGGTTCAGGCTTGGACAGGCAGCATGGGTTTATGGGATTTTTTAAACTTTCGTTCTGATTACTAAAGCATTTAGCCTATCAGTCAAGATCTAGGACTAAGGATGATGGTAAATCCCTAAGAATGTTAGGTAAATCCCACAGAGTGGCCTGGTCAGCCCTTTATACACATAAGAAGAATTTGAAAAATAGAAAATTGTACATTAAAACAATAAAACTAAAAATCTTTTTTTTAGCTTTTATTAATCATTTGCTATGTGCTTGATAGTGTGCTACCATGGATAAAGAAAGAAAAATTAAATCTCTCTTTAAGTAGTTTTACATTCAAATGTGGGAGACCATATGTGTGTGTGTGTGTGTGTGTGTGTGTGTAT